>NW_020621603.1:4364489-4964489 GCF_003573695.1 Papaver somniferum | reverse complement strand
TGAATACCAGCTCAAGAACGTCAGTGAACTCCCATACAAAACCAACTTCTCCTCTCAGCTACAACTCCACACACCCATGTGACTGAATCATCAATTGTAGAAAGATGTGAACTCAAATTGGCTAGGAGAAGGAATTTCGCAGCCATGAACATCATCCTTTATCCAGTCCATCTTTGTGTCTTCACTGGTCTCACGACCTTGATATACAACCCATATTCATCTCAAACTCGCACTACTAGCTCCCTGTTTGGCCTGTACTTGCAAGTCGAAACTCTGGCAACAAACTTCTTTCTACCTCTGCGGACGTAGCACTGAGTACCCCCAAAACATATCCAAACAACACACAAATCCTTTTCTCTTGAGTAGAAATGAATATTCTTGCCTTTTGTTCTTATTAGGATATGGTGTAGATGGGCACGCGTCTGCTGCTGCTTTCTTTATAAAATTTCTTGCCAACACAACAGTATATATATGTCCACTACTCACTAGTAGAGTTCAAGTGCAGGTGAACATTTATAAAACAAATCAATTTCTTTTGCATCTTAACCGGACCGAGGCAGCGGCCAACTCCAGCAAAACAGCAAAGCAGCCCACGTTGGTGCTATGAACTGCAGCATTAGTGATATTTATCGCAAAAGCCATTATTCTTCCAAGTTAATCATATATTCTCCCGGTAATTGAATTCGTTTGTACTTTCTACAAAAGCACTAAAAGAGTGTCAATAGTTAAAATATCGGGGTCTAGCTAATATAAATATGAGTATAAAATATAGCACTTACGTGCTTATCAGCCATTGGCATGACATGCCTTTGCGCGGTTTGGCGTGGCCAAACTAGGATTTTGGGTCAAAGGTTACCATGCGTTGTTTGGTAACCTTGGACGGCTAGGATTTGCTCATGGAATTGAAGGGCGACCGTTGATTGTCGCACGCCTTCGTTTTGGTTGCCGCATAGGGAAGGCCGGCATGGTATAGTGGGGCCGCAGATTCGGAATGCCATGAGCGCATGGTGTGGCTAGCATGGATAGGTCCAAGGCAAGGTGTGTTTGGCTTGGCATGGTGGGGCCAAGGGCTTGGCATGCCGTTGGCACATGGTGCGGCTAGCATGGCTAGAGCCACAGTAAGGTGCGGTTGGCTTGGCATGGTGGGGCCAAGGGCTTGGCATGCCATTGGCACATGGTGCGGATAGCATGGCTAGGACCATGGCAAGGTGTGGTTGGCATGGTGGGGCCAAGGGCTTGGCATGCCGTTGGCACATGGTGCGGCTAGCATGGCTAGGACCGTGGCAAGGTGTGGTTGGCTTAGCATGGTTTGCCATTGGCATAGTGATGCGGCTGGCATGGTTGGCATGACTTGGCGCGGTAGATGTGGCTGGCACAGTTTTCCATTGGCACAGTGGTGCGGCTGGCATGGTTGGCATGCCTTGGCGCGGTAGATGTGGCTGGCACGGTTTGCCATTGGCACAGTGGTGCGGCTGGCATGGTTGGCATGCCTTGGCGCGGTAGATGTGGCTGGCACGGTTTTCCATTGGCACAGTGGTGCCGCTGGCATGGTTGGCATGCCTTGGCGCGGTAGATTTGGCTGGCACGGTTTGCCATTGTCAAAGTGGTGCGGCTGACATGGTTGGCATGCCTTGGCGCAGTAGATGTGGCTGGCACGGTTTTCCATTGGCACAGTGGTGCGGCTGGCATGCCTTGGCGCAGTATATGTGGCTGGCATGGTTGGCATGCCTTGGCGCGGTAGAATGAGAATTAGGGTTTAGGTGATGTTAGTCAATGTTAAGGGTTCTGCCGTGGAACATGACCCGTGTAGAAAAAAGGTACCCCCGTAATTCTTACGTAAGCATGCTGATTGATTCAATAAATGTACTAATGGTCATAGCGCATCATGTCGGATCTACAGTTTTATGATTTTAACCCTAAGCTAAAAACCACCATCAACAACACTGTTTTGGGGTAAAAACTGATTCTGATGTTTTCGGTAAATTTGGGTGTGTTGATGAGAAACGAATTTAAACCCTAAACAAATGCACTGCACGTGAGTACTTTAGATTCGAGAGATCAATCTGTAAGACTCTGGCCTAAACCAAGAAATGGTCGTTCCAGATTTAATTCGGTCACAAGGTGAAGGAGAAGGGTTGATCTTAGGGAGGGAAGCGAAGAAGGGTTTGAGATCAGAGTGTTGAATTATGAAGGTGTGGCTGTTTATGACTTGTGTATTAGAAAATGATTTATGGATACTTGTGTTGATAACACTTGCGTCCCGTTTTCGAAATAGATTGAAAGCCTATTTATACAAGTCATTGAGCGCACCCTGATCTCTTAGGAAGTGGAGGAAGTTAAGTAGTGGAGAAGTGGGTTTGTGCAGAAGGTGGTGATAATCATGTTTCCGTTATGAGGGAAGACTGATCACACGTTCACCCACTACTCTCATTACTGTTAACCGTCCGTCTTTCCTGACACTTTCTAGGCAGGCAATGCATTAGCGAATAATGCCGGTAAAAGATAAAAAAATCATAGAATATTTGGGATTGATATTACACGCACCATTCTGAGTGAATTTCATACATATATTGAATTGTTCAATGAGCGAGGAGGTTTGCACTCGTCGTTTCTTAAATGGCTTTACCCTTTGCAGGGTGATAGCGCATTAAATACGGGTTTTACAATTTTAGCCCTGATCTAAAAACCACCATCAACACACACAAATAAAATGTAATTTCATTTAGGTTTGAGTAATCGTACCTAAACGTGTACACTTAGTCGGTTCAACAATAGTTAACCAATGGTTAGCCATATGAGCACTTTCATACCAACCTTATTCATCTTTACCATAACTAGTTCAAATGACTCAAATGAACTAGTTAAAGAGTTGTTCAATTGTTTAGATTTCATAGAAGTATACAAGACATAATAGAAGCAAAATCGATTTTGATTCTTTCAAATCAATTCAGGAACATTATAGCCACGGTTTGCAAAGATTGCATTCCTTATTATAGATATTTTAGTTCATGAAAAAACCGATTTTAGAAAGTAACCTGCTAAAGTATGCAAATGGGTACGCATACTTAAGTGCCCGGATTGAGTTTGTCTTTTAATTCCGAACTCCAGCAGAAATTCACGGACGTGAAATTTCCGCCAGTATGCGTACGGGTACGCATACTTACCCGGGTTTCCAACAACCGCCAGTACGCGTACGGGTACGCATACTTTAGGTTCCTGGTTTTGTACTTTTACATAAATGTGAGAACACACTATGTTTATATCCAAACATGGTTACTTGTTCTAAACTCTCATTTCAATCATTGAAACTTTCTTAGAGGATGTTAAAATAGTTGTTATCTACAAACTATTTTCATCAAAGCGATTTTCAAGTTATTGAAATAATCAATATGACTTTCGTCATGAGTACAGATTAACTTGGCTAAAGCGAAAGCTTACCAATATATATTTCGAGAAATAGATAAGCGAGATAAACTCGGCTCAAAATAGCAAATGTGTATAATTGAAGTCTATATAGCAATACGACTTTTGTCTCAAATATGAGATAAAGTAGATAGACTTTTGAGTGATAGATAAGTTCAAGTCTCCACATACCTTTTGTTGATAAAGTTCCACAAGTTCCATTGAGTTGTTTTTCGTTTTCATTCGATGAATGTCGTGGAGTCTAAATCTCAACTACACTTACTATCATAATCAGAGACTTAGCTATAAGTAGACTAGAAATAAAGACTTATAGTTTTGGAAACTAAACTTGACAAACAAGCTTGAGATAGCAACGTTTGCGAGTTCGACCGATTAATGCTCTAACAACATCTCTAACTTTTCTCAAAGTATTTGTGATAGTTGGTTTTATGTCGCTCATAGAGATAATGCTAGGAACTTTAGAGGAATTCAATTATGTGTCAATAGTTGGATGTCCTCACCTTTTCCTATTTTCTAGACAGATTCTTCTTGAATGATTTGGATTCCTTTCCACGGTCCTTTCCATAACCATGAACTATTTTGTTTTGTTTTGTTAAACTAGGGGGAAGTTTCTAGAGTATTTGGGTTTAAGAATTCTCGAGGTGAGAGAATATAAATTTTGCATCATTCTCCAGAATGTTTTTATGATCATGGACAGGTTGAACTTTTCGATTTTTTTGAAACTTAAACCCCCATTTTCTATTGGTGTGCAGATTGAGGTCCAGGATTTAGGACACCAACCCCTAATGCTATCCGCTGAGTGACCCCACCAGAAGGTTCTATTTAACGTGTCCATTTTTTTGTTATCTCTTTAGGGATGACAAAGCATGACATTTGGTATGTTTCCATAGTGTCAGCCACATGTTTAATGCATACTCCTCTACCTATTGGGGAGAGAAGTTTGTTACTCCAACCTTTGAGCCTAACTTTTAGCTTTCCTAGAATATGTTCAAAACATTTTATCTTGGATTAATGAGTGAAGAGAGGAGCTCCTAGATACTTGTCATCCATCTTAATTCTACCTAATTTGAAAAGAGCTCCGGATTTATCATAATTTATTTGTTGGCATGAACCTAGGATGAAGAGATCAAGGAGTTTAACCAGATTTTTGCATTCTTTCTTCCCTGCTTTTGTAAAACTTAGGAAATCATCAGCGAACAGAAGGTCAGAGATGGAGGAAGAAACTGGGACAAAATTTACTCCACTAATTAATTTTCTTGCTTCTGCATCTTGCAGCACTCTCGAAAGGGCTTCCATACAAATAATGAACAGATACGGGGATAATGGGTCCCCTTGTCTAAGTCCCCTTGGGGTTTGAAAAACTCAGTTGAGAACTCGTTGACCAAGACAACACTCGAAGAGGTTCCTATGCATTGAAATATGTGATCAATCAATCTCTGCAAAAGCCCATTTTTTCCATAATTTTGACTAGGAATTTCCATTCCACTATATCAAAAGCTTTAGACATGTCCATTTTAAGACCCATGTATCCTTTTTTCTTGTGTTTTTTCCGTTCCGATCTCATAGTATGGATGATATCATAGTCTATGGCAATGTTATTTGCGATCTGTCTTCCGGAGACAAAGGTCGTTTGGAAAGGTCTTATCGAGGAATGGCTTAATTCTTCCAGCCAGAAGTTTTGAGATGATTTTATAAATGGTGTTGCATAAATATATTGGCCTAAAGTCCTTAAGGGTGGAGGGATATTAAATCTCGGGGATTAAGGTAATGAAATTGGAATTGATTTCCTTCAGGATATGTTTAGTTTTAAAGAATTCTTGTACCATTTTTGTAACTTCATCTTTTAGGAGGAACCAATTTTTCTAAAACAAACTTGGAAGAAAGCCATTCAGGCCCCAGAACTTGTTAGGGTGCATATCAAAGATTATGAGTTTTATCTCGAGCTCTATTGGAATCCTCATCATCTTGGCATTGTCCAAATCATTTAAGCAATTTGGGATGAGTTGGAGAATTTGGTCACTAATATTTGGGTTGGAAGATGTTGACATAGAGGTAAAGTGATTGTGAAAGGAGTTAACAATTCCTTGTCTATCATTGCACCAAGTGCCATCATTCTTTTGTATTGCCCTCTATCCTGAGTTTTCTAGCCCTAAAAGTAGTCGTAGAGTGGAAGTACCCAGTATTTTTGTCTATGAGTTGAAGATTATTGTCGGTGTCTTTAGTTTTCCAAAAAGCTTCTTCATAGTTGTACCATTGTTCCATATTATTTTTGATGTTCAAAACTCTTGGATTATTGTCTTGGAGATTGAGGTTGTTTTTAGCATGATTGAGATTTTGATTTATCTTTTTAATGTTCCATTGGATGTTTCCAAAGTATTCCCGGTTCCATATTTTTATGAAGTACTTTACGTTTTTGAGCTTTGACATTAATCTAAAAGCTTCCGAAATAAGATGGTTCCTCCATATAAATGCCAAAAAGACGGTTCCTCCATATAAATTCCAAAAACTTAAAAGGTTTCGATTTATCCTTTCAGCAGTGAGAGGTTCGAAGCAGAATGAGAGTGTGATCAGATCCAACAGGGGTCAGATGATAGACCATATCTCTGGGATATAGATTTAACCATCCAGGATTGGCTAGCGCTTTACCCAATCTAGCTTCTATGAATTCATTCTCCGACTTTTGTTTGACAATGTAAATTGATAGCCCTTATAACCTGGGTCCATGAGATCAACATCATTTATCAAATTAGAGAAGAAAAAACTCTCTGACTGGTCTACTGGGGTGCCTCCTATTTTTTCGTCTCTAGAGAGAATGAAGTTTAGGTCCCCTAAAACTAGTCACGACACATGAGTTTTACTAGCCAAAATTTTAAAGTATTCCCAGCTTGTGTGATTCCTTATTCTATAGTGACGCCCGTAGGTTCCGGACAACATCCACACATTATTACTAGACTTACAATTGACAATGAAATCTATCTAGTTATTAGTAAATTCACAACAGTGAGAGATACCTTACTAGACCAGGCTAAAGTTAAACCTCATCGGTTCCTATAACACCTGTTGGGTTAACCATTTCCAAGTTTTGGTATTTAAGCTTGGTGAGGATAGCTTGGATGAAAGGTTGTTTATTTTTGGAGAAAGAGAATATCTAGGGAGTGTTTGGTGATTAGCTTATGGAGATGAGTTTGGGTAGATGGATTGCCTAGTCCCTGGAAGTTCCATATGAAGGAGTATGAAATAAGTTAGGTGCTTCTATGGCTGAGAACACTCATCCCATCAACCAAAGTTTTTCATACACCTCTTCAAGTGAAAGAGTGCTTGACATTGAAGACTAAGAGGCTCATCTTCAGCCGCTTAGTAAAAAACCACCTTGAACAACTGAAGATGTGCCTCTCAAGCATATTTTCAGAGTTTCATTAGTTTAACACTCTTGGATGTGGGACCCAAATATATATTTTATTGTTTAGAAAAATATACTTGGGAGGGATATGTTCTTTCCAAGTGACTGAAAAATAGCCTTTTAGTCTTTAATTTGTTTTCCCACGGTCAATATCTCACTCTTTTTTAAAAATATGTCGATGAGGAAGTCTCGCAATATATCAACCTTTTGACCATCTCATTAAGAAAAAGAGGTCAACGTCTTAAACAAATCTTTAAGGGTTATGATTATGGATATAGGTTGTTACAATCCCTTCTTAAACATCATGAAGAAGATGTGTGTTCAAAAACTTCTGAATGTGAAAATCTTCGCCGAAATCTCTTTGTGTTGAAAGAAAAAATTGCAGAATCTGAAGCAAGGTGTGACTCTCAACAAAGTTGTTTCAGTGACAGACAAAATGCTTTTCTCTCTCGAAAAAAACAATTAGAGGCTGACCTAATTGCTGCTCACGATAAGGTCAAAGTGTTGGAAGAAAACTTGAAAAGGTTTAGCTCTAGCTCAACCAAATGATCCACTATGATGAGAGCGTGTAAAAAACATCGTGATAAATGAGGTTTGGGATCGCTCAAAGTATTCGTAGGACTGGTGTGGTTCATGCTAATTGCATTTTCCAATAGAAGAATCTCACTGATAACAAAAGTGATGAGCTACCTCTAGCAGCTGAAGTACCAGAGAAGGTTCGTCAACCTCCAAAAACAGCTCACATGAGATCAGGTAGTATCATTTCATTCAGTTGCCATTACTGCAGAAGCAAAGGTCACCTTGAAAGGAGATGTCGTTTCATTTACGGAATTAGAAACTTCATAACATTCTTTTTTGGATGTCTAAAGAAGTCACCAAACTTGTATCTCATATTACTGGTTTTAATTGTCCAACCTTTATACAAAGAAAGTGTTGTGATGAGCCAACCTTTGTTTGTAAGGGTAATACAAAACGTTTTCACATTGTAATAGTTGTCAAAGGGATAATGTTATAAGGACAGATGGCGGTCTTCATGTTCTAATAAGAAGAAAGATGGTACTGCAAAAGGAACATCTTTCAAACTCTTCATCTATGGTTGAAGAAAGTTTTGGATCGGAAGGCTTAACCGTTCTTGGATACATTAATATCAATAATCATGTATCGGAACTCATGACCAGTATCAATAGACTCAAGCGCAGCATTAGAAAGACAAAGAAGGCAGCAACATCAGGTAATTCTTGTCCTCTTTCTATTGATTCTCTTGAGACTAACTTTTTGCTTTTTCTGATGTTTCTCAAGAAATAAAGGGAGAGAAAGGCAACACCTTTGATGAACTAAATGCTCATCATGTTACAACTTGACTACTTTTATTTGTGCCTCCTCCATTGAGACTACGTGAGGATGCAAAATATTATCAAGAAGACATCTTCTTCTTGACAAAGTGGTCTTTCTTGTACCTGTTTTATTCTTCTTTTGGTATGTTTAAAAATAAAAAATAAAAAATAAACGATCATCTTGCTGTCGAGCCTCGCTCCAATTAGTATTTGCTTTTGTTAATGTGAATGATCAGTATTTTTGTTGCAAGCAATTAGAAGCTTCAATAAGTTCTTCGTTCAAGTAGACAGTCGATTTCTTGTTTTCAAAAAGATCTAAGAAGATAAGTATTCCAATTATCCAAGTGCCCAAGAGAAGTGGAAGAAGTGCTACGAAAAGGAGCAGAACGCTCAAAATCAAGAGATGGGCCAAAGACCAAGCTTAACTCATCAACATTCAGTATTTCTTATTACCATCTTGAAGATAATTGAAAGAGGAAAGGAATGCAAAAAGAATGGGGTCGTTCCGAGTTCGGACGAAGAAGTTGAGGCCAAAACAAGTTTTATCAAATACCAAAAACAAACCAGTATGCAAACGGGAGTAACTGAAATTTCAGTTTGCAAACTAGTATGCAAACGAATTTCCCTTGATTTTATTATAAAATTTCAGTTTGCAAGCCGGTATGAAAACCATGAAGGCCAAAATTCACGTTAGGGTCTTTCTTTAATACTTTTTAGGTCGGTTTCAAGAACCGACTAGGACATTTGAAGGCCAAGAAATGTAAACATATATAAATAGGTATTAGGCCTTTTAAAGAAGGGATGAATTTCATATCACAATCTATGGTTTATTCTACATCAAAAACCTAGGGTTTACCCCTTTAGAGGGAAACCACCATTATTCATCTTCTTTGTAATATGAGTAGCTAAATCCTTTGTTGATTAAGGATGAATTCAATGTTCTAAGCGTGAAGCTTTATTATTAATACAAATATATTTAAAGTTTTAATCATCATCGCTTGTTTTCATTATATCTAGGGTTTATGATTGATTCTTAGATTGGATTGGGTGTGCAACTAGATTAGTGTATTGGTTATTCTATTGCTACTAGAGAGTTGAACGATCCGTAATTATCGTGCATTTCTTACACAAGTAGAAAACATGAGACCTTGCAGAGAGATTCTGCAAAGCAATCGTGTGTGGAAACAACACCAGTAAGTGAAGAGGGAGTACTAAGTTTAACTACTGGAATCAAACCTAAATTAACAAATCCTAAAGCGTTCGATCGAGTTACATCTTGTAAGCGTACCTCAAGGTGGCTCAGTTGGATAGAATCTGGTGAGTAAGCGTACCTGTTATCGGTGATACAAGGAGCTTTGGGGATAGCTAAGCGTACATGTTATCCTACGATTGGTGATGAATGGTTCCAATGGAAGATAGATAAGTATTCTAATCCAGTTAATGCTTGGTAACGGCGAAGGATTCCTTAATCATCCCTTTCTTCTTATTGTATTTTTATTTATCTTAAAACCAAACCCCCCTTTTGTTATTTACTTTATTTTGCTAATACAAATAACCTATAAATTACACAACTCTCTGTGAGAACGATCTCTTACTACTGTTATATTACTAGTTAATTAGTGAGAAATATCTTTATTAATTTGTTGAGTCTACGACAACCCATACACTCAACGAATCAAAAAACACTTTACCAATAAGTATACCTGATTATTTGCACATCTTACTCAACTGGATTATTATGAGTAAGGTTTAAAACCTTGTGATTAATTAACACAAGTATGAGCTTTATGCTCATCAAATGAAAAAATTCATGGTTAATCCTCTTTTTCCTTTATTTTTGGAGGAAACCCTTTTTGACGTGAAAAAGTATCATAAAACTTACTATCATCAAAGTACGAGACTAAGTTTGAATCCTTACCAGAAGACGTTTGTTTGGAGGATTTTGACACAACTTGTTGATAAGATCCTTGTATCCTTCAATTATGAGACTTATGTTGTCCTTCATATCTCCATTGTTGTTTTCTATTTTGGGTAACTTTCTCATATTTTGAACATCATCTCCTACCTTAATTTGAGGAGAACCTTTTTGAAATCTCTGACCGATTTGTTTTAATGCTACTATTACAAGTTCGAATGTTCGATGAGCAGATTAAACTGACTTTCCTGGAAAGATTCACAGGGTTAGTACTAAACCAATTGGTTTAGACATCCGTATGTCAGTTACACCTTTGAGTATTAAATCTAGGGTGTATTGAAGTCGACCAAATTAGTTGTCATTCAACCTCAATTTTTAGTTGAACACGTCCTTTTGAATCACAAAATAGACATACTTTCTGATCACGGGAGTGATTAGAAAGTGTAGGATTAACAACATCGTTAGAAGATATCTTCCTTCCGTGAGATGTGATGATTTATTGATTAGTGGAAGTTACAAGCACATCTTTAGAAATAGGAAGGGTTTGCAATTTAGCTTCTGAAACCAGTTTCATCAGAGAAAAATGATTACATGTAGTCACGTTTTCTAACATCATAGTTCAGTCAGAAGCAACCGGTATAGTGGACTCCACGGAACATCCTTTACATTGAATAAAGAGATTACTCAATAAACGTTCGATTTCCAAGGCATCTTCCTTGAGTTTAACTTCGAGTAAGGTTTGAGAATAACAAATTGCGGCATTTTCCTCATGAAGAATCCTTAATTTGGAATCA
This sequence comes from Papaver somniferum, assembly GCF_003573695.1. Lineage (NCBI taxonomy): Eukaryota > Viridiplantae > Streptophyta > Magnoliopsida > Ranunculales > Papaveraceae > Papaver > Papaver somniferum. The sequence goes on along the minus strand of NW_020621603.1, from coordinate 4,953,623 downwards.
AGATCCTTTACCATACCAATAAGCATATTGACTTTGTGTTTCGGCCTATTGATTTCAACTGCATGGATTCTAACAAGTTTTAGAATCGCTGCACTTTTTTGGGTTGCTTCCCTTTCTAATTTAGAGTCAGACTCGTCGGTCAGATAATCAGGGTAACAGAATGTTCATCTATATGTGAGATCGACAAGTCTTTCTCTTAATAGATTTCACAGAAACAAAACTTTTATTTCTGGTGATGTGTTTGTCAGAGATAGCACTTTCGTCCATAGAGTCAGATTGCTACAAACACAGACTTCTGAGGTATTTAAACGTGTTTTCCTACTCTGATGCCAATAGAAAAGCGGGGGTATATAACAACCATACCCAATAAATCGTTCGGAAATCTGTATGGACTAACTCCAATATAATTCCGAGAGCACCAGATTATAAAGCGAGCTCAACCAATAAATATACCAAAGAGTTATATCTCAATTTCTTAATACAATTTGCAATCAAACAGATATAAATCTATGATCCCGATTGATATGAGAAATAACTTGGACGGTACCAAAGACCAATTCCCAAGTGTCAATCAATTTATATCAACAACCAAAGGTTGGATTTACCAATTGATTGAACTAGGCATAACTTGTGATATTTTAACTATATAAACAAATATAATGCAGAAAAGAAATAACACAGACACCATAAGTTTTGTTAATGAGGAAACCGCAAATGCAGAAAAACCCCAACAACTAGTCCAGATTTGAACACCACACATTGTATTAAGCCACTACAGAGACTAGCCTTCTACAAGATAACTTCGTACTGGAATGTAGTTGAGCCCTAACCAAGTCCCGCATCGATTAAGGTACAGTCGCGTTCCGTACGCCTTTGGATCCTAGTAGGACTCTACGCACTTGTTTCCTTAGCTGATCTCACCAACAACTAAGAGTTGCTACGACCCAAAGTCGAAGACTCATAAACAAATCTGTCTCCCACAAATAAGTCTATTCTGATAGATAAATGTGTCTCCAACATAAGTACCTATGAAGTTTTTGTTTCGTTTTTGATAAATCAAGGTGAAAGGAACCAATTGATAATCTGGTCTTATATTCCAGAAGATCAGCCTAGAAATATCAATCACCTCACAGTAACTTAATTATATGGTAGTAGACGAAGTTATTGTGGAATCACAAAGAATGAGACGAAGAGCTTTGTGATTATTTTTTATATCTTACCTATCGAAGATAAATCTCGAGTTAATCTTAGAGAAGATAATACTCAATACAATGGAATAAGTAAGATTAGATCAAGCAACTACAGAGAAAATAGTTGGATCTGGCTTCAAGAATCCCAAATGAAGTCTTGAAGTCGTTAACCTATAATGGTTTTGGAAAAACCTAAGTTAAAGGAGAATCGACTCTGGTCGGAACTAGGACACGGTAAAGTGTCGGGATTAGGTTTTCTATTTGCTAGAGTACTCCCTTATATAGTCTTTCAAATCATGGTTTGCATTCAATCAAAGCTAAGATATCTTAGTAACAAAGCATTCAATATTCACTGTTAGATAAATACCTGATTAAGATTCAAGCTAAGTCTGCTTAAAACCAAGGCAATATTTCTCCACCATTAGATAGTCTTAGCTTGTTATACACAAGTAAAATATACTTTCATTTATATATGGGTAACCGTACCTAAACGTGTATATTGAGTTGGCTCAATAATAATTAACCGAAGTTAGCCATATGAACACTTTTGTATTCACCGTTAGATAAATACCTGATTAAGATTCAAGCTAAGTCTGCTTAAAACCAAGGAAATATTTCTCCACCATTAGATAGTCTTAGCTTGTTATACACAAGTAAAATATACTTTCATTTAGATATGGGTAACCGTACCTAAACGTGTATATTGAGTTGGCTCAATAATAATTAACTGAAGTTAGCCATATGAACACTTTTGTATTAAGCACATTCATCTAACACTTCTAGATCAAATATGATGATAAATCAAACATGAAAGATAGTCAAATGAATCTAATTGTGTTACAGATAGAGTTGTTCAATTGTTCACTATTTCAAAGATATATATGAACCAATTGAATCAAAACCGTATTGATTCATGAGAATCAATTCATGAACATTAAGCCACGGGTTGCAAAGATTGCATTCCTTAATTCATAAATGTATTTGTTCATGTATGAAAACATACTTAGTCGAGTTTAGAACTTTAACCACTATGTTCGCAAACGGGTACGCAAACTATAGCTTCCGGACTTTGGTCTTGTCCAGTAGTTTGCAAACAGGTATGCATACTGCTGTCACGGACCTTAACTCAACCGTTCGCATACTGGTATGCAAACTTGGTTCCCGGACTTTAACAGTTAAGACCGTTTTCATACTGGTATGTAAACAAGGTTTCCGGACCTGAATCATACCACAACAGTTTGCATACTGGTATGCAAATCGTGATGTATCGAGACAAAGGTTAATTTTTTCTAAACTCTCATTTCAATCATTAAAAATCCTTAGAAGACGACAATAGCCGTCTAACACAAATTATTAGCTTATAAGTAATTTTCAAGTGATTGAATGATCAATACGAAACTTTCCGAGTCGACATCAAATGGTTGTCTCACACAAATCATGTAAGATGTTTCAAGGAAATTTTCACATGATCATCTTTTGACTTATTATTTAGTTTCCAACAAATAAATTGTTTCCAACTAAACTCGTCAAGAATATGATGAACATAGCTAAAGCAAAAAACTTCTAACACATATTTCGAGAAATAGATAACCGAGTTAAACTCAACTCGAAATATCAAATGTGTATAATATATAAGTCTATATAACTATACGACTTAGTCTCTTGGAGATAGAATAGAATGGATTTCTGAGTGATGGATAAGTTTTAGTCTCCACATACCTTTTGTTGATGAAGTTCCTCCAAGCTCTCCTTAGTAGATCTTCGTCTTCAATCGATGAACGCCATGAAGTCTAAAGCTCAACTACACATTCTATCCTAATCCGAGACATACCTATAAGTAGACTAAAAATTTCGACTTATAGTTTTGATCACCTAAACTTGATAAATAAGCTTGAGATAGTAACACTTGTTAGTTCGACCGAGAAATGCTCTAACACATACATATGGTTTACGGATCATTATGTAAGGTTGAGTGGTTTTCATTGTACGATGAAGTGATAGCTATACATATCACCATAGTATTATTTCAAAGTTGTGATATAATTGAAATTTGATTATCTATAGTAATACTATGACACTGTATAACAATAACTGAGAACATTTGTTTCTTATTGTTATGGCTACGGATCTTCAACAACAATGATTCTGAGTTGAACACGTTCAGAATCACTGAAGTACTTGAAGTGGCGAAGAATTCAAGGTATGTAGAATATCCAAGGAAATCAATCATGATGTATGAGAAGCTACAAAGTTTATTTATTTTATAATCCATATGTATTGATAGTTTTGGCACTAAAATTGATAAAGTGGGAGATTGTTAGAGCACTTCTTGGTCGAACTCGCAAGCGTTGCTATCTCAAGCTTGTTTGTCAAGTTTAGTTGATCAAAACTATATACTTGATTTCTAGTCTACTTATAGCTATGTCTCGGATTAGGATAGAATGTGTAAATGAGATTTATACTTCACGACGTTCACCAATTGAAGACTAAGATCTACGGAGGAGTTTGGAGGAACTTCATCAACAAAAGGTATGTGGAGACTAAAACTTATCTATCACTCAGAAGTCTATTCTATTATACCTTCTAATGAGACTAAGTCGTACAGCTATATAGACGTTTACATTATAAACATTTGATATTTCGACCCGAGTTTAACTCACTTATCTATTTATCGAAATATGTGTTAGAAGCTTTTTGCTTTAGCTATTTTCATCATATTCTTGACGAGTTTAGTTGGAAACAATTTATTTGTTGGAAACTAAATATAATGTCAAAAGATGATCATGTAAAAATCACCTTGAAAATCTTATATGATTTGTGTGAGAAAGTCATTTGATGTTAGCTTGGGAAGTTTCGAATTGATCATTCGATCACTTGAAAATTACTTGAAGCTAATGGTTTATGTGAGACAACCATTGTCGTCTTCCAAGGATGTTTCAATGATTGAAATGAGAGTTTAGAACAATTACCCATGTCTGGATACAACACAGTATGCATGCCTAGTATGCGAACTATATTATGATGATTCAGATATGAATCTCTTGTTTTTGTACCTAGTATGCTAACAGATTTACCTGAGAAGGTACGGAACTCTTGTTTGCATACCTAGTATGCAAACGGGTTTACCCGAGTTGGGTCCGGAACGGTTGTTCGCGAACAGGGTTTGCGAACGGCTTGACTAGGCCAAGGTATGGAGTTGCTGTTCATGTACCTGGTTGGCGAACACAATGGTGAATTCTAGAATTGGTTATGTATGATTCTCATACTCATGAACTAAAACATTTATGATCTAAGGACTTCCATCTTTGCAAACCGCGGCTTAATGTTCATGAATTGATTCTTGTATAAGTACTTTGTACAATTAGAATCAAACCGATTTCGATTCAATTTGTTCATATATATGTCTATGAGATTTTGAATACCAATATTCTGTGGAGCACGTGTCACGATCTTAGTGGCCGCATACATATCTAACCGTATAGCCTTCGCTAAACAGAGGAGCCTGAGTAACGAAGGATACCTCCGCAGATCTACTTTATCTCATCCCAAGAAAGTGGACGTGAGCGGCCAAGATAAAGAAGGAAAAATCCTAGTCTATATAGAGTCAGCTGGCGAGGGGACAGAGGTAGATGACGCATCCAATCAGCATTAAATGCTCCAATATCTTATCTACACACATGAATCAAGGCACGTGGAGAGAGAAGGCGTGGCAGAACCTTATTGGCCGAAGCTGGCGGTGAACGAAGGTACAACCTGTACTAAGGTTGGGTAGTTCCCGAAGGAACGTGAGCCAGCTGAGGTGGAAAGATACGACTGGAGAAGTACGTGGTGGACGAAGGTACCACTGGTACGAAAGGTATATCAACGGACGATGGACCCGGAGGCAGCGAAGATATACCAGGAGAAGAAGGGGCTATAAATACCGAGTCTCACCAACAAACTAAGGGCATTCAATTTCTAGGAGAGAAGATCTAGTCTTAAGCATATACTTCTTTAATGTTTAGTACTTAAGTATTTACTCTTACTTGAGTACTCTCTATTACTTTGGAAAGCATTTAAGATCTTTGTAACCACCACAAACTTAATACAACACAATCACTCATTAACCCGTGGACGTAGACAAATGTCGAACCACGTTATATCTTGTGTCTCATGATAACTTAGAAGCTTTTACTTATATTTGTGTTCTTCGTTATTATTGTGATCTTAGCTATCATTTATTTCTTAGCATTATCAGTTCAACAGAGGTATCAATACTTCATAGTATCATATCCTCTGAGCTGTACACATTACGTAGACTACGGGAAAACGAGTAGTCACAGTTTGGCGCCCACCGTGCTTATCTCACGAACCTGAGTTCAGGCACAGTTTTACGTTTTACTTATACGTCTTCTGAAACGAAGGGATCTGTGTTTAACCGATGAATCTCACTCTCTAGTGATTTGTCCATCCATTATTTGTGTATGTTTTGGAGTTCATAGCTTTTAAAAACGTGCCTCATTACAGATCCACAACAAATCTTTCGAAAAACATACTCACAAAACGCCAAAATATTTGTTTTATACTAAAACAACCCTTCTTAAACAGAGCATATTATAGATCTGAGAACCATTGACCGACAAAGGAATCTCAGTCGAACTTTAAGGATAAAAGATATTCTAACGCATTTAGTAACCTTGTTTTTCGCAAGATCTGACACCCCTTTTTCATTGGTTTTTGACGTTTTAAGGTTGTATTTTCCAAGGGTGTCATAAGCATTTAATACCCGTCTGTCAAAAACATTATTTCAGTCATTTCTCTGAAAAATCTGCTTAACAGTCTTCTGTGTCAGAGCATTAATAACTACATTTAACGAAGGTACCCAAGTAGCAGATCTTTTCGATTTTTTGTGACCATAGGATCAACAAAGCCGAAGGCATGCAGAAACCAGCTGATGTACCAACAAACTCGCGCCCAGCTATCACAAGAGGGAGATCCCAAAAACCGTCTCAAACAAACCAAAGGAATGAAGCGGAGGGCGGACAAAGCGAAATAGCAAGAAGAACAGTTGCTACCAAACCACCTATTCCTACCGAAGGGATGGGGCAAACATCGGGAGCTCAACCGATCTATGGCATGCCATTACCGGAGCACGCTGCAGTGACAAAGCCACCTGCGGCCAACACAGGGTTACCCAGAACCTTAGCCCTTACGGAACAAGGGTTGAGAAACCTAACTCCAATTCAGGTAGATCCATACGCGCCAATTGTAGAGGAAGGAGTAGAAAACTCTGAAGATCCAGCCGACAACACTCCTCAGGGAGGTGGAGCCCACAACGAAGACCAAATGGCGGCACAAATAGCAGCTTTGTTACTCCGTAACAAAGAAACTGTAGATGTGATGCACGAGATGGCCCAGGAGAACCAGAATCTCAAAGGTATGCTAGACATACAAATCGAAGGTTCCCAAACTCACCCTCCACAAAAGAGGCGTGAAAACGGAGCTTTCTCGGGAAGACGAAGGGGGGATCTCAACCCACCAAAGACAAATCTACCTGAGGGAGCAAGGAAAGCACACCATGATCCAGACGAGACGGATTCAACATACAAGCCCTCCCAAAGCTACTACGACGAAGCATTGTCCAAAGATGCTCACATTGTGAGCATGGTCATGTAGCAAATGGAGAAAATGCGGAAGGAGATCCAGGGCCTAAAAACTGGCCACGCAGGCGCAAGACTAGAAGAAGTACTACAAGAGGCAACCACGTCACCACTATCTTTTCGCATTTTGAGGGAAACAATCCCTCCGAAATGCCCGATACCCACGTTCCAAGCATACAACGGTACCTCAGATCCCACAGCCCATCTGCGGTGTTACACTCGTGTCCTTGCCCATTGGGAAAGAAACGAGGTGGTACTTTCCAGGTACTTCCCAGCAAGCTTAACAGGATCAACACTAACCTGGTAAGAAAACTTACCAGCAAACTCCATTGACTCCTTCGAGCAGTTGTCTACGGTGTTCTTGGAGACATACATGTACAACAAATCAAAAAAGGCGGGGTTAGATAGGCTATTTTATTTAGTTATAGGACCCAGGGAGACACTGATGCAGTACACAGACAGGTGGCAAAAGACATGCCAAGCAATTGGCAAAGTCAATCCAGAGATTAACATAAAATGCTATAAGTACGGGCTCGATAGAACCTCAACTATTTTCGTGGAGCTTCACAACAGAGCCCTCGATTCCGATGGCGAGCTCAGGGTTGTCCAAGACCGTTACATCAGACTCGAAGAAATCCAGAAGGACAACCCCAGGGCACACGCAAAGATAGCAACAACTCCACAATGAATCAACTCTCTGGAATCAATTCCGGAGATACCTAAGCGAAAAAGCGAAACCGGGAGCAGGACCAGCTCTCGAGACAAACGATCCAAATACGGAGACGGAAAAAGAGGCAAAGTCCGAGAATAATTTACGGATAAGGTCTACACAAAGTTGAATACAACTTTCTCTCACATCCTAAGCAAGGAGGGAGCGAATCCAGGCTTTCCTTACCCTAATACTAAGGGAAAGCAGCCAGAAAAGACGAAGGAATCTAAGGAGTACTTTGCGTACCACCAGTACTATGGACACCCAACCGATTCATTCTACCACCTACGCAATGTAATCCAAAGATTCATTGACGAAGGTAAATTCACGGAGTACGTACTACTCCAATCAGCAGAAACTGAGGAGAATCCGAAGAAAAGGGTAGAACTACTTCAAGACAGAAAATACATCAACATGATCACTTTCTCTAGCAGAGGACAAGACGAAGTACTCGAAGACATACTCGAGTTAGCTCGAAACAGAAAGAAGATTGAATCCTATGAAGTGTTCAAGCTAAGTGGACCACCCACTAGCACTTGGGAGGAATGTATGGCCATGCCAATTCTCAACGAAGGACGTCAACCAGGAGGTTGAAATGAACAACGATCCACTAGTGATCACCCTTCCAATACATGGATGGAATGTTACGAAGGTACTCGTAGATGGGGGAAGTTCGTTAAATGTGTTATTTTACGAACTCTACCTACGCATGGGTTTGACAGCAGAGCAAATGGATTCTTCCACTTGCACTATATATGGTTTTAACGGAGCAGTCTCTAGACCAAAGGTATAAATCGTCTTGCAGGTACACGCAGGACCTTTAGTAACCAATACACGCTTTTGTGTAGTCGAGGCACCTTCTCCCTACAATGTAATCATGGGAAGCTATGGGTCCATAGATTACGGGGCACAACTTCGACGTATCACCAATACCTACATTTTCCTACACCCATAGGTGAAACGGAAATCAAAGGCGACCATCAGGACGCAAGGCTATGCAACTTAGCGTAAATCAGGCTCAACGAAGAAAGAACTGCTGCTCAATAGCATGAAAGAAAGAGACGCAAGGCAAATACCAAGGAAGCGTAGAACGTAGCCCCCTCAGCACCCAAATCCGTCTCAGCACCAGAGGAAAGCACCTCCGCCACTCTAGGCACATACGTCTCCGCCAAATGACAATTATAGAAAAGCACTCCTCCATTCTGCTCACCGATAGAAACAACAATGAAAGTCAACATCGGAACGGAGGCAGAGCCAAAGATGTTAAACATCGGGACTTTACTTGAAGAAGAAGAGGAAGTGCAACTACAAAGGCTACTAAAAGACTACGCAGATATCTTTGCATGGTCAATGGAGGACATGCCAGGAATCGATCCGAATTTGGTCTCACATCACCTTCGGCTCAAACCGGAGATACCACCTTTCAAACAACGCATACGCAAAGTGGCGGACATCTACCAGGACGGGGTAGAAAAGGAATTGCAAAAGCTACTTAAAGTTGGATTCATACGAGAAGTCAAATATCCCACTTGGATATCCAACATGGTCATTTTTCCAAAGAAGAACGGAGGTGTACGCATCTGTATAGATTTCAGCAATCTTAGCAAAGCATGCCCCAAAGACAGTTACCCACTTCCAAATTTTGACCAACTGGTCAACGCAACCGAAGGAAACCAAAGGCTATATTTCATGGATGGATACTTAGGATACAACCAAATAGCCCTTGCAGAAGAAGATCAGGAGCATACTTCGTTATTTACCCCACGAAGCTTGTATTGCTATACAAGGATGCCTTTTGGACTAAAGAAAGCGGGGGCAATATACCAACGATTAGTAGACAAAATCTTCAATCCATGGATAGGAAAAATATTGGAGGTCTACGTAGACGACATGCTCGTCAAGAGAAAAGAAGCAAGAAACCATCTCTCGGACCTAACGGAAATATTTGAAGCCATGAGGAACTACCACATGAAGGTGAACCCGGAAAAATGCACGTTCGGAGTCACCTCAGGAAAATCCTTGGGTTACTTGGTGACCAAACGAGGAATCGAAGTTGACCCTGAAAGGGTCAGAGCAATAATGGAGATGTCATCCCCGCAAACGCTAAATGGAGTACAAAAGCTAAACGGAATTTTAGCTTCCATGGGAAGATTCATATCAAGGTCGTCAGATAAATGCAAAGAATTTTTTGACACGTTAAGGAAACGAAGCAGGTTTACATGGACCGAGAGTGTGAATGAGCTCTTCACAAGATCAAGGAGTACTTAGCATCAGTACATATCCTGCAAAAGCCGGAGCCAGGTGAAATGCTCACCCTGTACCTAGCGGAAACAAGCTACGCTGTGAGTGCAGTATAGGTAAGAGACCAAGGGCAAGGAGAAAAGCCCGTATACTACATCAGCAAGACACTCAGTGCGGCGGAGCGAAACTACACAAAGGTGGAACAACTCATATATGCCTTAGTAGTGGCAACACAGAAGCTAAGGATATAGATGCACACATCATCTGAGTTTCCACGAAGGCCCAAATAAGTCAAATCCTTGATAGCTTGGAGAAGATTGGAAGAGTGGAAAAATGGAATGCCATGACCAAACAGTTTCATATAATCTTTGAAACCAGGAAGGCGGAGAAATCACAAATTCTGGCGGACTTTTTGGCGGACCTACCTCTGAACGACTAAGCGGAGATAGAAGATATCCCAGGGATGGAAGAAGAAAATCCGGAACCCGAAGAACTCTTAGAACCACAGAACTCACGAAGGTGGGAAATATTCGTAGATGGCTCCTCAAACGGAGAAGGCACAGAAATAGGTATTGTGATAACAACCCCACCGGTGACCGGCTCATCTAAGCATTCAGGTTATAATTCGAGCAATACACTAACAACATCACGGAATATGAGGCAGTCATACACGACCTACGCTTTGCACAGGAGCTGGTTTTATCAGATGGTCGTTTGACTAGTGACTCACAATTGGTCATTAGACAAATAGAGATCAAATATCAAACTTTGGATCCGATACTGTCTTCGTACCTAAAGCTAGCGCATGAGCATGCGGCAAAGATCAACAAAGTCACGTTCAGACATGTCTGTCGAAAGGACAACAGGCACGCAGATGCCTTAGCATTCATATCATCAATTTTGAAAGATAGGAATACAACCTCAGTCCAAATTGGGAGGATTTACGAATCTTCGATAGACGAACTAGCCTCCGCCCCCGAAGAATCCTTAGCCGCCCGGACCAGGTCCATGAGGGAAGAAGAAAAAGAAAAAGAAGTTGTAGGAATTGAAGAACCTGGCAACGAAGCCGATGAATCTGACAAAGATCAACCCATGTCAGAAGGAAGTGATGAGGACGAAGCTGAAGATGATTGGAGAATTCCAATTAACCAGTACCTTGATAAAGGTACCCTACCAGCAGACGTCAAAGAATCCCGAAAACTCGAATCAAAGGCAGCAATGTACAACTTACGAAACAGAATACTGTATAGAAGGTCATTCCTTGGACATTTGATACGATGTCTCTCATAAACCGAAGGTAAAAGAATACTGCATGATATACACAGCGGAGAAGCTGGAAATCATAACGGAATAAGATCCTTGGCAATCAAAGCCAAAATGCAAGGATACTACTGGCTAAGCATGGACGAAGACGCAAATAACGTAGCTAGGCGTTGTGAAAGATGACAACGCTACGCCAGGAAGATTAAAGCACCAGCGAAAGAGCTTAACTCGGTCATCAGTCCATGGCTATTTTCCAAATGGGGAGTTGAAATTGTTGGACCCTTGATAGAGGGGACATCGAAAAGAAGATATCTCATCGTAGCTACGGATTACTTCACCAAATGGGTGGAAGCAAGGGCTTTGGCAAGAGTCAGAGACACAGATGTCTTTAAATTCTTGTTTGAGAAAATCATCTGCAGGTTCTGAATACCAGCGGCCATAGTCTCCGACAATGGCAAACAGTTGGAACGGAAGAACATAGACATGCTCTTTAACACCTTCAACATTCATAAAAACAAGTCTACTCCGATATATCCTAAGAGCAATGGACAAGCGGAGGCCACCAATAAGACGATAGCAATGAACTTAAAGAAGAAGCTGGGGGAATACAAGAAAAGATGGTGTGAACAGCTACACAATGTCCTATGGGCCTACCGCACCACAAGAAGGGCAGCCACGGGAGAAACTCCGTTTTTGCTAACCTACGGAGACGAAGCAGTCATTCCAACGGAGATATTACTGCCGACAACCAAGACAGAGGAATGGGAAAAGAATTTAACAACATACCTCATTCTAGAGAAGCTCGATGACCTCGAAGAAAGGCGGTAAGTAGCTTTGCAAAGGATGGTGAACTACCAACGAAGGCTGGCTCGTGAATACAATAAACGGGTAATTCCCAGGAACTTTGTGGTGGAGGAATACGTACTACGCCAAATACCGCCATATCAAAGGAAGAAAGAGTGGGGAAATCTGGCTCCAACATGGGACGGACCCTACATTATATACGATATCGCCGGAAAGGGTTCATATTACCTAAGGAATCTCAAAGGAGAAATATTGCAACATCCATGGATTGCGATGTACCTAAAAAAGTACTACCCTTAAGAGAATGGTTATCACTCAGGAGAAGTAGGGAAGGGGCGATGGCCCATCATGTTCTATCCCTGATCAAAGGTATTATAAACCTAACTAACCAATGAAAGAAATTTTTTGTTAAGAAAAAGTGCATGTTGATCAAATACAAATTGCGTTAGAATAGACACCCTCCGTCAGAATTGACGATGAGGCAGCGCACGGCATAACTGCGCATATGTCAATCTCGGATCCTAAGGGCGAAGGAATCCCACTAAAAGGCGAATAATAAGCAATATATCCCACAAAGAGAGATACCTTGTCGAAGTAAAGCAGCCATCGTGCTGAACGCGTAGGGTTACAGGAAAATTATTACCCATGTAGGAACCCTCGCCACCACGGTACCTTCTGGCCAAAGGATACTTGGGTAGGGGGTATGTGTTCCACCAAAGTTTAAAAACACCTTAGCACCTTGTGATGACTCGAATGTGCAAACAATTAGACATAATACGTCTATATATATAATAATAAAGATACTAAAATTAGTACTACCACAATAAAACTGACACATCTCAAAGTTGTAGATGGCGAGGGATCGGACAATAACGAAGCATTCTTTCAAAGAAAGGAGACAACAAAGGCCCCTCAGCTGGGGGCACAATATATCAAAGGAGTTCGGTTGAAAACAGGGTCAGCGTAGCACAATCATGGGTAAGGAAGACGAGGGAAGTCAACACCCTCATCCTGGAGCTCAGCCTCCACAAAAGCATTGTTAATATAGTCAATGGAAGAGCGCTTGAACTGCGCCTCTATTTTGGAAGCTTGCCCCGCTAAGTCTGAAGCCGATTTCTGATGAAGCTCCCTAATCTGGGCACTAAGCTGATCATTCGCTTGCTGAAGAGCCTCATATTTAAACTTAGCAGCAGCATCAAACTGGCGAGATATTTCCAACTGGGATATCTGACCCTCAAGGTTATTAATCTTGGCGTTTGCACCCACCAGCTGCTCCTGGAGACATGCGGATACAAAGGATATCAGTCATGAGACAAAACGGTTAAAGATACGAAGGACGCTACGAAGAAAACAGTCATCCTAAGCTACCTCCGGCATGGATAAGGGACTCTTCTAAACTATGTTGAGCCTCAACAAGGTCCACCTCGGCCGCATCAAGGTCTTCCACAAGGGTATCCCTTTCCGTCCGAAGATCATCAACATCTATCCGGAGTGAAGCATTCTCAGAGGAAAAAGCTTGGTACATATTCTATAATTCTTCAAACCTTTTTACTAAGGAAGCATGAGACACGGAATAAGGCACGGAGCTGGCTTCGATAAGTTTGTCTTAAGAGAACATACCTCAGAATTCAAAACATTACGCTCCGCAGTAACCTTAGCTAAGGAAGCACAAGCATCTTCAAAATCGGCATGATATTTCTTGCGGATAACTTCTTGAGCAGAAAGGCGTTTCTCAACTAAGGCAATATCCTCCTTTTGCTTTAAAATGGGACTCTCCTTACAACAAAGAGCCTCGTCACATTCCTCACGGAGCAAAGCCATCTGCTTTACTAAATCTGCATTATGGGCAGACTCAAGGGAAAGTTGGGCCTCATTATGAACAGTTACGTTCATTAGCCTATCAGACTTCTTTTGATAATACCAAACGTCGGAGGTTAATTTGGTCACTTGATCCCGTAGACGCCTAAGTTCACTAGAGTTGTCGGCTGGCAGACGAAGGTTGACTTAGGGTTATGAAACCAGAAAGTAAAGAAAAAGCTAAGGAGAAGGAGAAACGAACCTATGGCTTTAGAAGACTCAGTGGCTAAGGCACTATCGGCAGCTTTACGATCATCCTCAACATCCTTGGCAGCGTTGTTAGCTCTCTCAAGAGACAATGGAAAAGCCTTCAGAGATCTCTGAGTCTTCCTCAGATCATCTTCCAATGAAGATATCTTAGCAACAGAAATGGCAACACTAGACGAAGGCTGCTGAGCGACAGCAAGGGCATATTCTTGGCGAGCACGCTCCAACAAAGCACTCAAATGAGTGCACTTAGCCCTATAAACCTTGAATAAGGTATAACTAACATCGATCTGCTTACAAAGATGCAAACAAAGCAATATGAGGGAAGACGGAAAGCTTAAATCAAGAAAAAAGAAGACAAGGTAAGAATCGCTTACTGAAAATGCTGAAAGATGAAAGAGGAAGTTGGCGTAGGTATCCATGAAAGTCTTCATCTCTTGAATGCTACCCTTGTGGATCTCACCAAAGATCTGACTGGAGCGGAGGCAATCAGGGTCAAAGAACAAGTCCTTGGCAGAACGGTATTGGGCAGACAGCACGTCAAGCTGCGAAGCTATCTCAAAACAACTGCCAAGACGATAGTGATCAACTCCGACGGAAAAGGGACCCTTGGAATCCCGCAGGATGACCTCAATAATAGCATCATCAGAACTGCCCAAGCTCAAACTCTCCGGCAACCGACCCTGGCTAGGTCCAACAACTGCACCCTCGTTTGTTTGCACACGAGCAAGGGGAAAGCCAGTTGAGCCCTCACCACGACGAAGGGATGGCATGGTGGAAGAGATGGGAACAGAGGGAGGAGCTTGAGAGCCGGCCAAATCCATGTCACAAGCAGAAAGAAGATTACCCAGTCCGGTCCAATCTGGTGACGAAGGTGGAGGTCCAACAACTTTACTAATGGGGCAGTAGAAACAGACTGAGCACTCCCTAGAGAGGCAGAGCAACATTGAAGGAGAAGCTGGCTAGTGAAATCACAACCTTCTTCTTCTGCTGAGAATCTGAGCTACTAGCCCTAGCCGAAGGGGCAACAACCTTAGCAAACGAACCGCTAGACTGAAGAGAAGTAGCAGGAGACGAAGGTAAACTCTTGGAAGCTACAACAGCAGCTCCAGCAGTATCAGAAACAGTGGGCAAAGACTGGCTAGGAGCAGAAAATGAAGGCATCTTAAAAGACAACGTAGGTGCAGGAGCTTGAACACTAACAGGTTCGACCAACCTAGGACCGGCACCAATAAGAAGGTTCTCACCCTCAACAGAAGCAGCTCGGACTGGGCTAGGGTTATCCTTGGAAAAATCCTCCTCAATATCATCCAAATGAGGACTAAAACCAGTATCCTCGATGTCCTCCATATCTTCATCAATAGGCCCCTCAACAGCGGCTTTAAGATCGTCATCCAAAGCATCAAGATCAGTTACGGTCTTCAAATTACCCTTCCGCTGAGAAGACTACATAGAAACGTACACGTAATCTAAGGATCAGGGGAAAGGTGCTAAGGATTGTACGAGCGCAAAGGTATGATCCTTACCTCCGCAGGCGTTTCAACCAAATCCTTCCTCTTTCTAGTCCTTGTGGCCACAGAATTACCAGCAGAGCCTGGAGCAGTCCCAGCAGAAGAAGCGGGGGCAGACTGCAAAAGGAAACCATCAAAACGAATATATTGAAGTTAACAAAGGCATCTCAGTAGATGAAGATATCTAAGCAAGACAAAGGCATTAAACAGCAAAGGCACCTCGTGAGAAGCAGCATGATTAAAAATCCAAGGCTGATGTCCGTCATACTTCTCAGGCAAAGAACGAGTTGAACGAGGAACTGAAGGATCCGCAGTGGTGAAGCCATAATCCCAAGGACCAACTACACGACGAGGAGTACGAGCCCAACGATCATCGTGATCTAGACGGATGCGACCAGCCTTTGGCAAGGGAATCCTAGCAGAGTAAGGTATGGTAGTCAAACCAGTCTTGTCAATCTGCTCCAGCAAGCGAAGGTTGTTGCCTTCTCTAAGATGCCTAGCGGTAACATGGATGCGACGAGGACCAATACTCCAAGGAAGAAGATTACTTTTCTGAATCGCATCAGCATACGTGGCATTAAAGTTGGCAGGGGTATAATCCTCCTGCTTAGACCTTCCTTCAGCAAAGGGGTCATAGGACTTCAAAGTGGTCTTTCCCTTGCTGCGGTACCAGCTTTCACGGAGAGCACGCCAATAATTACCGGTATACTGGTAAACTCCTCGAATTTGGGTCTTATTCGCCGGGTCGTCCCTAGTGGACAAGACGTCGTATTAAAAAGGATCATTTCTACTATATAGAGGAAGAAGCATACCTGCGTCCAGTTGACCAACGCTAATCAAAAGATGGTTCTCATAATAAGGAAAATCTCGAATAAGAGACTCGATGAGAACATCGGGACCATTAACGAAGAAAATCTCAAACTTGTGAACACGAAAGGGCTTAGCAATCTCAGACAAAGATAGATGGGAATAGCTATCCTTGTCACGAATCGCCATCCTTTGCAGTTCATAATGAGAAGGAGGAGGTGGAAGATCCTCAAGGGCAAACTCTTCAGCCTCCGGCTCCGTAGCCTCCTCAACAGCTGTAGCCATGTCAGCTCCCGCAGATACCTCAGGATCCTCAGGTGGAGGAGATGGCGTAGCATCAGGATGATCCATCCGCGGAGGAGGATCAGTCGATGAAGACACCTTCAACCCCTTCCACGTAGGTTTCTTTGGAAGCATCATTGTACCTGACACCATCAGGAAGAACTTCTTCATCAACAACGACGGCTGAAAAATTACAGTGCATTCAAAAGCAAATCAGGGGCAGAAACTGGGAACTTTGGGCATGGGTTTTCTATAAACCAACCAAAAAGGACCAGTTTGAGCATGTCAAGGTACAAAAACTAAAACCTTTGACTGCATGATCAAAGTTACAGGCGAGAAGCTATCAGGCCGAAACCATTATCAGAAATCAAAATAGAGCAAAGCCCAAGTTCTCATACAACATAAACAAGGGAAAGAAAGCAAGGATTTTCACATGCAAGCACAAGAAGAAAACATCAATAAATCTCCTAGTCCAACAACGATGCAACAGAGGAAAACATGGAGAAAATCAAGACCAAAGACGAGTAACACTTACTTGTGCGATCAATGCAGTGGAGCCAAAGTATGCGGAGAATCGAAAGAAAAAGAAGAACAGTTAGCGGCGAAAGAAAATCTCGATAACAGAGATAGAGAGTGACAGTTAGAAGAAGAGGAAAAAAGGGAGTTAATGAAATTTCGTTCTCTTTGTTCTCTTCTTATAGGGGGCTGGAAAATCCAAAAGGTTGGATATCCCGAAATTCAAAGGGAAGTTATTACGTGAAAGGACATGTAGGGACCACTCAATCGGTACGTGCAAAAGTGGCGGCGTAACGGAAATTTTCTTCCACTTCTACTAAACAGTAGAATACGAAAGAAAAGGGGAAAACTGTGAATACCAATATTCTGTGGAGCACGTGTCATGATCTTAGTGGCCTCATACATATCTAATTGTATAGACTTCGCTAAACAGAGGAGCCTGAGTAACGAAGGATACCTCCGCAGATCTATTTTATCTCATCCCAAGAAAGTGGACGTGAGCGTCCAAGATAAAGAAGGAAAAAGCCTAGTCCATATAGAGTCAGCTGGCGAGGGGATAGAGGTAGATGACGCATCCAATCAACATTAAATGCTCTAATATCTTATCTACACGCATGAAACAAGGCACGTGAAGAGATAAGGCGTGGCAGAATATTATTGGCCGAAGCTGGCGGTGAATGAAGGTACAACCTGTACTAAGGTTGGGTAGTTCCCGAAGGAACGTGGGCCAGCTGAGGTGGTAAGATACGACTGGATAAGTGCGCGGTGGACGAAGGTACCACTGGTACGAAAGGTATATCAGCGGACGATGGACCCGGAGGCAGCAAAGATATACCAGGAGCAGAAGGGGCTATAAATACCGAGTCTCACCAACAAACTAAGGGCATTCAATTTCTAGGATAAGATCTGGTCTTAAGCATATACCTCTTTAATGTTTAGAACTTAAGTATTTACTCTTACTTGAGTTCTCTCTGTTACTTTGGAAAGCATTTAAGATCTTTGTAACCACCACAAACTTAATACAACACAATCACTCATTACCCCGTGGACGTAGACAAATGTCGAACCACGTTATATCTTGTGTCTCATGATAACTTAGAAGCTTTTACTTATATCTGTGTTCTTCGTTATTATTGTGATCTTAGATATCATTTATTTCTTAGCATTATCAGTTCAACAGAGGTATCAATACTTCATAGTATCAGATCCTCCGAGCTGTACACATTACGTAGACTACGGGAAAATGAGTACTTACAGAGATAGTGAACGATTGACCAACTCCATTTGAAACACAATTGGATTCATTTGACTATATTTCATGAAATTTTTTATAGAAGTGTTAGATGAATATAGTTAAGAAAAAAGTGTTCATATGGCTAACTTCGGTTAATTTTTATTGAGCCAACTCAATATACACGTTTAGGTATGGTAACTCATATCCAAATGAAATTATATTTCATTTGTGTGTAACAAGCTAAGACCATCTAATGGTGGGGATTGATTGCTTTATTTTTAAGCAGACTTATCTTGAATCTTAAATCAAGTTTTCATCTAACGGTGAATATTGAATGCTTTATTACTAATCTATTTTAGCTTTGATCGAAAGCAACCCTGATTTTAAATACTATATAAGGGAGAATTCTAGCAACTGGAAAACCTAATCCCCATACTACTATGTGTTCCTAGTTGCGCATTATAGTCGATTCTCCTTTAACCTAGGTTTTTACAAAACCATGATAGGTTAACAACTTGAAGACTTCATTGGGATTCGTGAAGCCAGATCCAACTATTTTCTCTGTAGTTGCTGAAAAAGTGGGGGTCTAACAACACCACCCAATAATTCGATTAGCAATCTGTATGGACAAACTCCAATATACTTTTTATGAGAATCAATTAGACATTCAGACTCAATCAATAAAAAGATATATTTTTCCTATCGGAGAACTCTCACGATCTCAAGCCAATCAAAGATTGTACTCGTACGATAGAAGATGCAAGATCAGATCACACAACTACGATAAAAGTAGTATCGGTTTGGCTTCACAATCCCAATGAAGTCTTTAAGTCGTTAACCTGGTTTTAGAGAAGAAAACCAAACGTTAGAGGAGAATCGACCCTAGCGGGCGCACTAGTATCACACAGACGTTCGGGGATTAGTTTTGCATAATGCTAGACGTCTCCTTTATATAGCCTTCAAATCAGGGTTTTGCCTTAGTTACAAAGAAATCCTTATTCACCGTTAGATGAATACCTGATTTAGATTCAAGCTAATATTTCTTTACCGTTAGATCGAAAACTTAGCTTGTCACACACACTTGGGTAAACGTTTACTGGGTTTGTGAGAACCATGCCCAAACGTGTACGTGTATGTTGGTTCAACATAGTAACCCAAAAGGTCAACCATATGAGCATTTCATATTAACCTTTTTCTTCTTCACCATAACTAGTTCAATTGACTCAAATGAACTAGTTAGAGAGTTGTTCAATTGCTATGAGATCTTATTTAACTACACAAGACACAATTGAAACAAAGATGATTCGATTCACAGAATCGGCTCATGAACTTTATAGCCACAGTTTTCATAAAGCATTCCTTAGTAATTTAAGTTTCATGTTCAGAGCGCATCTTTAGATCATAACCTCTTAATCTCACTGAAAAAGAGGGGGTCTAACAACACCACCCAATATTTCGATTAGCAATATGTATGGACAAACTCCAATATACTTTTTATGAGAATCAACTAGACAGTCAGACTCAATCAATAAAAAGATATATCAAAGAGTTTGTATCTCAATCTCTCGATTTGATTTTTACTCAAGCTAAAATCAATAGCGAGTCTTTATCAAAGAGAGATAACTTGGACGGTACCAAAGACCAATGTCCAAGGATCAATCAACTACAATCAACAACCAAAAGTTGGATTAGAGAAGTTGATGATCACAAACGCACAACCTGTATTATTTCTATCATATAAAATATAATGTGGAAAAGAAAAATAACATAGACACCAGAAATTTTGTTAACGAGGAAACCGCAAATGCGGAAAAACCCTGGGAGCTAGTCCAAATTGAATACACACTGTATTAAGCCGCTACAGACACTAGCCTAATCCAAGATAACTTCGGACTGATATATAGTTGAACCCCTACCAATCTCCCACTGATACAAGGTAAAGTTGTACTCCTACGCCTCTGATCCCAACAGGACACTGCGTACTTGATTCCCTTAGATGATCTCACCAACAACTAAGAGTTGCTGCAACCCAAAATCACAGACTTGATAATAAACGAATCTGTCTCACACAGAAAAGTCTATCGAAAGGATAAATCTGTCTCCCACATATAAACCCTAGGTTTTGTTCCGTCTTTAGATATAAAATCAAGATAACATGAACCAATTGATAATCCAGACTTATATTCCCGAAGAACAGCCTAGATTAATCAATCACCTCTCTACAATCCCCTGACTACACAAGCGGATTGTCGAGGAATCACAAACAGTGAGACGAAGATGTTTGTTACTTCTTTATCTTTCCTATCGGAGAACTCTCACGATCTCAAGCCAATCAATCAATTGTACTCGTACGATAGAAGATGCAAGATCAGATCACACAACTACGATAAAAGTAGTATCGGTCTGGCTTCACAATCTCAATGAAGTCTTTAAGTCGTTAACTCGAGTTTAGAGAAGAAACTCAAGAGTTAATGGAGATCGAATCTAGCGAGCGCACTAGTAACACACAGACGTGTAGGGATTAAGTTTTGCTCTAACTAGATGTATCCTATATATAGCCTTTCAAACCAGGGTTTTTCCTTGGGTAAAAAGCAAACTCTATCCGCTGTTAGATGAAAAACTGATTTAGATTCAAGCCAATATCTCTCAACCGTTAGATCGAAATACCTAGCTTGTCACAAACACTTGGGTACACGTTTACTAGGTTTGAGAAAACCATGCCCAAACGAGTACATGTATGTTGGTTCAACATGATAACCCAAAAGGTCAACCATATGAGCATATCATATTAATCATGTTCTTCTTCACCATAACTAGTTCAAATGACTCAAATGAACTAGTTAAGAGTTGTTCAATTGCTATGAGATCTTATGTACTACACAAGACACAACTGAAACAAAGATGATTCGATTCGATAAGAATCGGCTCATGAACATTATAGCCATGGTTTGCATAAAGCATTCCTTAATAATTAATGTTTCATGTTCATAGCACATAACCTCTTAAGCTCACAAACAAGTTCGCGGACTTAAGTTAATCGGTTGAGTTTTCCAAACTCAGCAGAAATTCTCGGGTCGAGAACTTCCGCCAGTTCGCGGACTTAGCACACAAACGAGTTTTGGAAATCCCAGCAGAAATTCTCGGTCGAGAACTTCCGTCAATTCGCGGACTAAGTCTGCGGACTGGGTTCGCGGACTTGGCAAACCAATTCCACAATCCTACCGATTTCTCTTGATCAACAAAGTTCGAAAACTTCTTTTCAAGGAATACATGGTTATATAATATAAACTCTAATTTCAATCATTGAAACATTCTCAGAGGACGATATTCAGTCGTGAAAAACAACAGACTTTTCTCGTCAGAGCAATTTCCAAAGTGATTGAAACTTTCATTAATTTCGTCACTAGGTGAAGATAAACCTGATCAAAGCGAAACGCTTTACCAACACATGATTTCGAGTAAAAGAAAAGAAATGAATACTCGGATCGAAATATCAAGTGTATATGATCTAGTCTATATAGCATACGACTTTTGTCTCATAAGAAGTAGGAGAAGAATAGATAGACTTTCGAGTGATAGATAAGTTCAAGTATTCACATACCTTTCTTCAAGTGTAACGCCTCCTATCACTAGAGCCAGAGCAGCCGCAAACCCTGGAATTTCTTCAAGTGTAACGCCTCTAGTCGTCACTAGAGCCGCGGCCACTCCCACATCAGGGCGAGGGACTGGAGGAACAAGAGCAGAACAACCCCCTGTTACCATTGTGGGTTTGATGGAAAGACATGAAGTTCTTGCTAAGACTCAGACAGACATGGCTGCAACTCAGAAAGAGGTACTCACTTTTCTCAAGATATTGACTGAACGGTTTCCATAGGAGCCACGACATCCCCCGGAGCCAACAAGGAACGCAGCCAATACACCTGGAGCAGGCACTTCAGCGCGAGCCTACATGGACGAAGAAACTCGTGTTGCTCCTGTGCGCCCAAGGAAAAGGGACCAGTCATCCAGCTTCATTACGCATGAGGACCTAGAGCGACTCCTTCAAAACCGAGGCAAAGTAAATTCAATGGAAGCGCACCAGCATCAACCTCCATACCCTCAAGACGTGCAACAGATTCCTCTTCCAAGAGACTACACCTCTCCTCAATTTTCCATTTACGATGGTACTGGTAAAGCTCGTGAGCATATCTCTCAATTTTTGGAATCTTTAGTAGAACATGAATACAACCATGTTCTCTGCTTGAAAGAGTTCTCGAAGTCCATTACTGGAAGAGCATACAACTGGTACAACAATATCGCACCTAACAACATATCCCATTGGAGTGAGATGGTCAGTGCCTTCTTGTAGATGGTGGATTTTCGACAAGGGCTAAAATCGTGAACTCATAATTATACGAAGATCTGCTCCATCAATCAGACGTGAGTATTGAGACACAGATCTCTCATCGAATTCTCAATGGAGAGTACTTTCTCTCAGAGTACATGTAGATATGTAGTCTCACGATTGGACAACGGCATGTCTCATGAACACTGAACACTTTCAGTGATTATTTCTATATAGTATCACGAGATGGACGGCTCCTAGACAGCTTGATCTGCTAGTATAGAGCGATAACGTCTTCAGGAACAAACAAAGAGTTTACCCTGACTATATAAAGGATATGACTTACCGACAAGCTCATATCGGGATAACTAATGCTTCTAGATAGCTTGCTCTGCTAGTATAGAACCACAAAGTTAATTATTCCTAATTAAGATTAATTCTGTCGTGACATTCACTACTGAATTCCCAGAATAATCTATTATTACTCCTATTCCATGGTCGAATCCACGAATGGTCCCATGGAATGGCAATAACAATTGCTCATATTCCATGGTCGAATCCACGACTGGTCCCATCAAATGGCCATAAACAATTGTTCTGATTCTATGATCGAATCCACGGCTTGATCTCATATAATGGCAATAACTATATTATCTCATTACTCCGATTTCATGACCGAATCCACAACTGGTCTCATAAATGGTAATAGATAAAACTTAACTACTCCGATTCTATGGTCGAATCTACGATCTCATGGAATGGTAATGCTCACTTTATTATTCTGAATTCGTAGTCGAATCCTCAGCTGATCCTATGAATTAATAATAAACATCTTCTTACTCAGTTTTCTGAATTATTCTCCACTGAATTCCACAATTAGTAATAAATAATCAACAACCGTACGTCTGAGCTACCTCTAAGTAATCCCTGATTTATATGGTGAAAGTGTATTCAACGACAATGCACTAACAGTCACCGCACGAACGAGTATTTCAAAATACGAAGGAACGATTAACCTATTGAAAAGAAAATAATAAATAATCAAAATATTGACGAAGGTGCCAAAGGATTGGACTCATTGACTGGCCGACCATGCCATGACCAATCCCACGCCAGTTTTATATTTTATCATATTTTTATTATTTTCTTTCATCTGATGAAAATCCTTTCATTTGAACAAATCTCCTTCGTCTCGAGGAAACTCCTCGACTTCATGGTGTTTTTATAAACCCATGAAAATAATATAAAATTAAGGAAAAATAGTGTGGGGCGTGACCATTGGCCAGCCGGCCATGCCCTGGTCCCAGCCGGCTCCACACCTTATGGTTCCTCATTATTTTTTTATTATTATTATTTCTCTGATTTCATTAAAAAAACTCCTTGATTATTTTGCAAAAATTAGGAAATAAATAATATAAAATTATGAAAACTCATGGGACCGGGCCCTAGCCGGCCGGCCATGCCCTAGTCGGTCCCACACGCTCCTTTATTTTATTATTATTTATTGTATTTTCCTTGAATTTATCAAATTCCTTGATTTCATGGTATTTCTCTCAAATTAGGAAAAATTCCCTCAAATCATGAAAAATACATTAAAAAAAATATATAAAATTATGAAAACTTGTGGGACCGGACCCTAGCCGGCCACCCATGCCTCCCACGGCCCCACACGCCCTTATTTTTATTATTTTAATAGTTTTGCTTCGTTGAACTCATGAAAACTCCTTCACTTCAAGGAAACTCCCTAAATTCATCAAAACTCTTTAAATCCATGATATTTTCATAAAATCATGAAAAATATTATAAAATTATGGGAAAGGCACCACGGGACTGTGGTCACGACTGGCCGACCACACCTTAGTTTCATGGTCCCACACCTCCTCATTCCTTATTTTATAATTATTTTCCATCATCTCATGGTGTTTTCCTCAGTTTCGTCGAAACCCTAATTTCGGCATATTTTCTCGAATGGATGCTCAATTGCACGCCAGAAAATATCAAAATTCTCAGGACTGAGATACGGACGCCTTGGGCACACGAGCACGTTATCTTGACCGACCAAGATTGGCTCTTTGTCTTACAGAAGCCGGTCCCATCAAGTTTCACAGTTTTGACCTAATTTGCACAATTGCACGTATTAGATCCAAGACTCTTCCAAACACTTTGGATTTTCATGAAGTGATCATCAGGCGGTCACATGACTACCCAGGGACGGTTTCATGACCCTATGGTCGGTCCCTCACTCCGTCATAATTAATTAGGTTTTCTCACCTAAGGCTCAGACGAGCATTTTCGAATAAATGATTAAACCAGCATTGGATCATTCTTTCACCAACAAATCGTCAACTCTTCAGGAGTTCTTTGTATTTGCTCATGTAGGCATATGGACACTACATGGTTGATCCACGGTCCCATGTAGTCGCTCCCTCCTTCGTCCCATGGTTAAAATTCTGACGAACCATGAATTGATCATCAATTGATCAAATTAGGGTTTCTGAATCTAAGGATCATAATTCCAGATTCCAACCTTAATAATTTTATGACGACCTCATGGTCATTAATTTTATTAATTATGCTCGATTCAACGACCAGTATTCTAATTAATATTTTTGGTATGCTGCCAATAATCCATCAGATGAGCAACACATGCTCAGATGATCAAATATTCAACAATTCATCACATGAGCAACACTTGCTCAGATGATGAATATTTGCTCAAACCAAGGAATATTGGTTCAACAATCAATATTCAACGATCCATAGAATGAGCAATACTTGCTCACTTCATCGTAAGAACTATACCTCTGTCTCATGACATGTTCAACTCATGAGTTTCAGAACATCATGTTCAACTCAGCAACTACATGTACTCATCGTCCCATCAAACCACGAAGTCATCAATTGACTAACGTACCACGAGACGTCAATCGTGTCATTTGGGGGATATCACTTGGGGTTTTGGTCTGGCGGTCTACGGCACGTGTGTTCAAACACACGATGGAATGTGAGCAAGTCGTGCAATCAGTTGAAGGAACTCACGAGGTAGTGGGTGGAAAATCTACCAAGTCTCCACACGTTGAGCAACTGGTTTCAAACACGATCTCCACTTCCCCACTCCTTGATTCCATCAACTGTCACACTTCATGGGATCATTGTGTCTAAAATTCCAGCAATATAAATAAGTCTCTGAATCATGATTGAATCATCAGCATCAACAGTATCATCAATCTCACGTCTCATCGACAACACGAGATCATCAACTCATCAATTGAGCAACTACTCTCAATTGAGCAACTACTCTCAATTGAGCAATTTAAATCATTCAGAGTTTATCATATTCAGAATTCACACACCCACAATCTTTGATTACCATTGATTCCACACATTTCCCAGCTTCCCTCCTACAGATCAACCCATCCTCTCTTGTGACCGAATTTACTCTGGAATGGTCATTGTCTTGATTTAGGCCGGAGTACTACAGATTGATCTCTCGAATATAAAGCACCCCCTTTTCAGCGGTGCATCTGTGTGAGGTTTAACATTTCACTCGGTTCGGGGAGTCTCCTCCGTACGGTCGTCTCCTCAATTCCTTAAAAACCAGCAAATTGTTTTTCCCCATCTACAGATTGGCGACCACAGTGGGAGATTATTCTCTCGGTTGCAATCTCACAATTCCACAAGATGGTTGGTCTTAGGACTAATTCAACTAATTCATATCAGAATATTTCAAACGGCAACATTCCTCATGTTGCACCTGGTGGCATGGAAGGCAGAGGGATCCCGACTTTGGCAGAGTTATCTCAAATCCTAGAGGTCCATACCAGGAACATGGACCTGATGAAGGAGACGATAAACCACATCCTCGACTTTCTCATCAGATTAACATCCGAGTAAGGCGGTATCTCCACTCCAGAAGCCTCAACACCGGTGACTGAAGCGTCATCTGACCCTCAAATCAACAGCTTCACCACATACGAGAAGCCGGTGGAACATGAGGTCACACATTTGATTGAAAATCTATGTGAACTCCTACACTTCTCCAAGGATCAGCGCACAGACACATTTTCAGCACTCAACCAGATATCATCCAGCGTGCAAATAACGCCACCAACACCATCAGTTGAAGAAGTCTCCCTAGTGCCTGGGCATTCGATCGACAACATCTCTTTTGGAGAAGAAGATCGTATGACGGATGAAGGACACAACCGAGCATTGTATGTTACTGGTTTCATCAAAGGCATTGAATTTAGAAGATCTCTTGTCGACACCGGTGCTTCCACCAACATTGTCACTATGAAGACTCTCAGGATGGCCATATTCCCACAAGGTAAAATAGTTCGCTATCCCATCCTAATGACAGGATTTGAAGGAAGTCAAAGCCATACATATGGATATGCATACATAGATTTGAGGTTTGGGACGATTCGATCGAAAGAAAAGTTTCATGTAATCGAGCAAGAACCTGACTACCACATAATACTGGGATTCCCATGGCTCCATGATAACAAGGTGGTTCCTTCAACATACCATCAATGCATGAAGGCTCTGCTCGACAACAAGATCATTCGTATTCCGGCTTCATCATCTCCTTATGCTCCCGTCTATGATACTGAGTTCCTTGAATCTCAAAAAGGGGTCCCGGAACCTCCAAGCAGGATTCGTAGTACTCCACTTCCAAGCTGGAAGACTATCGAGAAGGCTGATAACGATCCGTCATCCTCAGCTGCTAAAATGATCAAGTTACCTACCACACCGACTAAACGCCATAATGATCAAGTCTCAACTCCAGGGTAAAATTTCACGACCGATCGAGATGTAGAAGGGAGAGTCATTTATCGTCGACGGAAAGATTAGCAATTAATCAGGGAGAACGATGAAAAGTCTCCCCACCATGAAGAATCGTGTCAGAGTGAGATATCACTTGAAGAAGAAGTCCAGGATGCCCCGCGACAACTACAGGACGGCACTGACTCTACCATTGACGATCTTGAAACAATCAACAATGGGACTGAATACGATCGAAGGACAATCCTTATCAGTTCAACACTATCACCAGAGGAGCGGACCGAGCTGATAAAACTGTTGAAAGAATATCAAGATGTCTTCGCCTGGACGTACGAAGAAATGCCGGGTCTGGATGACAAACTCGTGACCCATCACCTGCACATCGTCCCTGGTTCCAAAGCTGTCAAACAACCGCCCAGACAATTTAGACACGAAGTCGAGGAGCAAATCAAGGTCAAAATCCAGAAACTGTTGGCAGCAGGGTTCATCAAGCCTGTTCTTCATCCAACGTGGCTAGCAAATGTGGTACCTGTTAAGAAAAAAAATGGTCAAATCAGATGGTGTGTCGACTTCAGGAACTTGAATAAATGTTGTCCAAAGTATGAGTTTCCTCTACCCAACATTGACATGCTCTTCGATGCAACCAGTGGTCACGGTATGTTCTCATTCATGGACGGCTATAGTGGGTACAACCAGATCAAGATGTATGAACATGATGCCAACAAGACTGCGTTCCGTACTCCCGTTGGGAATTTTCACTACACTGTGATGCCCTTTGGATTAAATAATGCTGGTGCCACCTATCAACGAGCCATGACTGTCATATTCCACGACATGATGCACAAGCAAGTAGAAGACTATGTTGATGATGTGGTGGTAAAATCAAAGACTCGGGCATCTCATCTCGAAGTTCTAAGGAAGGTGTTTGAAAGATGCAGAGAATACAAATTAAAAATGAATCCTTTAAAGTGCACATTCGGAGTTTCTTCCGAAAAATTCTTAGGATTCCTGGTCACGGCTGAAGGGATCAAATTCGACCCAGACAAGGCAAAAGTTATTACCACCATGCATCCTCCACGTACCGTGAAGGAACTACATATCTTTATGGGCAAGGTAAATTATATTCGACGCTTCATTCCTGGATTAGCTCAACTCATTGCTTATTTCACACCTCTGCTGAAAAAAGGAGCAAGCTTCACCTGGACAGCTGTTCAACAAGAAGCTTTCCATAAAATACAACAGATATTATTGTCACTGGCCGTCATGAGGTCTCCAGTGCAGGGATGCCCTCTGATTCTTTACGCAGCCTCCAGTGACATCGCCATCGGCGCACTCCTCGCTCAGGAAGACGACGAAGGCGTCGAACGACCGATTTACTACTTCAGCCGCACAATGAGAGATGCCCAACTCCGATATCAAAAGACCGAAAGGGCATGCCTGGCATTGGTACATGCAATCCATAAGTTCAGACATTACTTACTATCTAACATGGTCGTACTCATCTCCAAAGTTGATCCCATAAAGTTTTTGCTATCAAAGCCAGCCTTGATAGGGAGACCAGCGAAGTGGCTACTCCAGATGTCAGAATTTGACATAGCTTGCACGCCACCTAAAGCCATCAAAGGTCAAGCGGTCGCATACTTGCTCGCTGCTTTTCCAGGGGAAGACACAACAACACTACATGAAGAAGTGCCCGGTGAATTCCCAGACATCTTGGTCATCGAGGAAGAAACATGGATTCTATACTTTGATGGATCTTCCACCCCTAGTAGTGACACCGTAGGAGCGGGCATAGTACTGGTGTCTCCATCTGGTGAAGTTTTCTCACATTCGTTCAAGTTAGATTTCCACTGCACCAATGACTCAGCAGAATATGAAGCCTTCCTATTAGGATTATCCTTGTCCAAGCAAGAAGGAGCAACACACCTTTAGATAAGGGGGGATTCAAAATTATTGGTCAACCAGATGAATGGAACGTATTCTCTTAAGGAAATCACACTTGCTCCATTCAGAACTGAATCTCAGCGACTGTTGACCTATTTTGCTGATGCAACGATCGTCCATACTGGACGGACTAACAATAGGCATGATGATTGCCTAGAAACTCTCGCCTCCAAGCTGCAATTCGAAGGAGAAGAGAAAACGATCACTGTACAGAGGCGTACCGTATCTTCAACTTGGCTCACTCAGATAGAAGACATTCCAGCAAACGATTGGAAAGCACCCATCATTCATGAATTGAGCAACTCTGTTTCAGAAGGCCACGTCAGCCTCAAAGAATTGAAGAACTAATTTTTGCTCCATGGAGGACTATACTATCGAAACCCTGATGGATCTGTATAACGATGTCTTGGGAGCAACGAAGCGGAATAACAACTCAAGCGCATACATGAAGAAATCTGCGGGCAAACGTTAGTGGTAACACTTTACATAAAGCTTCAAAGAATGGGATACTACTGGCCATCGATGGAAACTCAGTCAAGAGCTTTACAAGGATCTTGTCCTGATTGCCAAACACCTCCTCATCACTTGGAGGTTTTGACGGTCCACCACACTGGGGACTGGAGATAGCCTTACATCAAATACCTCCGGGACAATGAACTACCACTGGAAAAGAAGCAAGCAGTCAAACTTATTAAGAAATCTAAGAGATTCGTTTATCTCGATGGGATCTTACACCGCAAAAGCTTTGGTGGAAATTTACTGAGGTGCTTAGCCGAACATGAAATCCCTACAATCCTGAAGGAAGTACATGATGAATAACATAAAGGAAAGAGGAAACTATTTCTTCAAATTCATGAGAAATATTATTGACCAACCATGGAAGATGATGCAGCCGCACACGTTTAGAGGTGACACCAATTCCAAACCCATGGTAATCTCATCCACACTCCTTGTCTCTCGTTGAATTCTGTGAATAGTCTGTGGCCTTTCTACAGCTGGGGACTAGATATCATTGGTAAAATCAATCCAGCATCTTCAAAACAACATGAATACATCATCACTGCGACAGAGTACTTCACCAAGTGGGTCGAAGCTATTCCTCTTCGAAGCACCACTGGAGTTACGATTGCCGCCTTCATTAAAGAGCACATAATATGCAGATTCGGAGTTCCTAAGCATATCATCACAGATAACGAAACTCCTTTTGTCAATCAAGATGTTGAGAATCTGCTCAATAAATATGGGATCAAACAAATCTTATCCACACCTTACTATCCACAAGGAAATGGTCAAGCAGAAAGTACCAACAAGACTTTGATCAGGATTATCAGTCGGACGATTCATGACAATCCTCGATTATGGCATGATAAATTACCCATGGCTCTATGGGCTTACAGAACTGCACCAAGGATCTCGATTGGTACTTCGCCATACTTCCAGCAGAAATCAATGTTCCCTCAGCCAGGATTGCAGCATCCAGTGGTGTACAATGGGATGAGGCTGAAATCTCCAGATCAAGGATCGCTGAGCTAGATATGCTTGAATCAAGGAGAACCAAGGTGGAAAAATATGTGGAAGCTTACAAACAGAGGATCTCCAGAGCCTACAACAAAATGGTAAGACCTCGAACATTTCAAGTAGGAGATTTGGTATTAAAGACGACAAAGCACATTCAACAAGACATGTCTGCTCCTAAGTTCTCTCCTAAATGGGAAGGGCCGTATGTTGTTATCAAAGCAGTGTCTATCGGATGCTACAAAATTTTAGCAATCAATGGAGGAAAGGAAGGAAACATCATCAATGGCAAATGGCTCAAAGCTTATTATGCCTGATCCACGAAACAAACTACCTCTTCATCATTTCAAGCATTTTTCAAAAATGTAATTTCATTCCTCCAAAGAGCATGCGAATGCTCCTTTGTTCATTAAACATTTCATAAATGAGCAAAATTCGTTCATACCATGATCAACTGTTTCACCTAACTAGAAACTCAGATTAATTCAAAAAACAACAACCACAAATGCTCACTCAGAGCAAACCATCCAGCAACAGATAATCCCTGTAAGAAGCCTCGTCAAGCTTCTTCTGAAAAATCTTAGTCTTTGCCTTCAAGTCTTCGACTGCTTTCTCAACCCTTGCTGAATCCAGAGCCAGTATCCTCTCCTCATCCAGTAAAGCGGCATTCATGGAAATTGCATCGGCAGCCTCTGCCGCCTTATGAACCTTGATTATCTCAAGACGACGACATAGCCAGCTTACATTGAAACGCAATATCTCACAATTCGAGATCATTTCATCCCATTTGTGCAGTTCATGGTTTTTGACGTCTCGCAAATGCATCTGGTTCATTTCCTCGATGATCGGCAGTAGCCCCGCTACCGTGGTTAAAAGAGTTGGAAGAAAACCTTTCCACACTTCTGTGGTAGCAATGTGACCATACCTCTTCCAAATCTTGGTGTACATAGGCGTATGACATTTGGGAATCACGAATCCACCGACCACTTCATTGTCTGGGAAGGTATTAATCAATGGAGCTTCGAATAAGAGTCCAGCGGTTGGGTATTCACGAACATGGACACTGTCTCCAGTCTCCACGGATCCTGAAGAATCTTCACATGCCTGGTTGCTGCTTTCCTCAACCTCAACCACGGTCACGGACTTTCCCTCTTTCTTCGTCTAGCATCGACGACGACACGGACATCCGCCTATGATGAAGCGAAGGAGTGTTAATCCCGGGACTCAGTACAATCTCAAGAGTCATAGGTTTACTTACAGACGATCCAGCTTCAGCACGAGCCGATCCATACCATGCAGGAGCTCTAACAGTCCGCTTAGGCCTTGCATTATGAGGAGTAACATTCTTCTTACAGTCCTACGACAAATCATTCTCTTGTGATCAATAATCTCGATCGATCAGGGACAAGAAAGGATAAGAAGTGTACAACTTACTGAGATATACGTTGTTATTTCACGCTTCGACTGAAGATCATCTTGAGAAGAAATGCTATTGCTCGACATGACGGCAAGGAGGTAGGATCAAAACTTCTCTGCATGATGAAACTGACTCAGGAATGGAAGAAATATTTGTGTAGATCATAGATTTGGAGTCTTGAAGATATATATATCAGGCGATAATCTACACTCGCGAATAGTCATTTCAGTTACGAGTTTCACTGAAACCCTGGGCTTCAAAGATCGTTATTGAAGACGCGGAGGAAAATAATGGGGACTGAACATCACGGGTCAAAGGATAGGCCACGCGGCCTTGTACACGTCATGAATTCTCAGCCGTCTGTTATGTTACTTCTCATGAAAATCTACAAGTCATGATGAATTTGGATGTATGGACATTGGTCCATGTCATGGATTAGAAGAAATCGACGTTAACAAAATGTTCATCATTCAGAAGAAAAGTCTTATTGAAGTAAAGTCATTTAAACAGTCAAAAGAAAGATATCCACTATGAAGACTAAAAGGGAATGCTCCAACGTCTAAAGAAGATGGAAGTAAAACTACTCGTCGGACTCATCCGAATTGTCAGATTCATCGTCACTATCCTTCTCGGAATCATCTTCTTCAAGGTCACTATCAGAATCATTGGTGAAGTCCAGTGGACGGAAGATAATATCATCATCATCATCTGAATCCGAGTCATCTTCTGCTACAGCTTCAGCTTCAATTTTCTTCATCATCCTATGATGCTCACTTTCATATCAATCAGGCTTGATGTAATGCTCGGATGGTTCCCATGTAATCTCTTCTTCAGAATCATCGGCATCAGAATGAGAAGGCACTCTATCCAAGAATCGACGCTTCTCCTCAACCCTCTGTCTCTTACGCCGGGTGCGATCTTTCTCACGTTGACAGGAATCCTCCTTTTTGTCTTCAACTTCTCTTTTCTTGAGTTCAGCAAAAGAGACTCTTGGCTCACTCGAGGGAACATTAGGCTTCGCCCCTTCATGGGTAACCCTAGCCTTTTATTTCGCTACAGGAGCGTCGGAATCCTCATCAGAAGATCCATAAGAAGAAGAGGAATACCAGTAATCGTAATTGCTGTTATTGTTGGTCGACATTTTCTGGAACCGGAAGATCAAAGATTACTACTATGTAAACAAACCTACATCAGCAAAAAAGGTAACTCTGAACTCTTACCTCTTTACAATTCCACTAATGGTAGTAGTTATGCCGTAAGAGTTAACACCTCAAAATCGTTCGTCTCTTCGAAAACTGCAAAAACGAACGAAACTTTATTTAATTTCCGAAACGGATTTTTCATGAAATCACGGACACAATTTTTATAATGTGAGCATTCACACAACTTACCTATGAAGTTTATAGCAATAAAATATTTCATCATAAATATATCGTCTATCTTCGAAGGTTCCACAAAACACACGCTTTGATTTTTCGAAAAAAGCAGCAATTAATGCAACTTGCATGCATAAATTCTCAAGGATTTTTATCTAATGAAAACAAATTCATGCAACTAAAATATACCATCATATTTTGCACAATATATGTCACGGCTGCATATAAAAAAAAACTATTTTTGCTTCGTATCGTCATTATATATCTTTACAACGAAGGATTATTTCAAAAATATTGTGAAAGCTCACATCTCATACATATGATAAAGTTTTGTATTTAGATGAAAGCTCATAAGCAAAATTTTATCACTGGACACAAGTTCATCATATGAATTTTCCTTCGAGTCGTCGTAATTTGTCTTTAAAATGAAGGATTATTTCGATTTCGTGAAAATTTACTCCTTTTATGATAAAACCATGGCACACATGAAAGCTCATACACTAAGTTTTATCACTGGACCTAGGTTCATATACTAAAAAAAAATCTCCTAAATCAGGGTTTATAGTTAGTTTTAAAAACTAACGATCGAACGAACATACGTTTTCAAAAACGAGGGTTTTTCATAAAACTCACACTAATATACACACATGTATATAAATTCATCATGATCAAAGCATGAACAACCCATGATACTCGTGGAAATCATCAAAAAAAAAAAACAACCTGGGCGAGTCGGCCGGAAGTTGGCCGGCGGCAACGGCGGCGAAGCTCCGGCAAAAAAAATTCCTCCACTCGCTGCTGACGTGAAGGTGATGGAGAGGTGATGAAGGTGCTGGCCGTGTGTGTGTGAAGGAGAAATAAAAAGAAAAAGAAAAGGATTAATTCCTTTTATACCAAATTTTATTTCCAAAACCTAATTTCACAAGGATTTCCTTATTGGGCCCGGCCCGCAAATCCTAAACGACCAAGGTTCTGTCGTCCAAACCAGCGGTTCAACACCAATTTATGCTCACCAAACGACACTCTAATCATGACATTGAAGCCTTAATCAAGTCGTGATCTTCTCATGCTCTCTAAATCCGGTAACGTCTCAACTTACGACTAAGTTCAATTACTGGTATTGTTATTTATGGACGGAAAATTACCATATAATGTTGACTGAAGAACACCGCTTTCCTCAGTAAGCAGGGGACTTAATGTATATGGTGGATTTTCGACAAGGGCTAAAATCGTGAACTCATAATTATACGAAGCTCTGATCCAGCAATCAGACGTGAGTATTGAGACACGGGTCTCTCATCGAATTCTCAACGGAGAGTACTTTCTCTCAGAGTACATGTAGATATGTAGTCTCACGACTGGACAACGACATATCTCATGAACACTTAACACTTTCAGTGATTATTTCTATATAGTATCACGAGATGGACGGCTCCTAGACAGCTTGATCTGCTAGTATAGAGCGATAACGTCTTCAGGAACAAACAACGAGTTTACCCTGACTATATAAAGGATATGACTTACTGAAAAGCTCATATCGGGATAATTAATGCTCCTAGACAGCTTGCTCTGCTAGTATAGAACCACAAAGTTAATTATTCCTAATTAAGATTAATTATGCCGTGACATTCACTACTGAATTCCCAGAATAATCTATTATTTCTCCTATTCCATGGTCGAATCCACGAATGGTCCCATGGAATGGCAATAACAATTGCTCATATTCCATGGTCGAATCCACGACTGGTCCCATGGAATGGCAATAAACAATTGTTCTGATTCTATGATCGAATCCACGGCTTGATCTCATAGAATGACAATAATTATATTATCTCATTACTCCGATTTCATGATTGAATCCACAACTGGTCTCATAAATGGTAATAGATAAAACTTAATTACTCTGATTCTGTGGTCGAATCTACGATCCCATGGAATGGTAATGTTCACTTTATTATTCTGAATTCGTAGTCGAATCCTCAGCTGATCCTATGAATTAATAATAAACATCTTATTACTCAGTTTTCTGAATTATTCTCCACTGAATTCCACAATTAGTAATAAATAATCAACAACTCTGAGCTACCTCTAAGTAAGCCCCGATTTATATGGTGAAAGTGTATTCAACGACAATGCACTAACAGTCACCGCACGAACGAGTATTTCAAAATACGACGGAACGATTGACCTATTGCAAAGAAAACAATAAATAATCAAAATATTGACCAAGACGCCAAGGGATTGGACTCATTGACTGGACGACCATGCCATGACCAATCCCACGCCAGTTTTATATTTTATCATATTTTTATTATTTTCCTTCATCTGATGAAAATCCTTTCATTTGAACAAATCTCCTTCGTCTCGAGGAAACT
This sequence comes from Papaver somniferum, assembly GCF_003573695.1. NCBI lineage: Eukaryota > Viridiplantae > Streptophyta > Magnoliopsida > Ranunculales > Papaveraceae > Papaver > Papaver somniferum. Next base: position 4,917,627 of record NW_020621603.1, on the reverse strand, counting down.
CCTCGACTTCATGGTGTTTTTATAAACCCATGAAAATAATATAAAATTAAGGAAAAATAGTGTGGGGCGTGACCATTGGCCAACCGGCCATGCCTTGGTCCCAGCCGGCTCCACACCTTATGGTTCCTCATTATTTTATTATTATTATTATTATTTCTCTGATTTCATGAAAAAAAACTCCTTGATTTCATGGTATCCACAAAAAACCCGCCAAAACAAAAGTAACACAAAAACCCCAAAAAACAAAATTTTGATGAAACCAAAATTTGGTTTCATCATAAAATTTGATGAAACCTCATATAATTTGACGAAACCAATTTTTGGTTTCATCATAAAATTTGATGAAACCAATTTTGAAATTGGGGTTTTTGTATCAATTTTTTAAAATTTTGGGGTTTTTGTATTATTTAGTTTAAGATGGAGTGTTAATTAATCCCAACATTTGAGTGGGGTTTTGTACCACAAGTTTGGTCACCTTGGGCTTTTATGACTAGTTTTGATAAATAATATAAAATTATGAAAACTCGTGGGACCGGGCCCTAGACGGTCCCACATGCTCCTTTATTTTATTATTATTTATTTTACTTTCCTTAAATTTATCAAATTCCTTGATTTCATGGTATTTCTCTCAAATTAGGAAAAATTCCCTCAAATCATAAAAATACATTAAAAAAATATATAAAATTATGAAAACTTGTGGGACCGGACCCTAGCCGGCCGGCCATGCCTCCCCACGGCCCCACACGCCCTTGTTTTTATTATTTTAATATTTTTGCTTCCTTGAACTCATGAAAACTCCTTCACTTCAGGGAAACTCCTTAAATTCATCAAAACTCTTTAAATCCATGATATTTTCATAAAATCATGAAAAATATTATAAAATTAAGGAAAGGCACCATGGAACCGTGGTCATGACTGGCCGACCATACCTTGGTTTCACGGTCCCACGCCTCCTCATTCCTTATTTTATAATTATTTTCCATCATCTCATGGTGTTTTCCTCAGTTTCGTCGAAACTCTAATTTTGGCATATTTTCTCGAATGGATGCTCAATTGCACGCCAGAAAATATCAAAATTCTCAGGACTGAGACGCGGACGCCTTGGGGACACGAGCACGCTATCTTGACCGACCAAGATTGGCTCTTTGGATTACAGAAGCCGGTCCCATCAAGTTTCACAGTTTTGACCTAATTTGCACAATTGCACGTATTAGGTCCAAGACTCTTCCAAACACTTTATATTTTCATGAAGTGATCATCAGGCAGTCACGTGACTACCCAGGGCCGGTTTCATGACCCCATGGTCGGTCCCTCACTCCGTCATAATTAATTAGGTTTTCTCACCTAAGGCTCAGATGAGCATTTTCCAACAAATCGTCAACTCTTCAAGAGTTCTTTGTATTTTCTCACGTGGGCATATGATAAATATTTGCTCAAGGAATATTGGTTCAACAATCAATATTCAACGATCCATCGAATGAGCAATACTTTCTCACTTCATCGTAAGAACTATACCTCTGTCTCATGACATGTTCAACTCATGAGTTTCATAACATCATGTTCAACTCAGCAACTACATGGACTCATCGTCCCATCAAACCACGAAGTCATCAATTGACTAACGTACCACGAGACGTCAATCGTGTCACTTTGGGGTATATCACTTAGGGTTTTGGTCTGGCGGTCTACGGAACATGTGTTCAAACACACGATGGAATGTGAGCAAGTCGTGCAATCAGTTGAAGGAATTCACGAGGTAGTGGGTGGAAAATCGACCAAGTCTCCACACGTTGAGCAACTGGTTTCAAACACGATCTCCACTTCCCCACTCCTTGATTCCATCAACTGTCACACTTCATGGGATCATGGTGTCTAAATTTCCAACAATATAAATAAGTCTCTGAATCATGATTGAATCATCAGCATCAAAAGTATCATCAATCTCACGTCTCATCCACAACACGAGATCATCAACTCATCAATTGAGCAACTACTCTCAATTGAGAAATTTCAATCATTCAGAGCTTATCATATTCAGAATTCACACACCCACAATGTTTGATTACCATTGATTCCACACATTTCCCAGCTTCCCTCCTACAGATCAACCCATCCTCTCTTGTGACCGAATTTACTCTGGAACGGTCATTGTCTTGATTAGGCCGGAGTACTACAGATTGATCTCTCGAATCTAAAGCACACCCTTTGCAGCGGTGCATCTGTGTGAGGTTTAAAATTTCACTCGGCTCGGGGAGTCTCTTCCGTACGGTCGTCTCCTCAATTCCTTAAAAACCAGCAAATCGTTTTTCCCCATCTAGTCTTGTACAGTAAGTACTTCTTTGTGTCTGAGAAGATCACCTTTTCAAACTTGGGAAGAATCTTTCAACAAAACAGCGAGCATCCAAACGACTTCGTTAAGAGGTTTAGGATTCAAGCGTTGGATTGTCATGATCCGAACGTCGCCGAATGCCAGTTGGTGGAGTTGCGCCTTAATGGAATGGTCCCCATATACCGTGCTTTGTTGGAGAATCTGGGCTTTCAAACATTTTCAGAGCTCCATGAAGCTTTTAAGCGTTCGGCCACGACATCCCCAATATTGTTAGAAAGAACCATAATTGTTTGAATTGAAGATACACGCGAGAGTCGAGGAAGCAGGCGTCTCATCAACAATCAGTATAACACTGGTCCTTATGTGAGCGTGGTGGGTGAAGGAGGAAAAAGGAAAGCTTCAGCAACAGAGCGGCAACCGAAGCGTGCAGCTCCAGCGCAAACAACTTCATCTCGAAAGGGAACATGCAAGGCTCCTGTGCAAGAAGCTGGAGATACCGTCCCGGACTTCCCACTTCCCATGACTGAAGTCATAAAAATCTTAGAAGCATGGATTCAAGATAACGCGATCAAGCTACCTCCTCTTAAACGTTCGCCAGCCGAGGAAGAGATTGCAAATCCCAAATATTACCGTTACCATAGCTTCGTCCATCATCCGACTAAATATTGCAACAAATTGAAGCACATTTTCAGCAGAGAAAAGGTAGAGGCATGAGAGATCCAGTTAGGAAATGAAGGAGCTCATAGGGATCCTCTTCCTATTAGGAGCTGCATGATTTCCGGAGATTCTGTTCACAAGACTGTACAGTCTATGATGGAACATTTGTGTGAAATCCTGTATTTCTCCAAGGCACGGCGTCAAGACATATTTGCATCCCTCAACCGCATTGTGTCAGGCAGGCGTATATATCCAGAAGGGGAAACAATTTCGAAACCTCAGTATTTCCTAGAAGATGCAACCGGAAAGAGTAACTGGGGACTCTTGATTGTCACTCATTTGAAGGATGTCGAATTCGATAGCACATTGATTGATGCAGCCTCCGAATTCAACATCATCACTGTCAAGATCCTGAAAACCGCAATGATCTCAAGACAGGAAGCTATTAGCAGCCCAACCATAATCAGGAATTCAGAAGGAGAATTCGTGGACGCCTATGGGTACATCGATCTCGAAGTTAAAGTGGGTGATGCTATGACACATGCTAAATTTTACATAGTCAAGGAACACCTGAATTATGATATGGTCCTGGGACGCTCGTGGATACACGACAACAAAGCAACGCCGGGAGTATGTCCTTTGCCGATTCCAACACCTGAAAGGATTTCCAACAAACCATCCAGTCCTGAAGACTACCTGTTGCCGTATCAACATCTTGCACATGTGACACAACTTCCCGGAGAGAGCCCGTCAGCATACCTTAAAAGGTTCCAAGCTCAAGTAAGTCTCATCAAACAACCCTTTTTACAACCAGCCACTTCTTCTTCTGATAAGTCCTGGGGACTCGCTCCAATCAATAATCCAACCACCACTAGGAGGTGTGAATAAGAGGCCGGTCCTTTTAAACGATTTGTCAAAAGTTTAGAAGCTATCTCGATTAAAGATGACGGGTCAAAGGACTAGGTAGTTGCACAACGCCCAAACCCATTTTAAATTGTAGATTTGGTAACAAAGTCGACGGCGTTTCAAGTTGGGGATGTGACAGTGAAAGTAACCACTCAGTCTGATTCACCTACAAAAAGGGAAGATAAGTCGTATCTAGTGGAAGATGTCATCTTAGGCGGTTACTGCAAGCTTATCAATGCCGATAAACTGGAAGGCGTGAAGATTCACTCACGTTGGCTCAAACTCTACAACACTTAAGACGATGTGCTACCACTTCCTCCATAGTTCTCCATAGACGTTGTGCTACCACTTCCTTCAACGTTCTCCATAAACGTTGTGTTTTTCTTTACTCCAGTGTTTTCTTTAATATTCCTTCCAACAATTTCCCTTTTCATGCAATATTTGTAATTCCTCCAAAATGATTGCACTGCTTGCATTCATAGTTGGGGGTTTAAATTTTCAAATTAATCAAAGTATTATTTCCTTTAAGAAATTTCTTTACTTCTTAGAGATGACACAAAATTCTGAGTCCTCTAGAATAATCATTACCCACCAGATTAAACCAGAAAGAAAACCCTAAAAAGAAAAACCTTTCGTATCCTTTGAAAACGTTGGAGGAATATGTACAGAGAAAAAGGGGAAAACGCCTTGAGCAGGCTACTCCAACAGAAATCGGATGGGTCTCACGATAGGAGGGTAGACATGTTTATGGTATTTCATCACGACATTTCTTTTTCATCGCAAGCATAGCGTGCGATCACATGGAGGCACATCGCTGAGATTCTGATACATCCTTAATAGAAGATTTATTTCTAGCATAAATAAAAGCCCTTGTTCAAACAAGCAAGCAAAAGGAGGAAGACCTTGAACTCATCTTCCACTGAATACAAGGAGAAAATATTCACAAATTACATGAAAATACTCGTCAAAAAAAAGGGGGAAAGGGAGATTCAGTCATCAAGGAGATTGACCGTGTCTTCACCACCGCTGGAGTCTACTTCAACATCATCATCGCGGGCCGCTGCTGCTTCTTCCTTTGGATCTGCCTCGACTTCTCTTTCGAATATTTTTGCAGTGACCTTCTCCGCTTCAACATCCTCAATAGGGATAGCTTCCATATCTTCCTCAAGGGCCACCGCGGCGTTGGAAATTGTGCTGACAACCTTTGGGTGCTCGGGTTCATCCGTATCAGAATCAAGGATTATCACGCCATTGTGGATCACATAATCACACTTATCTTCACTCGGAGGTCGTTCATGTTCAACTCTTCGCCTCTTCATCCGTGCCGTATACCTCTCAGCCCTCACGCTTACCGATGATAGCGACGCTTCATCGTGTCTCCTTTTTTCTTCTTCGTCGATTGAAGCCAAGAGATTTTGAATGCGCTTTCGAGCGATGTGCAGATGCAGAATTGACATGGCCTGCATAGCATAACCATCCTGGAGAAGTGGGAGATTAATTTTAGCCATCACCATCTCGAATGCGTCAGCCTCAGGTTTGTTGACTTTGAAGCTTCTTTCCGGAGAGGTACCAGAGTAGTCATCACCAGCAGCCTCCATGAGATTCTGCAGGAAGAGGTTATGATTGCATCATTATAGATATATGCATAAAAAAAATCATCATGATCAATCAGAAGATCTGATAAGCCTGAAGCAATACCTGGAACAGAGGAGGAAACAGTTTTGCGATGGGAGGAGTTTCAGAGCTTTCTTTATATTTTACAAGTTAACAAGATCCTGGGAAGAAAAGAAGTCTCCACTTGCCGTCTGCAAAGGCTATAGATGCGGGATAACAATCAGTGGATGTTTATCAAATATTTGAGGGCAGTTACCATGCAGTAAGAGGAAATGCATCTCGCCCAAGGAACGAGCCAGACTCCATCCTGGTAACACGCGCTGAAACCTCTTCTGTGAATTTCTTTTTATTTGTCACCTAATGCCTACCCGACAATAGTGTAACCATTATGCGCTAGGCAAGGGACTTAATGTTGATGGTGGATTTTAGTTCAGGGCTAAAATTGTAAAACCAATTCTAATACTCTGACATCCTGCAAAGGATAAAGCCGTTTGATAAGCGATGAGTGCAGAAAACCTCTCGCTTTATTTATTTAAAGCAATTCAATAAATACATAAAATTCACCCAGAGTGGTGCATGTAGCAACAATCCCAAATATTCTGTGAATTTTTAGCATTATAAATTAATGCGTGATTAGCCTAGTATTTCATGTGTTGTTCCACGCCGAACTCTGATTATTAGCATGACATGACGACTGAGTGTTCACTCTCAGCAGAGTAACATGAATCTCCAAGTGCCAAAATTCGAGACATGCGTGCAATACTCGTACAGGCTACATCACTCTTTAAAGAGAATCTCACATCGGCATGCCTATATTAGCCTGATTGAGCATGTTCAATTCCCTAAAGGGAATCTAGACTGTCCATATCAGTCTCAGAAACGATTGCGGTCACACAAGTTGGCCCCACAATTTAACAAGCCTAGCCAAACCTTGGCAAGAATAGGTTATTGTCATGATGACCACCGGCGGGCCCACTTATGACCTAGCTGGTCGGACGTCACACAAACATCTCCTAGAAACGTCAAACGCCAACCCTAAGTAGGGTGACCGTGCTGCTTTGTAGAGATTCGATCGAACGTAGACTGCTTAGGGCAGTCTTAAAACGATCACAATCGTCCAACTTCACCAGCATGGTTAGACGGATTAGATCATACCGTGATTGATCGGTGAAGCGCTAATGCACACATTAGCGGGCCCACTCCTCATCCAGTTGATCGGTTTTCTCACGACCTAGCCCTAGAGAAGTGAACGCTTTCTCGAAGTGAGGCTGGTGTGATGCTTAAAGGGTCGTTGAAACTCCATTAGCGTCTTAAATTGATCACAACCATCCAACTTCGCCATCATATTTGGATGGCTTAGATCGCGCCTAGGACCGTCAGGGAGGTGCACATATGATCACCGCTAGCCCAACGTGGGCCCCACATGGTCGGTTTCTCCAAAGGGAAGCATGGCTTTCCAAACCGGTTGGCCAAAGTCATGTATGTGTGACTGCTTCAAAACCCTAATTAGGGTTTGCGGCATTGCACGACTTTCGTAGTTCGATCACGACCATCCATCTTCACCAGCCTAGATGTAGGGTGTAGATATAGACTTAAGAGGTCCCGAGAGTATCAACGAGATCACCATGGGCCCACCTACGCATGTGACTGATCGTCCTAGGACAACCATGGTCGAGCTCCTCGAAACGCACGCCCAAAAAAGGCATGTCGCGCGGCTTCCAAATCCTTTACGACAATGGATTTCTGTCGCAAATCGATCATGACCACTCATCTTTGCCAGAAAAATTGAGTGGCCTAGATCACACCTCCGCAAGACAGAGTAGCATGTACTTGTACACCGACAAGCCGTCTACACGCATGCCCGATCGGTCCCACCAAAAACTTTATCAATGCTTGGTCTCGGTCAAGCTAAAGAGTGATGCTTGCGCACCTCTTTAAAACCCTAAAGTCCATCAACGGTCGCAAACATGTGTCGTAGATCATCTCGTCCGTCCAACTTTGCAAGCTTGGTCGGACATCCTAGGCTAAAAGTTAAACGGCCAATGAGGCACCTTGGTGATCACCATCGCCACTCTACCACAGGGAGTGATCGAACAAAGCATGGCTCGCCCAAGTCGCCTCCAAACGATCACACGAAGATGGTTGGACGTGATGTTATTTTAAGACGCTTGATCCGCGACTTATTCGGTCAATCTTTAAAAACAATGATGCTTCATACATATTGATTGTATTCGATGCATTACACGATACTTCGTGAATATAAATAACTTAGTTATTTAACCTAATAGCATCACATGTTATTTCCTGCGGCGGGTCTCACGACTCGACCCACTCACTCGATACATCAATCATGTCACAAACTGGGGGATACTTATTGGGGTATTGGTCTGGAAGTTTACAGCGTGCAGCGTGCAACGCGCCATTACAAGAACGTGTCGGGAAAAGGTGGACAATTAACAGTGATGAGGGAAGTGGGCAAAGGTGTGATCGTGTGACAATCACCACTCCTACATGAACCACTACTCCATCACTTCACCTCCTCCACTTCCTACGAGATGAGGGTTACGCTCAATGACTTGTATAAATAGGTCCTTTACCTATTTCCAAACGACACAGAAAAAACCAAGTGTTGTCATCAGTATCCAGAAAACACCCAGAACTGATAGCTTACATTGTGCAACACAGTTCATCATTCTGATAGAAGTCATAAACAACCAACATCTTCACATCCTCAATACCTTCTTCGCTTCACTCCCTAAGATCAACCCCATCTCCTTCACTTTGTGACCAAGCAAGTCTGGAACGGCCATTTCTTGGTTTAGGCCAGAATTATATAGATTGATCTCTCGAATCAAAAGCACTCCCGTGCAGTGCATTTGTTTAGGGTTTAGATTCGTTTCTCATCCAGACACACCCAAAATCACCAAAAACAGCAGAAACAGTTTTCAGCCATAAACAATTGGCGACCACAGCGGGAGATTAAACTCTCGGTTGCAACATCAATTTTTAATTTTATTTCAATTTGTTCAAATTGCAAGATGGTAGAACATATGTCAGGATCAGCGATCAATTCTGATGGAACTAGCGTCGACGACACGCTTGGTGTCGATATCCCTGTCAGTGGAACCGTCGTGCAGAATGTAATCAATACATCCCGTGGAGCGGTCTCTTGTACCACAAACACCAGCGGAGCAGGAGATATTCCAGTGGGTGTGACACTTCCTATCAGGAGAGCCAGAGCAGACGCAAACCCCAGCATTTCTTCAAGTGTAACGCCTCCAGTCGTCACTAGAGCCGCAGCCAGTCCCCCATCAGGGCGAGGGACTGGAGGAACAACAGCAGGTCAACCCCCTGTTACCATAGTGGATTTGATGGAAAGACAGGAAGTTCTTTCTAACACTCAGAGAGACATGGCTTCAACTCTGAAAGAGTGTGGATGGAGAAAAACGATTTGCTGTTTTTTAAGGAATTGAGGAGACGACCGTACGGAGGAGACTCCTCGAACCGAGAAAAATGTTAAACCTCACACAGATGCACCGCTGCAAAGGGGGTGCTTTAGATTCGAGAGATCAATCTGTAGTTCTCTGGCCTAAATCAAGACAATGACCATTCCAGAGTAAATTCGATCACAAGAGAGGGTGGGTTGATCTGTAGGAGGGAAGCTGAGAAATGTGTGGAATCAATGGTAATCAAATATTGTGGGTGTGTGAATTCTGAATACGATAAACTCTGAGTGATTGAAATTGCTCAACTGAGATTAGTTGCTCAATTGATGAGTTGATGATCTCGTGTTGTCGATGAGACGTAAGATTGATGATACTGATGATGATGATTCTATCATGATCCAGAGACTTATTTATATTGCTGGAATTGTAGACACCATGATTCCATGAAGTGTGACAGTTGATGGAATCAATGAGTGGGGAAGTGGAGATCGTGTTTGAAACCAGTTTCTCAACGTGTGGAGACTTGGTCGATTTTCCACCCACTACCTCGTGAATTCCTTCAACTGATGCACGACTTGCTCACATTCCATCATGTGTTTGAACACGCGTGTCGTAGACCGCCAGACCAAAACCCTAAGTGATATCCCCCCAAGTGACACGATTGACGTCTCGTGGTTTGTTAGTCAATAGATGACTTCGTGGTTTGGTGGGACGATGAGTCCATGTAGTCGTTAAGCTGAACATGATGTTCTGAAACTCATGAATTGAACATGTCATGAGATAGAGGTATAGTTCTTACGATGAAGTGAGCAAGTATTGCTCATTCGATGGATCGTCGATTATCGATTGTTGAGCCAATATTCCTTGGTTTGAGAAAATATTCCTCATCTGAGAAAATGTTGCTCATGTGATGAATTGTTGAATTTTTGATCGTATGAGCATGTGTTGCTCATCTGATGGATTATTGGCAGCATACCAAAAATATTAATTAAAGTACTGGTTGTTGAACTGAGCATAATTAATAAGATTAATGACCATGAGGTCGTCGTAAAATTATTAAGGTTGGAATCTGGAATGATGATCCTTGGATTCAGAAACCCTAATTTGATGAATTGATGATCAATTCATGGTTGTCAGAATTTCAACCATGGGACGAAGGAAGGAGCGACTACATGGGACCGTGGATCAACCATGTAGTGTCCATATGTTCACGTGAGAAAATACAAAGAACTCCTGAAGAGTTAACGATTTGTTGGTGGAAGAATGATTAAATGTTGTTTTAATCATTTATTCAAAAAATGCTCGTCTGAGCCTTAGGTGAGAAAACCTAATTAATTATGACGAGGCGAGGGACCGACCATGGAGTCATGAAACCGTCCCTGGGTTATCCCATGACCGCCTGACGATCACTTCATGAAAATCCAAAGTGTTTGGGAGAGTTTTGGACCTAATGCGAGCAATTGTGCAAATTAGGTCAAAACTGTAAAAATTGATGGGACCGGCTTCTGTGAGCCAAAGAGCCAATCTTGGTCGGTCAAGATAGCGTTCTCGCGTCCCCAAGGCGTCCACGTCTCAGTCCTGAGAATTTTGATATTTTCTGGCGTGCAATTGAGCATCCATTCGAGAAAATATGCCAAAATTAGGGTTTCGACGAAACTGAGGAAAAACACCATGAGATGATGAAAAATAATTATAAAATAAGGAATGAGGAGGCGTGGGACCTCCGTGGTCAAGGCATGGTTGGCCGGTCATGACCACGGTCCCGTGGTGCCTTTTCCTTAATTTTATAATATTTTGATGATTTTATGAAAAATTCATGAATTTTGAGAAATTTGATGAATTTTGAGAGTTTCCATGAATTGAAGGAGTTTTCATGAGCTGAAGGAGTTTTCATGAGTTCAGGGAAGCAAAAAATATTAAAATAATAAAAACAAGGGTGTGTGGAACCGTGGAGGCATGGCCGGCTGTCTTGGGCCCGGTCTCACGAGTTTTCATAATTTTTTAATATTTTTTATGTATTTTTGATGATTTGAGGGAATTTTTCCTAATTTGAGAGAAATACCATGAAATCAAGGAATTTGATGAATTCAAGGAAAACTAATAATAAAATAATAAAACAAAGAGGCGTATGGGACCGCTAGGGCATGGTCGGTCGGCCAAGGCCCGGTCCCACAAGTTTCCATAATTTATATTATTTTATTATTATTTGATGATTTGTGCAAAAATACCATGAAATCAAGGAGTTTTTTCATGAAATTATAGAAATAATAATAATAAGGAACCGTGGGTGTGGGGCCGGTTGGGACCAAGGCATGGCTGGTTGGCCAGTGGTCACGCCCCACAGTCCTTTTCTTAATTTTATACGTTATTTTTTATGGATTTATGGAAGTACCATGAAACCGAGGAGTTTCCTCGAGACGAAGAAAATTTGATAAAATGAGAGAATTTTCATCAAATCATGAAAAATAATAAAAATGCATTAAAATATAAAACTGGCGTGGGATTCACCACGACACGGTCGGTTGGTCGTGTGTCCGTGCTCCCAGCACCCTGGTCAATATTTTAATTATTTATTATTTTCTTTTCTATTTTGCATAGGTTCATCGTTTCATTGTATTTTTGAAATACTCATTCGTGCGGTGACTGTTAGTGTATCATCGTTGAATACACTTTTACCATTTGAATCGGGGCTTACTTAGAGGTAGCTCAGACGCCCGGTTGTTGATTATTTATTACTAATTGTGGAATTCGATGGAGAATAATTCACAAAACTGAGCAATAAGATGTTTATTATTAATTCATAGGATCAGCTGAGGATTCGACTACGAATTCAGAATAATAAAGTGAGCATTACCATTCCATGGGATCGTAGATTCGACCATAGAATCGGAGTAATTAAGATTTATCTATTACCATTTATGAGACCAGTTGTGGATTCGATCATGAAATCGGAGTAATGAGATAATATAGTTATTGCTATTCTATGAGATCAAGTCGTGGATTCGATCATAGAATCAGGACAATTGTTATCTTCATTCCATGGGACCAGTCGTGGATTCGACCATGGAATGGAAGCAATTAGGAATAATTAACTTTGTGGCTCCATACTGTAGAGCAAGCTGTCTAGGAGCATTAATCATCCCAATATGAGCTTGTCGGTAAGTCATATCTTTTATATAGTCAGGGTAAACTTGTTTTGTTCCTGAAGACGTTATCGCTCTATACTAGCAGAGCAAGCTGTCTAGGAGCCGTCCATCTCGTGATGCTATATAGAAATAATCACTGAAAGTATTCAGTATTCATGAGATATGCCGTTGTCCAGTCGTGAGACTACATATCTACATGTACTCTGAGAGAAGTACTCTCCGTTGAGAATTCGATGAGAGACCCGTGTCTCGATACTCACGTCTGATTGCTGAATCAGAGCTTCGTATATTAAGTTTACGAATTTAGCCTTTGTCGAAAATCCACCATCTACATTAAGTCCCCTGCTTACTGAGGAAAGTGTGTTCCTCAGTCAGCATTAAATGGTGATTTTCCGGCCATAAATAATAATACCAGTAATTGAACTTAGTCGTAAGTTGAGACGTTACCGGATTTAGAGAGCATGAGCAAACCACGACTTGATGAAGGCTTCAATGTCATGATTGGAGCGTCGTTTGATGAGCATAAATTGGTGTTGAACCGCTGGTTTGGACGACGAGTCCGTGGTCGGTTAGGATTCGCGGGTCGGGCCCAATAAGGAAATCCTTAGAAAATTAGGTTTTGGAAATAAAATTGATATAAAAGGGATTAATCCTTTTTTTTTTTCCTCACACACGACCAGCCTCATCACCTTCACGCCAGGGAGGAAGTTCCCGCCGCCGCGCCACCACCTGCCGCGCCGTCGCCGTCGTTGCGCCGTCGGCCAATTTCCGGCCGGCGCTCCAGGTACGTTTTTTTTTTTTTTGCTGATTTTATGATCCTCATGAGTTTTCATGCTTTGATCATGATGAAGTTATATACATGTGTGTATATTAGTGTGAGTTTTATGAAAAAACCCTCGTTTTTGAAAACGTATGTTCGTTCGATCGTTAGTTTTGAAAACTAACTATAATCCCTGATTTAGGAGAGATTTTTTTTTATATGAACCTAGGTCCAGTGATAAAACTTAGTGTATGAGCTTTCATGTATACCAAGGTTTCATCATAAAAGAAGTGAATTTTCATGAAATTGGAAAATCCTTCGTTTTAAAGACAAATAATGATGACACGAAGGAAAATATGTATGATGAACTTGTGTCCAGTGATAAAATTTTGCTTATGAGCTTTCATGTAAATACAAAACTTTATCATATGTATGAGATGTGAGCTTTCACAATATTTTTTGAAATAAACCTTCGTTTTAAAGACAAATAACGACGATACGAAGAAAAATAATTTTTTTTTATATATATATATATATGCCGTGACATATATTGTGCAAAATATGATGATATTTTATTTGCATGATTTGTTTTCATTAATAAAATCCTTGAGAATTTATGTATGCAAGTTGCATTAATTGCTGTTTTTTCGAAAAATCAGAAACGTGGGTTTTGAGGAACCTTCGAAGATAGACAATATATTTATGATGAAATATTTTATTGTTGTAAACTTCATAGGTCAGTTGTGTGAATGTTCACATTATGAAATTGTGTCCGTGATTTCATGAAAAATCAGTTTCGGAAATTAAATAAAGTTTCGTTTTTTGCAGTTTTCGAAGAGACGAACGATTTTGAGGTGTTAACTCTAGCATTACTATCACTATTGTTAGTGGAAGTATAAAAGGTAAGAGTTAAGAGTTACCATTTTTGCTTGTATTTCCTTGATTTATATCTGGACGGCATACTGAAGTAGAATGTAGTGTGAACCTTTTCAGCTACTTAGCAAAGATGTCCAATTCCCAAGCTGACGACGCCTCGAGGGAAGAGATGTGCGTTGATGATGGTATCTCCAGAGATGAGACATGCATGGATGAAACTTCCGTTGGGGGAGACGAAGACGAAATCCCTGGGATTAAGAATGTCCCGAACATAGATGATGCATTCTTTGAAAAAGATATTCCAGGAGCTGAGCAACATTTGAAATCCCCAGTGTATCGTCTTTTGATAAATCCCAGAACTGTTACTCAGAAGAAATTGGTGACTCCTAAGACAGTGATTCGATTTTGTCTTGAACGAGGGGTCTTCGCCTCATCAATCATAGAGTTTAAGCTTTCTCGACGACCTTTGGAGAAATTTGCCGGCTGGGCGAGGCATATGTTGGGTTTTCCTCATGTGAGGACTATGCTCGACCAGGCGCAGGTGACGAGAGCTATTCAAGCTTCTGGAGAGTTGTTCATTTATCATGACGCAAGTGGTATTGTGGCTCTGTTTGCTCGCTGGTGCATTCCCACTCACACTTTCATATGTAGATGGGGAGAGTTTACCATTACCTTGGAAGACGTGGCGGCTCTGATGCATCTCCCGATCACGGGCAATCTTCCTGGGGATCTTTCAGATGAGGAGACCGTCGTTTCTCATGTCTTGACAGCTGCAATGGAGAAAGCGAATAAGGCTGGTAGTAAAGGATGCTATGCTTCCTGGTTGACACACTGGTGGCCCAAAGACGAGGTTTCTGATAAACCCATCGACGGTATGTTACCCATTGCTTCTTTCTTATGTTTATGGTTGTCCAGAGACGTTTTTGAAGACAGTGGAAACTTGTTGAAGCCTTTTGTGATTCCCTTTGCTATTAAGATGGCTCAAGGTGAGCAACTTCCGATAGGTAGTTTATTCTTAGGCTCCTTGTATTACAACCTGGACTCCTTGATTATAGACTCCAGTGTGTCGAACGGCTCTATGAAGATTGAGTGTTATGCCAACACGATGTTTCTTCAAGCTTTGATGTGGGAGCATTTTAAGAATTATGCACCTACTCCACGTAATGTTCTGCAAGGACCGAATACTGATGCGCGCCATACTTTCCCTGAGAATAATGCTAGGATCATGCGTTGGTCCACCAAGCAGCCTCGTTCTAAAATACGTTTTATTGATGTGTTAGATGAAGAATCTGAGTTCAATTTTCGCCCGTGGGTGTCAGTCCCTGATTATGTTTCTCAGCCGATGACTTTCAATACTGGAGAAGGCACGAGTTTGACGTCTGGTGCGCATCTGAGTGATGGCGAAAGATCTTTCATGTTGAGTTGCACTCCTGGTCATTTGCTATCAGTCACGTTTGGAGAGCTTTCAGTGGAGGAGTATAATATTGATAGAGCATCGACAAATGGGTATGGATCAGTGTGTTCCAACCATACGGAGAAGGAAGCCATCAGTTGAGCAACTCAGGACTCATTTGGATCATACTCACGTGGGGGAGTAGCTACTGGTTTCCTGGTTCTGATAGATTCGCCTATGTAACCCCAGGTTATGTAGAATTCTGGGATCAGCAACTTGGGCGTTTGCGTGGCTTTGTAAGATTTCCCAGACCCCATTCAAGGATCTTCCTTCGGCTGAGATGATTTCCAGTCGACCAAGATTGAAGTATCTTTCTGGTGATAAACGAAAGTCGTCTCCAGGATGCTCTCAGGTATGTTTCTTCTATAATCTTCACGAAATTATAAGAACTGTATTCTGATTATATTACTGGATTTCACCACAGGACGGTCGTAATATACGACCTCGAATCGGTGTAGATTTCTCAGAGACTGAGGCGGTTATTCATGGCGGAGAAGGCAGGCATAAAGGTTATAAGTGTTACCTACCGTAAAGTCCCCAGTTGGTGCTTTGGTGAGTTCCCAATATTTCTCACCGTGACTTTCATTGCTATTAACATTAGAATCATGAAGCCAACGTTGTTAATTTTTTGCAGAATTTTACTCCATCAAGTCTTGAAGGTCTTCAATTTTCTGCTACTGAACAAGCAATCGCTGATTTGAGTGACGAAGAAACTGTAAGTATTTCTTCACATGTTCAAATGTGGTGCTTCATAGATGAAAATATTGATTGTAAAGGACGTGTACAGGAGGATGTCGTCATGGAGATGGAGAATTCTGGAACTCAATCATCCTCTGGGAAGGGAATGGAGGTAATTCCCAAGATTCGGAGCCGGATGGAAGTGATGTTCCTCTTGTCGTTGATGTGGACAATTCCAACCCCTTGGACACTTTGGAGACTCCTCAAGTAAGTATATATCCTGTATATTCTTCATAGAAGTATAAAAGTGCTGACTGTGAATGAAAAATGAATAATGAAAACTTAGTCGAATTCGTCGTCAGAAAATTCAGAACCCAGCTTTTAGTAAAACGCTGTAGAATCTTCGTCCGGAGTCGGATTTTGATGATCTGCATGTGCAAATTCAAGCCCGGAAAATTTCCAAGCTTTAAAAGAAGATTTTTAAGTTTTGAGCACGTTCAGAGCTGAAAAAGGCGAAATAGTAAACTTCCAGGAGACTTCCAGAACTTTTTCAGATTGCGCTCACTTGATATTTTGGCCACATCTACTCGCTCGTTCATCGGATTGTCATGAAATTTTGACATGTCATAGAGGACATCCATACGAAGAGAATGGATATGACCCATCCTCAGATTCCTTGTAGATTGCTCCCAGTTCGTCTTAGTACAGGGAAGAGTTCAGTTTCTTCAGACGGACTCATCGTAAAAGTGTTTTCATGACTTTCATGTTATTTGCTCGTGCCTTGAATGTAGTATGATGAACTTTGATGATTTGCCTTGCGGTATACTGTGTTTCATAATCTCCTTTGGCTTCGTGACTCTAACCTCATGTAATCTTCGTATTAGGTGCTAAATACCGAAGTTGAGGATACTGGAGCCAATGATGACAACTCTAACCCTTCCGAAGTTATTGATGAAGAGACATCCCTGCACTTCGAGGCCATGAGAAGGTCGCTTGTGTTATGGAAACCCAGATGGTTGTTGCCTCAGTGATAGAAGAAACCGAGATAGCAGCGGAGAATACCGAAGGAACTGTTGCTTTGGTCGTGGAAGCCGCTCCAGTGACTGAGAACCGTATAATAGTGTATGAATATCCAACTGCAGGGGTTTTCTCGATCCTCCCTTTAACACTTCACTCCCGTATCATGAACTGGTCGGTGGATTCAGCGTTCCCATTGGATATGCACGCTTGTACGAGACGATATGGAAGAAGTTTGGCCACATGATCGTTGACAGGAACCCTGGGCGTGCTTATGCTTTAACCATGCAAGTAGGCGTTATCTTGCGTGTCGTGAGTGATATGCATACGAGACCCAGGAATACCGTGACTCCAGATATACTCTTTGATTGGGAGTTTAACTTGGAGAATTCAGAAAGACTTGGCCTCAACGTGAAATGGCTTCGTAAGCAAATAAACGTTATCAAGGATTCATGTGAGAAGAACATACCCTTTCCAAGATGCTGTGAAGGAGAAGGAGGACAAGATTGCCAAGCTGACCGAGGAGTTGAACAAGGAGAGGGCGGCTTTGCAAATCTTGAAGGATGCTGATGAGCGAAAGCCTTTTCTTGCTGATCTCTTGAACTTCTGAACTTCTGAGAGATGTGAGGTTTATACTTGGGTTTTGATATTTAGATGGTTTTGGATTGACTGATGGTTAGGATTTTCTTGTAGATTTGATAGAGATTTTCTTTTACGAAATATGAACTGAATTTTGATAAATTGCTGAATTCAAATACTGATTGCAAGTATTGCAAATGTTTTGGAGGAATTGAAATACAAATGAAAGAAAATCCTAAATGTTAAATCCCAACGCCATGAGTGCTTCAAACGCCCAATACCTTAAATGTCCAATAATTTCAGATAAACGCCT
Source organism: Papaver somniferum (assembly GCF_003573695.1). NCBI lineage: Eukaryota > Viridiplantae > Streptophyta > Magnoliopsida > Ranunculales > Papaveraceae > Papaver > Papaver somniferum. Next base: position 4,899,853 of record NW_020621603.1, on the reverse strand, counting down.
TGAGCCAATTTTCGTGAATTACTGGTAGGGTTCTGCCATCTGTGTTGGTCAATTTGTAGTATCCTCCGGCCACGGACTCAGCGACCATGAATGGTCCTTCCCAATTGGAGTTCCTTGTAGAATGAAGACCGCGCTGAACTGCTTTGAGAACCAGGTCCCCTTCATGAAACTTGTTAGGCTTGGTCGATCGTGCCTTGAATATCTTCCGCTGATTCGGAATTCCCTGTTTGATGGAATTCCACGATTGTGGCCCGTATGGACACTCGCGCGGAAGAGAGTATCCAGCATAGTGTTGATCATGCTTAGCCAAGTCTTCAGCAATAAACCTCTCGATGGAGTGACCGATTTGAAGAAGTTCTGAACCCAACCATTGAGTGTAATATTGCTGAGGTGAAGTTACCCACTCGTAGCTTTTGATGACTGCTAAATTATTCATGGGGAGAAGTCCCTGGACCATAGTAGCGTATTTGAACATTGGTAATATTGGAGCAAGAGGAGAATAAGACTTGCCTGAGCTCGAAACCTTCTGACAAAGGTGTGCGGATTTTCCAAGTTCCTGCGTAAGTCCCATCAGAGTTTTTTCTTCCAGATGCTCAAACGGTGGTGCGTCCTCTGCTTCGTCTTCCGACTCGGAATCCTTGTCGATGACAGGATGTGTTGAAGGCATCGTTGTCCTTTCAGCATGAATCCAAGTTCTCCCAAGGACCATGTCGTATCCAGGGTCTTCCCGGATTATGAAAAACTTGGCCTCAGTGCAGATCATCTTTCCGTAACTTTGAGAGTGATGAAGCCGTATGCGTTTCTGGAGATTCCTTCGTGGTCCCTGATTGCTATGGGAGCGTGGGTGGCTTCCCGTCGAGTAATACCAGCAGCTCTGAGAGTTTTCAAAGGGATGTTGACGGCGGTACCAACATCGAACGCCCTCTTGAACTCATTTCCTTTAATGTGCACTGTGGTGAGCAGTCCCCAGTCATACATTTCTGTGTCGGTGGCTGAAGGTCCGGTGGTAGTCTCTTGGATCAGCGGACGTCTTCCGGACACGATGTGGTTCAGTGCAGCAAACATGTCTTTCCTTTGAGCTTTCGAAAGATACAACACTCGCAGACATGTTCGATCAGAGATTGGACCGTTTCCTTGACAGGAGGTTCGAGATGGTAAAAGTTCTGACTGGGAGGGGGTTTTGTGCACCCCTCAGTCCCCAGGTTGAGCTCTCCTGATTCGACCTTTTCTTTGAATATGCGCTTCAAAATTTTGCAATCACTCGTGGGATGGCTGACGTATCTATGGAAGCGACAATACCGAGGATTTTCCATGGCCTCTTCAGTTGGTTCCTTCTTGACATAAGGCAATTTGATTGCGCCGTCTTGAATCCAGGCATCGAGTAGTTCATTAACTTCTTCCATTGAACAGGGAAAATCAGGTGCTTCTGGATCTTCCGTATGCTGAGGAGGGATTTTCGAATTCTCCTTCTTGTGTGTCTTTGAAGGGGTGGAGGAAGTCTGCTTGTGTTGTGGTTCTGCTTTTCGCTTACTCCCTTCCGCGACAGCATTTGTTGAAGGTTGCAGGTTATACTGCTTGTTGATCAACGCCTGCTTCCTCGAGTGTCTTTTGAATCTTCAGTCTTTGTAGACTTTGCTCTTTCCAAAAGAGCGGGTGCAGTGGTTGCCGACCTCTTCGCAGCTTCGTGAAGCTCTGAGAAAGTCTGGAATCGAAGGTTTTCTAGCAAGGCCCTGTAGACCGGGAGCATGCCATTGATGCACAAGTCCACCAGTTGTTGCTCCGTGACGTTTGGGTCATGACAATCCAGGGCTTGGACTCTGAACCTTTTCACATAATCATTGGGATTTTCACTGACCCTCTGAAACATCTTCCAAGGTCGGAGAGGGTGACTTGTTCTGACACGAAGAAGTATTTCCTGTAAATGCGTTAACCATTTCTCCCCAATTGTTGATGTCCCTGGTGTGATGTTTATACCAGGTGTATGCCTGCCTTTCAGAGATTTTGAGAATTCCTTGAGACGGACGACATGATTATGTTCATGTTCTCCCAGGCTTCGAGAAAACGAGAGACATGTTCCCGAGCATTGCCAGTTCCATCATACAAGGTGAAGTTGGAGAAACGTAACCTTTGGGGAGTGGAATCCTCTGCGTAGCGGCAGGATAAGGAGGTTGATGACGATGGTCATGCGATGTTTGCCTTTTCCATGGTTCTCCAAAGGTGCTCCAGATCCTCGCGAGTGATGAAATTCGATGATCCCTTCGCTGATGAGTTGTCTGCAGCAGTTTTGTGGACTTCGTCGTCTTCTACTGTATGGATTGGAATTACTTCAGGACCGTCGTCTGAGGATTTCTCCTTCTCCTTTCCCTTCTCTTGAGTCTTCTCTGACATCTTGTCAGTAAGAGTTTTGAGATAATTACACAGCTCCTTCTGTGTAGCAGCCATGTCAGTCTGGTTCTTTGCAAGAGTCTCTGCGCTTTGATAAGATCAGCAATGGTAGGTGGTGGATCTCCTCTGACTTCTTCAGGGTGTCGTCCGGACAGTGGATGACCTTCGGCGTGAGGAGGAGTAGTGTCACCACCATCAGTGTTGGAGGTCGGAATTGTCTCCGGGATATTCTGATTGTTGTTGTTGCTAGTGCTAGCACGGTTTGTGTTAGGATTCGTAACTGAACCTGACCTGAGATCAACCATCTTGTGAAATTGTGAGATTGCAACCGAGAGAATGATCTCCCACTGTGGTCGCCAATCTGTAGATGGGGAAAAACGATTTGCTGGTTTTTTAAGGAATTGAGGAGACGACCGTACGGAGGAGACTCCTCGAACCGAGCGAAATGTTAAACCTCACACAGATGCACCGCTGCAAAGGGGGTGCTTTAGATTCGAGAGATCAATCTGTAGTACTCCGGCCTAAATCAAGACAATGACCGTTCCAGAGTAAATTCGGTCACAAGAGAGGATGGGTTGATCTGTAGGAGGGAAGCTGAGAAATGTGTGGAATCAATGGTAATCAAAGATTGTGGGTGTGTGAATTCTGAATACGATAAGCTCTGAGTGATTGAAATTGCTCAATTGAGAGTAGTTGCTCAATTGATGAGTTGATGATCTCGTGTTGTCGATGAGACGTGAGATTGATGATACTGATGATGATGATTCAATCATGATTCGACTTATTTATATTGCTGGAATTGTAGACACCATGATTCCATGAAGTGTGACAGTTGATGGAATCAAGGAGTGGGGAAGTGGAGATCGTGTTTGAAACCAGTTGCTCAACGTGTGGAGACTTGGTCGATTTTCCACCCACTACCTCGTGAATTCCTTCAACTGATTGCACGACTTGCTCACATTCCATCGTGTGTTTGAACACACGTGCCGTAGACCGCCAGACCAAAACCCTAAGTGATATCCCCCAAGTGACACGATTGACGTCTCGTGGTTTGTTAGTCAATTGATGACTTCGTGGTTTGATGGGACGATGAGTCCATGTAGTCGTTGAGTTGAACATGATGTTCTGAAACTCATGAATTGAACATGTCATGAGACAGAGGTATAGTTCTTACGATGAAGTGAGCAAGTATTGCTCATTCGATGGATCGTTGAATATTGATTGTTGAACCAATATTCCTTGGTTTGAGAAATATTTCATCTGAGCAAGTGTCTCATGTGATGAATTGTTGAATATTTGATCGTCTGAGCATGTGTTGCTCATCTGATGGATTATTGGCAGCATACCAAAAATATTAATTAAAGTACTGGTTGTTGAACCGAGCATAATTAATTAATGACCATGAGGTCGTCGTAAAATTATTAAGGTTGGAATCTGGAATGATGATCCTTGGATTCAGAAACCCTAATTTGATCAATTGATGATCAATTCATGGTTGTCAGAATTTCAACCATGGGACGAAGGAGGGAGCGACTACATGGGACCGTGGATCAACCATGTAGTGTCCATATGCTCACGTGAGCAAATACAAAGAACTCCTGAAGAGTTGACGATTTGTTGGTGCAAGAATGATTAAATGCTGGTTTAATCATTTATTCAAAAAATGCTCGTCTGAGCCTTAGGTGAGAAAACCTAATTAATTATGACGAGGCAAGGGACTGACCATGGAGTCATGAAACCGGCCATGGGTTATCTCATGACCGCCTGACGATCACTTCATGAAAATCCAAAGTGTTTGGGAGAGTTTTGGACCTAATACGAGGAATTGTGCAAATTAGGTCAAAACTGTGAAATTGATGGGACCGGCTTCTGTGAGCCAAAGAGCCAATCTTGGTCGGTCAAGATAGCGTGCTCGTGTCCCCAAGGCGTCCGTGTCTCAGTCCTGAGAATTTTGGTATTTTCTGGCGTGCAATTGAGCATCCATTCGAGAAAATATGCCAAAATTAGGGTTTTGACGAAACTGAGGAAAAACACCATGAGATGATGAAAAATAATTATAAAATAAGGAATGAGGAGGCGTGGGACCGCCGTGGTCAAGGCATGGTCGGCCGGTCGTGACCACGGTCCCGTGGTGCCTTTTCCTTAATTTTATAATATTTTGATGATTTTATGAAAAATTCATGAATTTTGAGAAATTTGATGAATTTTGGGAGTTTCCATGAATTGAAGGAGTTTTCATGAGCTGAAGAAGTTTTCATGAGTTCAGGGAAGCAAAAAATATTAAAATAATAAAAACAAGGGTGTGTGGGACCATGGAGGCATGGTCGGCCGGCTTGGGCCCGGTCTCACGAGTTTTCATAATTTTTTAATATTTTTTATGTATTTTTGATGATTTGAGGGAATTTTTCCTAATTTGAGAGAAATACCATGAAATCAAGGAATTTGATGAATTCAAGGAAAACTATAATAAAATAATAAAATAAATGGGCGTGTGGGACCGGCTAGGGCATGGCCGGCCGGCCAAGGCCCGGTCCCACAAGTTTTCATAATTTATATTATTTTATTATTATTTGATGATTTATGCAAAAATACCATGAAATCAAGGAGTTTTTCCATGAAATTAGAGAAATAATAATAATAATAATAATAAAATAATAAGGAACCGTGGGTGTGGGGCCGGTTGGGACCAAGGCATGGCCGGTTGGCCAATGGTCACGCCTCATAGTCCTTTCCTTAGTTTTATATTATTATTTTTTATGGATTTATGGAAGTACCGTGAAACCGAGGAGTTTCCTCGAGACGAAGGAAATTTGATAAAATGAGAGAATTTTCATCAAATCATGAAAAATAATAAAAATGCATTAAAATATAAAACTGGCGTAGGATTGACCACGACACGGTCGGTTGATCGTGTGTCCGTGCTCCCAGCACCCTGGTCAATATTTTAATTATTTATTATTTTCTTCTCTATTTTGCATAGGTTCATCGTTTCATTGTATTTTTGAAATACTCGTTCGTGTGGTGACTGTTAGTGTATCATCGTTGAATACACTTTTACCATTTGAATCGGGGCTTACTTAGAGGTAGCTCAGACGCCCGGTTGTTTATTATTTATTACTAATTGTGGAATTCGATGGAGAATAATTCACAAAACTGAGCAATAAGATGTTTATTATTAATTCATAGTAGCAGGGTAAGTCATATCTTGTCGGTAAGTCATATCTTTTATATAGTCAGGGTAAACTTGTTGTTTGTTCCTGAAGACGTTATCGCTCTATACTAGCAGAGCAAGCTGTCTAGGAGCCGTCCATCACGTGATGCTATATAGAAATAATCACTGAAAGTATTCAGTATTCATGAGATATGCCGTTGTCCAGTCGTGAGACTTCATATCTACATGTACTCTGAGAGAAAGTACCCTCTGTTGAGAATTCGATGAGAGACTCGTGTCTCGATACTCACGTCTGATTGTTGAATCATAGTTTTGTATGATTATGAGTTTACGAATTTAGCCTTTGTCGAAAATCCACCATCTACAAAGAGGTACTCACTTTTCTCAAGATATTGACTGAACGGTTGCCACAGGAGCCACGACAGTCCCCGGAGCCAACAAGGAGCACAGTCAATACACCTGGAGAAGGCACTTCAGCGCGGGCCTACATGGACGAAGAAACTCGTGTTGCTCCTAAGTGCCCAAGGGAAAGGGACCAGTCATCCAGCTTCATTACGCGTGAGGACCTGGAGCGACTCCTTCAAAACCGGGGCAAAGGAAATTCAATGGTAGCGCACCAGCATCAAACTCCATACCCTCAAGACGTGCAACGGATTCCTCTTCCAAGAGGCTACACCTCTCCTCAATTTTTCCTTTACGATGGTACTGGTAACGCTCATGAACATATCTCTCGATTTTTGGAATCTTTACGAGAACATGAATACAACCATGTTCTCCGCCTGAAAGAGTTCTCGAAGTCACTTACTGGAAGAGCATACACCTGGTACAACAATATCGCACCTAACAGCATATCCAATTGGAGTGAGATGGTTAGTGCCTTCTACATGAAGTACTTCTTTGTGTCTGAGCAGATCACCTTTTAATACTTGGGAAGAATCTTTCAACGAAACAACGAGCATCCAAACGACTTCGTTAAGAGGTTTAGGATTCAAGCGTTGGATTGTCATGATCCGAACGTCATCGAACGCCAGTTGGTGGAGTTATGCATTAATATAATGGTCCCCATATACCGTGCTTTGTTGGAGAATCTGGGCTTTCAAACATTTTTAGAGCTCCGTTAAGCCGCTAAGCGTTCGTCTACGACATCCCCAGCATTGTTAGAAAGAACCAGAATTGTTCGAAACGAAGATACACGCGATAGTCGAGGAAGCCGGCGTCTCATCAACAAGCAGTATAACACTGGTCTTTCTGTGAGCGTGGTGGGCGAAGGAAGAAAAAGTAAAGCTTCAGCAACAGAGCGGCAACCGAAGCGTGCAGCTCCAGCGCAGACAACTTCATCTCGAAAGGGAACTGGCAAGGCTCCTGTGCAAGAAGCTGGAGATACCTTCCCGGACTTCTCATTTCCCATGAATGAAGTCATAGAACTCTTAGAAGCATGGATTCAAGATAACGCGATCAAGCTACCTCCTCTTAAACGTCCGCCAACCGAGGAAGAGATGGCAAATCCCAAATATTTCCGTTACCGTAGGTTCGTCCATCACCCGACTAAAGATTGCAACAAATTGATGCACATTTTCAGAGAAAAGGTAGAGGCAGGAGAACTCCAGTTAGGAAATGAAGGAGTTCATAGGGATCCTCTTCCTATTAGGAGCTGCATGATCTCCGGAGATTATGTTCACAAGACTGTACAGTCTATGATGGAACATTTGTGTGAAATCCTGTATTTCTCCAAGGCACAACGTCAAGACATATTTGCAGCCCTCAACCGCATTGTGTTAGGGAGGCGTATATATCCAAAAGGGGAAACAATTTCGAAACCTCGGTCTTTCTTAGAAGATGCAACCGGCAAGAGTAACTGGGGACTCTTGCTTGTCACTCATTTGAAGGATGTCGAATTCGATGGAACATTGATTGATGCATCCTCCGAATTCAACATCATCACTGTCAAGACCCTGAAAACCGCAAAGATCTCAAGACAGGAAGCTATTCGCAGCCCAACCATAATCAGGAATTCAGAAGGAGAATTCGTGGACGCCTATGGGTACATCGATCTCGAAGTTAAAATGGATGATGCTACGACACATGCTAAATTTTACATAGTCAAGGAACACCTGAATTATGATATGGTCCTGGAACGCTCGTGGATACACGACAACAAAGTAACGCTGGGAATATGTCCTTTGTCGATTTCAACACCTGAAAGGATTTCCAGCAAACCATCCAGTTCTGAAGACTAACTGTTGCCGTATCGACATCTTGCAGATGTGACACAACTTCCCAGAGAGAGCCCGTCAGCATACCTTAAAAGGTTCCGAGCTCAAGCAAGTCTCATCAAACAACCCTTTTTACAACCAGTCACTTTTCCTTCTGATAAGTCCTGGGGACTCAATCCAATCAACAATCCAACCACCACTAGGAGGTGTGAATGGGAGGCCAGTCCTTTTAAACGATTTGTCAAAAGTTTAGAAGCTATCTCGATTAAAGATGGCGGGTCAAAGGACCAGGTAGTTGCACAATGCCCAAATCCATTTCAAATTGGAGATTTGGTAACAAAGGCGACCGCGTTTCAAGTTGGGGATGTGACAGTGAAAGTAACCGCTCAGTCTGATTCACCTACAGAAAGGGAATATAAGCCGTATCTAATGGGAGATATCATCTTAGGCGGTTACTGCAAGCTTATCAATGCCGACAAACTGGAAGGCGTGATGATTCAGTCACGTTGGCTCAAACTCTACAACACTTAAGACGTTGTGCTACCACTTCCTCCAGCGTTCTCCATAAACGTTGTGCTACCACTTCCTCCAGCGTTCTCCATAAACGTTGTGATGTTCTTTCCTCCAGTGTTCTCTTTAATATTCCTTCCAGTAATTTCCCTTTTCGTGCAATATTTGTAATTCCTCCAAAATGATTGCACTGCTTGCATTCATAGTTAGGCTTTCAATTTTCAAATTAATCAAAGTATTATTTCCTTTTAATAAATTTCTTTACTTCTTAGAGATGACACAAAATTCCGACTCATCCTGAATCATCATTACCCACCAGATTAAACCATAAAGAAAACCCTAAAAAGAAAAACCTTTCGTATCCTTTGAAAATGTTGGAGGAATACGTATAGATAAAAAGTGGAAAGCGCCTTGAGCAGGCTACTCCCAAAGAAATCGGATGGGTCTCGCGATAGGAGGGTAGACAGGTTCCTGGTATTCCATCACGGCATTTCTTTTTCATCGCAAGCATAGCGTACGATCACATGGAGGCACATCGCTGAGATTCTGATACATCCTTAATAGAAGATTTATTTCTAACATAAATAAAAACTCTTCTTCAAACAAGCAAGAAAAAAGAGGAAGACCTTGAATTCAGCTGCCACTGAGTACAAGGAGAAAATGTTCACAAATTACGAGAAAATACTCGTCAAAAAAAGGGGGAAAAGGGAGATTCAGTCATCAAGGAGATCGACCGTGTCTTCACCACCGCTGGAGTCTACTTCAACATCATCATCGCGGGCCGCCTCTGCTTCTTCCTTTGGATCTGCCTCGACTTCTTCTTCGGATATTTCTGCAGTGACCTTCTCCTCTTCAACATCCTCAGTAGGGATAGCCTCCATATCTTCCTCAAGGGCCACCTCGACGTTGGAAATTGTGCTGACAACCTTTGGGTGCTCGGGTTCATCCGTATCAGAATCAAGGATTATCACGCCATTTTGGATCACATAATCACACTTATCTTCACTTGGAGGGTGTTCATGTTCAACTCTTCGTCTCTTCAGCCGTGCCGTAAACCTCTCCGCCCTCGCGTTTATCGATGATAGCGACGCTTCATTGTGTCTCCTTTTTTCTTCTTCGTCGATTTCTTCGTTGATTGAAGCCAAGAGAGTTTGAATGCGCTTTCGAGCGATGTGCAGATGCAGAATTGACATGCTCTGCATAGCATAACCAGCCTCGCGAAGTGGGAGATCAATTTTAGCCATCACCATCTCGAATGCGTCAGCCTCAAGTTTGTTGACTTCGAAGCTTCTTTCCGGAGAGGTACCAGAGTAGTCATCACCAGCAGCCTCCATGAAATTCTGCAGGAAGAGGTTATGATTGCATCATTATAGATATATGTATAAAAAAAATAATCATCATGATCAATCAGAAGATCTGATAAGCCTGGAGCAATACCTGGAATAGAGGAGGAAACGGTTTTGCGATGGGAGGAGTTTCAGAGCTTTCTTTATATTTTCACAAGTTAACAAGATCCCGGGAAGAAAAGAAATCTCCACTTGCCGTCTGCAAAGGATACAAATGCGGGATAACAATCAGTGGATGTTTATCGAATATTTGAGGGCAGTTACCATGCAGTAAGAGGAAATGCATCTCGCCCAATGAACGAGCCAGACTCCATCCTGGTAACACGTGCTGAAACCTCTTCTGTGAATTTCTTTTTATTTGTCACCATCTAATGCCTACCCCACAATAGTGTAACCATTATGTGCTAGGCAGGGGACGTAATGTTGATGGTGGATTTTAGTTCAGGGCTAAAATTTTAAAACCAATTTTAATACGCTGACATCCTGCAAAGGATAAAGCCGTTTGATAAGCGATGAGCGCAGAAAACCTCTCGCTTTATTTTGTTTAAAGAAATTCAATAAATGTATAAAATTCACCCAGAATGGTGCATGTAGCAACAATCCCAAATATTCTGTGGATTTTTAGCATTATTAATTAATGCGTGATTAGCCTAGTATTTCATGTGTTGTTCCACGCCGAACTCTCATTATTAGCATGACATGACGACTGAGTGTTCACTCTCAGCAGAGTAGCATGAATCTCCAAGTGCCAAAATTCGAGACATGCGTGAAATACCCGTACAGGCTACGTCACTCTCTAAAGAGAATCTCACATCGGCATGCCTATATTAACCCGATCGAGCATGTTCAATTCCCTAAAGGGAATCTAAACTGTCCATATCAGTCTCAGAAACGATCGCGGCCACACAAGTTTTCCCCACAATTTAACAAGCCTAGCCAAACCTTGGCAAGAATAGGTGATTGTCATGATGACCACCGGCGGGCCCACTTATGCCCTAGCTGGTCGGACGTCACACGAACATCTCCTAGCAACGTCAAACGCCAACCCTAAGTAGGGTGGTCGTGCTTCTTTGTAGAGATTCGATCGAACGTAGACTGCTTAGGGCAGTCTTAAAACGATCACAACCGTCCAACTTCACCAGCATGGTTGGACGGATTAGATCATCCCGCGATTGATCAGTGAAGCGCTAATGCACACATTAGCGGGCCCACTCCTCATCTAGTTGATCGGTTTTCTCACGAACTAGCCCTAGAGCAATGAACGCTTGCTCGAAGTGAGGTTGGAGTGATGCTTAAAGGGTCTTGGAAACTCCACTAGCGTCTTAAATCGATCACAACCATCCAACTTTTCCAGCATATTTGGATGGCTTAGATCGCGCCTAGGACCGTCAGGGAGGTGCACATATGATCACCGCCAGCCCAACGTGAGCCCCACATGGTCGGTTTCTCCAAAGGGAAGCATGGATTTCCAAACCGGTTGGCCAAAGTCATGTATGCGTGACTGCTTCAAAACCCTAATTAGGGTTTGCGGCACTGCATAACTGTTGTAGTTCGATCACGACCATCCATCTTCACCAGCCTAGATGGAGGGTGTAGATATAGAGTTAAGAGGTCCCGAGAGTATCAACGAGATCACCATGGGCCCACCTATGCGTGTGACATATCGGCCTAGGCCAACCATGGCCGAGCACCTCGAAACGCACGCCCAAAAAAGGCATGTCGCGCGGCTTCCAAATCCTTTACGACAATGGATTTCTGTCGCAAATCAATCATGACCACTCATCTTTGCCAAAAAATTGAGTGTCCTAGATCACACCTCCGCAAGACAACGTAGCATGGACTTGTACACCGGCAAACCGTCTACATACATGCCCGATCGGTCCCACCAAAAACTTTATCCATGCTTGGTTTCGGTCAAGCTAAAGAGTGATGCTTGCGCACCTCTTTAAAACCCTAAAATCCATCAATGGCCGCAAACATGTGTCGTAGATCATCTCGTCCGTCCAACTTTGAAAGCTTGGTCGGACATCCTAGGCTAAAAGTTAAACGGCCAATGAGGCACCTTGGTGATCACCGTCCGCCACTCTACTACAGGGAGTGATCGAACAAAGCATGGCTAGCCCAAGTCGCCTCCAAACGATCACTCGAAGATGGTTGGACGTGATGTTATTTTAAGACGCTTGATCCGCGACTTATTCGGTCAAGTTTTAAAACAATGACGCTTCATACATATCGATTGTATTCGATGCATTACACGATACTTCGTGAATATAAATAACTTAGTTATTTAACCTAATAGCATCACATGCTATTTCCTGCGGTGGGTCCCACGAATCGGCCCACTCACTCGAGACATCAATCATGTCACAAACTGGGGGATACTTACTGGGGTATTGGTCAGGCGGTTTACAGTGTGCAGCGTGCAATGCGCCATTACAAGAACGTGTCGGGAAAAGGTGGACAGTTAACAGTGATGAGTGAAGTGGGCAAAGGTATGATCGTGTGACAATCACCACTCCTACACGACCCACTACTCCATTACTTCACCTCCTCCACTTCCTACGAGATGAGGGTTGCGCTTAATGACTTGTATACAGAGGTCCTTCACTTATTTCCAAACGACACAGAAAAAACCAAGTGTTGTCATCAGTATCCAGAAAACACCCAGAACTGATAGATTACATTGTGCAAGCCAGTTTCATCATTCTGATACAAGTCATAAACAGCCATCACCTTCACATTCTCAATACCTTCTTCGCTTCCCTCCCTAAGATCAAACCCATCTCCTTCACTTTTTGACCGAAGCAAGTCTGGAACGGCCATTTCTTGGTTTAGGCCAGAATAGTATAGATTGATCTCTCGAATAAAAAGCACTCCCGTGCAGTGCATTTGTTTAGGGTTTAGATTCGTTTCTCATCCACACCCACCCAAAATCACCAAAAACAGCAGAAACAGTTTTCAGCCATAAACAATTGGCAACCACAACGGGAAATTAATCTCTCGGTTGCAAGATCAATTTTTAATTTTATTTCAATTTGTTCAAATTGCAAGATGGTAGAACTTAGGTCAGGATCAACGATCAATTCCGATGGAACTAGCGCCGACGACACGTTTGGTGTTGATATCCCTGTCAGTGGAACCGCCGTGCAGAATGTGATCAATACATCTCGTGGAGAGGTCTCTTGTACCACAAACACCAGCGGAGCACGAGATATTCCAATGGGTGTGACGCCTCCTATCACTAAAGACAGAGCAGCCGCAAACCCCGGCATTTCTTCAAGTGTAACGCCTCCAGTCGTCACTAGAGTCGCGGCCACTCCCCCATCAGGGAGAGGGACTGGAGGAACAAGAGCAGGACAACCCCCTGTTACCATTGTGGATTTGATGGAAAGACAAGAAGTTCTTGCTAATAATCAGACAGACATGGCTGCAACTCTGAAAGAGGTACTCACTTTGCTCCTGAGCTCCCAAGGGAAAGGGACCAGTCATCCAGCTTCACTACGCGTGAGGACCTGAAGCGACTCCTTCAAAACCGGGGCAAAGAAAATTCAATGGAAGCGCACCAGCATCAACCTTCATACCCTCAAGACGTGCAACAGATTCTTCTTCCAAAAGGCTACACCTCTCCTCAATTTTCTCTTTACGATAGTACTGGTAACGCTCGTGAACATATCTCTCGATTTTTGGAATCTTTAGGAGAACATGAATACAACCATGTTCTCCGCCTGAAAGAGTTCTCGAAGTCACTTACTGGAAGAGCATACACATGGTACAACAATATCGTACCTAACAGCATATCCAATTGGAGTGAGATGGTTAGTTCCTTTTACAGGAAGTACTTGTTTGTGTCTGAGAAGATCACCTTTTCAGGCTTGGGAAGAATCTTTCAACGAAACAACGAGCATCCAAACGACTTCGTTAAGAGGTTTAGGATTTAAGCATTGGATTGTCATGATCCGAACGTCATCGAACGCCAGTTGTTGGAGTTATGCATTAATGTAATGGTCCCCATATACCGTGCTTTGTTGGAGAATCTAGGCTTTCAAACATTTTCAGAGCTCCGTGAAGCCGCTAAGAGTTCGGCCACGACAGCCCCAGCATTGTTAGAAAGAACCAGAATTGTTCGAAACGAAGATACACGCGAGAGTCGAGGAAGCAGTCGTCCCATCAACAAGATGTATAACACTGGTCCTTCTGTGAGCATGGTGGGCGAAGGAGGAAAAAAGGAAAGCTTCAGAAACAGAGCGGCAACCGAAACGTGTAGCTCTAGTGCAGAAAAATTCATCTCTAAAGGGAGCGGGCAAGGCTCCTGTGCAAGAAGCTGGAGATACAGTTCCGTACTTCCCATTTCCCATGAATGAAGTCATAGAATTCTTAGAAGCATGGATTCAAGATAACGCGATCAAGCTACCTCCTCTTAGACGTCCGCCAACCGAGGAAGAGATGGAAAATCCCAAATATTGCCGTTGCCGTAGGTTCGTCCATCACCCGACTAAATATTGCAACAAATTGAAGCACATTTTCAGAGAAAAGGTAGAGGCAGGAGAACTCCAGTTAGGAAATGAAGGAGTTCATAGGGATCCTCTTCCTATTAGGAGATGCATGATCTCCGGAGATTCTGTTCACAAGACTGTACAGTTTATGATGGAACATTTGTGTGAAATCTTGTATTTCTCCAAGGCATAGCGTCAATACATATTTGCAGCCCTCAACCACATTGTGTTAGGCAGGCGTATATATCCATAAGGGGAAACAATTTCGAAACCTCAGTCTTTCTTAGAAGATGCAACCGGAAAGAGTAACTGGGGACTCTTGATTGTCACTCATTTAAAGGATATTGAATTCGATAGCACATTGATTGATGCAGCCTCTGAATTCAACATCATCATTGTCAAGACCCTGAAAACCGCAAAGATCTCAAGACATGAAGCTATTTGCAGCCCAACCATAATCAGAAATTCAGAAGGAGAATTCATGAACGCCTATGGGTACATCGATCTCGAAGTTAAAGTGGGTGATGCTATGACACATGCTAAATTTTACATAGTCAAGGAACACCTGAATTATGATATGGTCCTGGAACGCTCGTGGATACACGAAAACAAAGTAACGCTGGGAATATGTCCTTTGCCGATTTCAACACCTGAAAGGATTTCCGGCAAACCATCCAGTCCTGAAGACTACCTGTTGCCGTATCGGCATCTTGCAGATGTGACACAACTTCCCAGAGAGAGCCTGTAAGCATACCTTAAAAGTTTCCGAGCTCAAGCAAGTCTCATCAAACAATTCTTTTTACACCCAGTCACTTCTCCTTCTGATAAGTCCTGGGGACTCGATCAACTCAACAATCCAACCACCACTAGGAGGTGTGAATGGGAGGCCGGTCCTTTTAAACGATTTGTCAAAAGTTTAGAAGTTATCTCGATTAAAGATGACGGGTCAAAGGACCAGGCAGTTGCACAACGCCCAAACCCATTTCAAATTGGAGATTTGGTAACAAAGGCGACCGCGCTTCAAGTTGGGGATGTGACAGTGAAAGTAACCGCTCAGTTTTATTCACCTACAGAAAGGGAAGATAAGCCGTATCTAGTGGCAGATGTCATCTTAGGCGGTTACTGCAAGCTTATCAATGCCGACAAACTGGAAGGCGTGACGATTCACTCACGTTGGATCAAACTCTACAACACTTAAGACGATATGCTACCACTTCCTCCAGCGTTATCCATAGACGTTGTGCTACCACTTCCTCCAGCGTTCTCCATAAACGTTGTGATGTTCTTTCATCCAGTGTTTTTTTTTAATATTCCTTCCAGCAATTCCCATTTTCGTGAAATATTTGGAATTCCTCCAAAATGATTGCACTGCTTGCATTCATAGTTAGGGTTTCAATTTTCAAATTAATCAAAATATTATTTCCTTTTAAGAAATTTCTTTATTTCTTAGAGATGACACAAAATTCTGAGTCATCCTGAATCATCATTACCCACCAGATTAAACTAGAAAGAAAAACCTAAAAAGAAAAACCTTTCGTATCCTTTGAAAACGTTGGAGGAATATGTACAGAGAAAAAGGGAAAAACGCCTTGAGCAGGCTACTCCAACAGAAATCGGATGGGTCTCGCAATAGGAGGGTAGACAGGTTCGTGGTATTTCATCACGGCATTGCTTTTTCATCGCAAGCATAGCGTGTGATCACATGGAGGCACATCGCTGAGATTCTGATACATCCTTAATAGAAGATTTATTTCTAACATAAATAAAAAACCCTTGTTCAAACAAGCAAGAAAAAGGAAGAAAACCTTGAACTCAGCTGTCACTGAGTACAAGGAGAAAATGTTCACAAATTACGAGAAAATATTCTTCAAAAAAAAAGGGTGGGGGGAAAGGGAGATTCAGTCATCAAGGAGATCGACCGTGTCTTCACCACTTCTGGAGTCTACTTCAATATCATCATCGCAGGCCGCTGCTGCTTCTTCCTTTGGATCTGCCTCGGCTTCTCCTTCGGATATTTCTGCAGTAACCTTGGTCCATGCACATGAATCCCAAGATAAAGTCCACTATCTCAAGTTGATTCACTTACTGTGAAGACTTGTGCTCTCAACTCCTTTGGATCGTATAATAGTGGAGGACTAACATTGTTTTAGTAACCAACTCATTGTGTACCTCCCAAACCCGGTAATGGCCAGAGATAAGTTGAGTATAAAGGATCTTCCATTTATTTAATACAAACCCATTTGGTCAAACATCAAACCAAGAGAAAAATTTAAAAAATAATCTATCTTAGTGAACAATCTCTATCCAAGAAACTCTACAAGGAAAAGAAACTAGAAAGTTTGTTCGATCTTTCAACAAGCATGATATCTATCAAAATAAAATTCTTGTTTGAATCCTAGAGAATCAAGTGTGCACGAAGTATCATAAAGATCATAATAACAAAATAATAATAATTAGTCTTCGATCTTCAAAGTATCAGGTGCACAAACAACTTGATTCCTACTAATGATCAATCACACATAGAACGAGTTTGCTCACGTTGGATGGCCACTAGTTCTATCTTCAGATCCCGAATAACTATATATTTGAAATATTTAATCCCCAAACAAACTCTAGTAGCCTTATATCATACGAAAAGGACCATGGAAAAATCAATTTTGATTAGTCAAGGATAGCCATACCGTTAATCAACCAAATCAGAAATCAAAAACTAAATAACAACACGATTTAGTTTTTCGCCAATGGTACTACTAACAACTTCTTAATCCCAAAGAAGACTTTGAATGAAGGCAACACAAGAGATTCACCTAATTATATTACTCTCCTCTATCAACGAGTTGACTTCCCATGCAAACGGTTTAGGCAGTGTATCAAGGAATGAGTTTGCAAGAATACAAGCCTCACTATTTATAGTGTTATAGCCAAGGTTTTGCTGGACAACAAGAAATTACCAAAGCTGAAAATCCTTAAGATATGAAATAAATGTGTATTATCGATTTTGACAAATTCCAATTGTAATCAAACCAATATAGTGAAATCACTCTTAGTAGACAACTAATATTAACTAGCATACATTCATATACTATACTAATATAATAACTAGAGATATGCAAACTTCTGGGATATGGTAAGCACGTAAATTCGAATATCTAAAAGATGTTTGAATATTTCGGTTTCAGGATCTCGCCTTGGGTATCAAAGGAAACTACTTGAACATTAAGTAATAAGAGTTTCGCACATGTTCAAATCATTATGTCTATATTGTGTGAATATTCCAAGTTTAATATGTATATCTCGATGTTTGTACAAACCCGAAGATCACCAAACATATTGAAAATGTTATTACGGATTAAACTTCTACAGGATCGGTCCAATACCTTATATCGGTCCTGGGAGAGGTCCTTGCCAAAAGGGATTGATCTTACAATTGGGATCGATCTTGAATGCACTTTTGACTACTAAACAGAATTTCGCAAGTCTACTTCCTTATGCCATGTTTATGATATTCCTTCATGTATAATCCCAATGATGAACTTCTTTCCGGAAGTTCAATCACATCAAACAATTACAAGTTACCAATTAGTGTTATATCGATTCACGAAGTCTATAGATAAGCTATACTTTGTAACTTCATATACTCAAGTTGTACGAAAGAACTAATAGATCTTTCCTCGATACTTTGATCTTAGTATAATAACCAAGTCACCGATAATAGAGATAAGTAAACAAACTTTACTTCGTGTGTTATGTTTTTAATAAATACTGACTTGAAGGAACAAAGATATAAATGGAACAAGACAAGCATGTTATTACTAACCTCGAACTGAAGGATGATGTGTTCGATAATGTACGTTTTCAGGTTCTTCATGAGTAACAAAAGTGAGTCTCAAAATTTCTATGTTCATAGTCTAACTTAATGAAGTTGACTCTAGTAATCAAATAAAACAAATTCGAGTTGTGGAACTAAAATATGACAACCAAACTTAACATACCAACGCTTGGTGGCTTCAACCTAGCAATTCTCTCACAAGTACCGAAAACAAAACTTTGCATCAAATTTTTTTTTTTTTTTGGATGTTACATAATTAAAATATCTCATATTGGGAAATTGAAATTCAAACACATTTTGAATTTGATTCTTATTATGAGATATAGAGAGAGTTCGCTAAAATCAAGCTCTGAATAAAAAGATGTTTTATGTTGCCGGAAAAAAAACCCATTTTGGGTTACTTCTTCATCAATGAGTTTCTTTGTTTCTTCGTCATCAATGTTCAAACACGTGTATTCTGGCTGTTTTAACAAAAAAAAAAAAAATTCTTTCTTTTATTGATATGGTCGAGTTGTCTGTCGAAAACAAAGTTGTATCGCATTCGTATCATGAAATGTGAGATTTTCTAACTCTTGTTGAATCTACAAAAATAGTATTTGTAATTCTGCCGTCTCGACCACTAATAACGATACTGATACGACCTCTGATGCCGTCGAAAGACCCATCACAATTGAATTGATAATCGTATGCACTGTCCTCGTCGAGATGTTCATGATAAACAATAGTAGCAAAAGAACCATTGACTGGGTAACGAGTGAGATTAGGATTTGGGCGCCAAGTCTCTCGTAACATCACCTTTGTTCCCTGATAAAAATATATCCCATGCAACTTTTTGATAGGAACATCCGGCCATGAGCCTCGGAGAATGGGTATGTTGTTAATCCTTTGGTTGCCGCGAAGTCCTGGATTCAAATTCAACTTCCAGCTTCCATTACTAGTAATCTTTATAACATTTGGATGACCCTTAAAGAATCTCAATTTTTTTCGTCTTCTCGAATAATACCATATCTACTTTTGACATGCGGATCCCAACAATTCATTTTCTAACTTGCTTAATTTAATCCGATGATTAATTTTCAAACAAAATGCTTTTGTTAATATTTAATGTCTAATTTCTTATAAATTCATTAACCTTTCCTCAAACCGCATAAAATACCTTATCACCCTCTTTACTTTATACTCATTTCTTAGATATTATGATTCCCTTTTTTACTGAGATTTGTATTTACGTTAAGAATTTTTTAATTGATTTGAAAAATATTCATCTCACGCATTTTATACTCTATTTACTCTTTTTATTCATTCCTCTTTTGATTATCATACCCAAAAAAACAAAAATCACAATTCTCACATAACTTGGTTCGGGTGTGAACCAGTGAACTCTTTTTCCAACTGATTGTGGTATCCCTTTATTAAGAGGGAGTACCCACATCCAACGTTTGATATTGGTGGATATTTGAAATTCAAACAAATTTTGAATTTGATTCATGTTGAGAGATATAGAGAGTTTGCAGAAATCAAGCTATGGATAGAAACATGTTTTATGTTGCAGGAAGAAAACAGACTTATTTTGGGTTACTTGTTCGGATTTTGCTTTTGAAGACGTACCTTATATAATAAGTTCCTTTGTTTTTTTGTCATCAATGTTCAAACGTTCTAATTACATTTCAACAGCTGTTGAATAGAAATAATTATTTTTTTTACACGTTCCAACTGTCTGTCGAGAAAAACTCTCAATAGCTTCGCCAAAACTTTGTATTCATATCTGAAAAACTATTAACAACACAAAAAAAGAATGCTCTGAGTAATGTTTAATGTCAATAATACTTTATCTACTTTTGACACGTATCTTAATAATTACTTGTTTAACTTAATCCAATAATTACTTTTCAAACTAAATGCTCTGATTAATGTTTGATGTTGGGTTTTCCTATAAAATTCATTAATCTTTCCTTAACTCATGTAAAAAAATTTATCATCTTTTTTACTTTATACTCAAATCTCACACATTATGATTTTTATTTTCTTTTTTTTCAACTAATTTTACACATTCTGTTTACCGAAACATATATTTTCCAACAGTCATTATGATCACTTTAAGGTGTATCCTTGCCAACCGTCTTTTTCGTTGAAAATTGCATCATTAGATAAAAGTCCCTTCAAATGCTGCATTTATTTGATAATAAAGTTCGGTTGATAATAAAGTCCCTTTTGAAACTCTATTTACTATGTAATTAAAAAAATCCATTCGGTTGTAGATAAAATAACAAGTTTAAGAAAAAAAAAAACGTAATCTAGGAAAAAAAAATAAATGAAATATGGTATTTAAGAAAAGAAAACGTATTCTAGAAAGAACAAAATGAAATATGGTATATATTGGTAGGTGAATAAAATTAAAAAAAGTCCACTGATTTCGGCTTGTAAAAAAGGTAATCAAAAATTGATACGAGTTTAGGAAAGATTCCATTAAACTTTATTAGATTATCTGCCAGCAAATATTTTTTTAGGAAATATTCTCTTCTATACAATATAAAGATCTTTCTAAAAGTCATTCTTTTTTTGTTTTGTATTTTATCCATTGAGCGTCCTTATATTACTCCTTTGATTTTCAATAGAGCTTCCTATAGAAGAATTGCATGATCACTTCGTTGTTTTATCCTTTTGGGTCACAATGAAAGCAAAATACTCTTGTTATTATAATACCAACTTTATTATCAACATTTATGTAAAATGGATATCCTTAAAAACCTTTCAAAAGTGAATATGGAATGAGGATACTTATGTGAAATAACTTTATACATAATAAGTATGACAGTTTTCGGGCCACATACATTAAAACAAACACAAGATATGATATATCTGTAAAGTATGAGGTACCATTTCCCTGCAAAATAAAAATTTATTTGAACGACTAGGGAATAAATATTTTTGAAAATAGAATTCAGGACGATATAAATATGGGCATATCTTTTTGAAATCTTTTTGTTGTTAGGCTAGTCATTCCTCGATTATATCCTTGCAATTCATGATACCCTTGTTGACCTATGGTCCGGAAATACTGGGGAGATGGGGACATAAGTGGTGTGGTTTATGGCGTAACCCACTCCGTTTGTTTCATTTTTTCTATGTATTTTGTATTTGTATTAGACCCATTCTGTCATAACTTTCATGAATTTTCATTCATCAAATTAAAATACTGCTTACACGAAAATAAATATATTTGGATAGTGTAACTTTGTGCACCCTTCTAAAACCGGGGTGCACATTGCAGCTCTCCTTAGTGGAGAATTTTATGGAATGAAAACCGGTGTTGGTTTTTACTCTCCAGTTTCCAACAATAATGTTCTGGCCATAAAACATAAGTTTCCATGTAAAATAAATCCTACCTTTTTTCTCTTGTTCTTTTAAGCATTTGATTCGCGTTTTTCATTTTTATACCTCCAATCCAGATCGAAGATGATTCAAACCTTGTAAGACATAAAAATGGTGATTTCATACACATTTAGACAGATCGTAATTCAATTGATGACGATCAACGTTATCGTCCTTTATCGCTGTGATAAACCTTCAAATCCACCTTCTACTGTTCTTCAATTTATGCTGAATGATCACTTTCAATCCCATCTGAACTCAATCTTAAATACACGAAAATGGCACCACGATAGAAGTGGCACTATCGGGAGAGACAAGGCACTACAACTTCCGTTGGGGTCAATAAGCATTTCTTTCATCGTTATATTTTTCAAAATAATGATTGACTTACAATATTAAAGGGTATGTTAAAGTATTAAAGATACCATTCCAACCATTCTTTAGACGAAGCCCTTATGTGGGAAGAAAATTGTTTCTTGATAGTACTGTGATTAAGCTTGTATACTAGTCAAATGAGCTTAAGATCAAGAGATTATTAAGAGCTTTATATCACTCGTATAAGAACAATCGTTTTTAATCACAAGCATCTTTCTCATACAAAAAAAAATCGTGTCTAAAAATTAGTTGAAGATGCCGATAAAAAAAAAATAGTTGAAGACGATGTTGGAACATACTTAAAGTGGAGAGAGAGTGGAGGCATAACTCACCTAGTTTTTTGGAGTAAAAAGAGGGTGTTGTTATTGAAAAAAATATCTAAAATATTAGTGATTTCAGCCAACAAAATTACGCAATGAGCGCAGCCGGATGTGCACCCCGGTTTTAGGGTGGTGCACAAAGTTACGCTCATATTTGGATTCATATTATCGAAATATATTACACATATGCCACCGAGATAAGCGAGGTGGTCGTGAACCAAATCTGTTCAGTTTTTCGTGTATTAAAGACACGACATAGAAGATATTAAGAAGACTAATTCATTAATAAAATTATATAAACTAGCTGGTAAATAGTTAGATAAGTCCCACCTAGTCAAGATAGTTATATTTGGTACTTCTCTTCTAGGATTAGTGAGTTATTCTATTATCTATATGAAAATGAATCATCAATGTAATTGTAAATCATGTCAGTATATGTTGAAGATCGGTATATTCTTTTCGTCCCAGACTTTGCGATTTCATAAGATAGATATCTAAATCACTTGTGGTTTGATTTGTTTAGATTATGTTAGAGCATAGCAACCTCGCATGCGTTGCTATATCAAGCATGTTTGTCAATGTTAGTGATCAAAACTATAAAATCTTGATTTCTAGCCTATTATCTAAGTCTCGGACTAGGATAGGAGAAGTGTAGTTGAGCTCAAGGACTTCATGGTGATTCAATGACAATGACGAAGATCTACACCAAGGAACCGTGGAACTTCATCAACAAAAAGGTATGTGAAGACTTGAACTTATCTATCAGTCGAAAGTCTATCTATTCTTCTCCTACTTCTTATGAGACAAAAGTCGTATGCTTTATAGACTAAATCATATACACTTGATATTTTGAGCTGAGTATTCATTGTTTATCTTTTACTCGAAATCATGTGTTGGTAAAGCGTTTCGCTTTGATCAGGTTTATCTTCACCTAGTGACGAAAGTCATGATAGTTTCAATCACTTTGGAAATTGCTCTGGCGAGAAAGGTTTGTTGTTCTTCATGACTGAATATCGCCCTCTGAGAATGTTTCAATGATTGAAATGAGAGTTTAGATTATATAACCATGTATTCCTTGAACCGAAGTTTTCGAACTTTGTTGATCAAGAGAAATCGGTAGGATTGTAGAATTGGCTTGCCAAGTCCGCGAACCTAGTCCGAAGACTCAGTCTGCGAACTGACGGACTCGACCGAGAATTTTTGCTGGGATTTCCAAAACTCGTTTGTGTGCTAAGTACGCGAAATCAGTACGCGAACCCAGTCTGCGAACTGGCGGAAGTTCTCGACCCGAGAATTTCTGCTGACTTTGGAAAACTCAACCGATTAACTTAAGTCCGCGAACTTGTTTGTGAACTTAAGAGGTTATGATCTAAAGATGTGCTCTGAACATGAAACATTAATTATTAAAGAATGCTTTATGCAAACCGTGGCTATAATGTTCATGAGCCGATTCTAATCGAATCGAATCATCTTTGTTTCAGTTGTGTCTTGTGTAGTTACATAAGATCTCATAGCAATTGAACAACTCTTAACTAGTTCATTTGAGTCATTTGAACTAGTTATGGTGAAGAAGAACATGATTAATATGATATGCTCATATGGTTGACCTTTTGGGTTATCATGTTGAACCAACATACATGTACTCGTTTGGGCATGGTTTTCTCAAACCCAGTAAACGTGTACCCAAGTGTTTGTGACAAGCTATGTATTTCGATCTAACGGTTGAGAGATATTGGCTTGAATCTAAATCAGTTTTTCATCTAACAGCGGATAGAGTTTGATTTTTACCCAAGGAAAAACCCTGGTTTGAAAGGCTATATATAGGATACATCTAGTTAGAGCAAAACTTAATCCCTACACGTCTGTGTGTTACTAGTGCGCTCGCTAGATTCGATCTCCATTAACTCTTGAGTTTCTTCTCTAAACTCGAGTTAACGACTTAAAGACTTCATTGAGATTGTGAAGCCAGACCGATACTACTTTTATCGTAGTTGTGTGATCTGATCTTGCATCTTCTATCGTACGAGTACAATTGATTGATTGGCTTGAGATCGTGAGAGTTCTTCGATAGGAAAGATAAAGAAGTAACAAACATCTTCGTCTCACTGTTTGTGATTCCTCGACAATCCGCTTGTGTAGTCAGGGGATTATAGAGAGGTGATTGATTAATCTAGGCTGTTCTTCGGGAATATAAGTCTGGATTATCAATTGGTTCATGTTATCTTGATTTTATATCTAAAGACGGAACAAAACCTAGGGTTTATATGTGGGAGACAGATTTATCCTTTCGATAGACTTTTCTGTGTGAGACAGATTCGTTTATTATCAAGTCTGTGATTTTGGGTTGCAGCAACTCTTAGTTGTTGGTGAGATCATCTAAGGGAATCAAGTACGCAGTGTCCTGTTGGGATCAGAGGCGTAGGAGTACAAGTGTACCTTGTATCAGTGGGAGATTGGTAGGGGTTCAACTATAGATCAGTTCGAAGTTAGTTTGCGGTAGGCTAGTGTCTGTAGCGGCTTAATACAATGTGTATTCAATCTGGACTAGGTCACGGGGTTTTTCTGCATTTGCGGTTTTCTCATTAAAAAATTTTCTGGTGTCTGTGTTATTTCTTTTCCGCATTATATTTTATATAATAGAAATAATACAAGTTGTGCGTTAAGATCATCAACTTCTCTAATCCAACCTTTGGTTGTTGATTGTAGTTGATTGATCCTTGGACGTTGGTCTTTGGTACCGTCCAAGTTATCTCTCTTTGATAAAGACTCGCAGATTTCTATTTGCTTGAGTAAAGATCAAATCGAGAGATTGAGATAATAACTCCTTGAGATACTTTTTATCTAGATTGAGTCTGACTGTCTAGTTGATTCTCTAGCAAAGTATTTCGGAGTTAGTCCATACATATTGCTAAGAGAAATATTGGGTGGTGTTGTTAGACCCCCGTTTTTTCAATTGGTATCAGAGCAGGAAAACACGTTAAAGACCTCATCAGTCTGTGTTTGTAGCGATCTGAATCTATGGACAAAAGTATTATCTCTATTAACGTACCACCAGTCTTCAATGGCTCAAATTACTTATAGTGGAAAATTTCTATGCGAGCTTTTCTTCAATTGCGTGATTTTCAAAGGTGGGTATATGTAGTCAATGGCTATGATGCGCCCGTTGTTGCAGCCGGAAACAGAACTGTTCCCAAGAATATTGGTGAATATAATGCTGCCGAGATTCTTGCTGCAAAGCAAAATTCTGAATGGCTGAATGTTATCATACATGTCATTGCCCCAAGTCTTCAACACCATGTGTCTAATTGCACTAGGTCTAAAGATGCTTGGGATATCTTAGAAACCGTATTTGAAGGAAACTCCAGTGAAAAGGAAGCTAGTCTTCAAAACCTTAATTCCGATTGGGAGAACCTTCGTATGGTAGATGAACAAACATTTGATGAGTTTAATCACAAAGTGTATGAAATTGTTAATGCATCTTTTGCATTGGGTAAGACTATTCTTGAAAAGGACATTGTGATGAAAATTCTCAGATCGTTGTCATCCAGATACGAGTTTAAGAAGCATGCCATCGTTGAGGGGAATAACCTTAATAATCTCTCCAGAAACACCTTGGTTGGGAAGCTAAAGATCTTTGATCATGAGCATACATCCAAATTCGTTAAGGATGTTGCCTTTAAATCACAGAAGAGCACTAAATTACTTGCCAAAGGTAAAAGTGTTCATGTCTCGGAGGATGATCAGTCTGAGAATGATTTTTCAGATGAAGACCTTGACAAGTCGGTCTCCTTGATCACAAGACAGTTTAGGGATCTTCTGTTGAAGAGAAGTAAACGGTTTTCAAGAGACAAACCTAGGTCATCAGACAAACCTCACGGTCGCGTACCTCCTAAAAACAGGGATGCTGACGAGGCTGATGACGAGGACATGCCTCAGTGCTTTAAGTGCAAGAGGTTTGGCCATTTTGCAAACGAATGCCCTAATCGTAGAAAATACACTGGGAACAAAGGTCTAGCTGTAACACTTGATGAAATGTCTGAAACTTATGATTCTGATGAAGATAGCAAATCAAGTGTAGGGTGTAGGATCCAAATATCGCACAAGTATTTGTAAATGTGCGAGATTCATAAAAGGCTGTGCGATAACGTCGCAGGAGGATAAGAAATAAAAGTAAATAGGAAATAAAAGGAAATATGAAATAAAAGGAAATATGAGCTGTCACCCACTAGGTAGAATCCTATATAAAGAGAAAGGTAGGAGAGAGAAAGGGAGAACTGGATTATTATTATCTTCTTCTTCCTTCTTCAACCAAGAACTCCAAATACTCATTAATGGAGTCTCAATTGTAATCCATATGTAATTACAAACAATTATAGTGAAGATCCCTAACCCCGTGGATGTAGATCACATTGATCGAACCACGTAAATCTTGTGTCTTATGTTCTATTTTTATTATCTTTATCTTTATTTTCATATCAAATAAGTTTAGATCTAGAAATTATTATCATGATATTATAGGGGGTGTGTTGTGGGATTTCCTGCAACTATATAATGGCGCTAGAACACAGGGACCTGCTTGTTTGATTAAAGAAGAATCAAAGAAATTAACAATTGTTGGTGAGAGATTACGTTGGATATATGAGATTTAAGGGCGACTATGGAAAATACAATGAAATCTCATGATTTCAGATAAAGAACCAGCGTCATCAATTGGAGAAAGATCTAAACAAACTGCCTCAACAACTCGTTCAAAAAACCGAATTGATTCCTCATATTTGTGATTTTGTGTTCAACTTTCGGATTTGGGAAGCTTGGACTGATGATGAAACAGGAGACCAGCAAAGGCTAGTTGGACTGATGATGGGAAATTACAAAAGAATGGGAGGAATTATTTTTCAGAGAAGAATTATTTTGCAGCGAACATAAGGACTTTCTCCATGCGAACATAAAGGGAAGAAGTCATACGAATTAAAATGAGCTAGAATAGCTTCAGAAGAGGAGAAAATGACATCTTCGTAAGAAGGCAACGAGTTTGAAATGAATCCGCGAAGATGAAATCTTAAGTTAGATTGCCAGGAAAATCAATTCGAGCAGAATTCAACATGAAGCATTCAGGATTGTATCTATATTTGCTTGGCGAGATTGTAACTTCGTGACTTTGTGTGATATTATTTAACAGGGGAAAAAAGCACAAAACACAGCAAAAAAAGAACCTCAACCAGTTCCAAGAGATTACAATTAAAAGAAACTACTAGTCTATGTATACCTTTGCTAAAGGCAAAGCAATCAACACAGAATGGCGAAATAAGATTCTACAAAGAGATAATATCCTACAAGGTGACAAGATAATTCGAAAAGATACAAGCAATGCTATCCAAACTAGAAGGACAGTGAACAAAGATAGAAGTTCGGAAGCAAAACTTTCTTCGCCAACAAACAACTTTGGAGAAAATAAAATCGGAACTAACCAGCGAAGAAAAGAGATAAACTATTCAAAATTTACTTCACAAGACAGACTCAATGAATCAGTGTACTTCGCTAGAGTGCTTTTCTTCATCACCTATCCAGTTCGGAACATATATCAATTCAGAGAAGAAAATCCATTCAAATCGTTAGAGTTACTTGCATACGTAGTTGGTTCACTGGAAAAGATCAACCACAAATCCGAAGGAAACGAGTAGAACGATTGAGAGGGACGTATTCTTTCTTTTACCACCTTTGACTTTAAAAATTATGTAGAGTATATCAGATAATGTCGCAAATTCAAATTAGAGTTTTATGATTTGTATTAGGCTTCACATGACAATTATTAACAGTTAATGGTACTCACAGGAACATGTATATCAATAGGAGATGAAATGGAGCTGAACAATCATCTGGCTCAATAACGGAAACAATTAAAGAGGACATGCAAGTCCAAATGGAGCTAGTTTCAAGCCAAACGCAACGAAGATAAGTAGAGCAGAGATAGATTAACTCGCACCAAAACAACCATATCACCAGCAAAACATCAAGAGAAACATGACTTGGTCAAGCAGTAGACGAAGTTCACCGTCAGCTCAGTAAAGATTAATTGGCAAGAAGAGGATTATTTTCGAACAAATAAACTTGCGAAATAAACACCCGGAACAGCTCATCTCGCAAAGAGGGACAACTTATAAAAGGAGTCATCCAAATGAGCTATGCGAATTTCGCAAAACAAAATGCAGTAGATTTCTACCATGAACAATCACGCAAAAAAAAATGCAATAGATGCTCTTGTTTCATCATCACATAAACTTCTACCATGAACAAGGGAGGAAAAGTCTCAGCAAAGAAAGTTCATCAAGGAAGCACGAGAAGTTAAGGGAGAGAAAGCAAAAGAGTAAGTAACTAATGGAGAAATATCACCTACACGGGAGAAGAAAAGAAAGACAAGACAAAATATATACAAAGAACGATTACAAAAGAATAAGATACGCAAAGTTTACCAAACTAACACAATTGAAGGTCAGTACAGATGGTTCAGGGTGTAATCAATGAGCTTGAAGACGCAAGTTCGAATCTCATCTTCTGCGTATTTTTAAACTTCCATTTTTACAAAGAATTTCATTCCTTCGCAAACAAGAGAAGAAGATCAGCTTCGCACAGGAATTTCGCATACAAGAAAACTAGCACAGTTGGTCAAGAGGCATGAATGCAAGCAGCAGGTAGCAGGATCAATTCTTACTTCTCGCACATTTATTTTGTGCGACATGTATACATTTCAAGGATGCTAATTTCGCAAGCAAACCATGTACTTCGCGCGAGACGACAGCAACAACAAATCACATGAAAGCTAAGTACCACTTCCTTGAACATTTTATTTTACTTATAGAAAATAAAAGATTTTTTATTTGATTGACAAAAAGCGATACAATCGCAGGACTACAAAGATTTCAAAATTACAAAAAACCGAGAAAATTCAATTTATATATTTTTCCAGAATATTTCTTTTACTGAAAATGAAATATTTTTTTATTTACAAAACGCGATACAATCGAAGAATTACAAAAATTTCATAATTACAAAGATTTCAGAATTACAATGTATTAGAATTTCTATTGAATATTTGCTTTGCTTCGAATTATATGATATTATGAGAATGAAAGAATGAATGAAAGAAATGAAAGAATGATATGATAGTATCAAGCATGTTTGTTAGAGCGTAGCTCGGTCAACCTCGCATGCGTTGCTATATCAAGCATGTTTGTCAATGTTAGTGATCAAAACTATAAAGTTTTGATTTCTAGACTATTAGCTAAGTCTCGGACTAGGATAGGAAAAGTGTAGTTGAGCTCAAGGACTTCATGATGATTCAACGACAATGATGAAGGTCTACACCAAGGAACCGTGGAACTTCATCAACAAAAAGGTATGTGAAGACTTGAACTTATCTATCACTCGAAAGTCTATCTATTCTTCTCCTACTTCTTATGAGACAAAAGTTGTATGCTATATAGACTAGATCATATACACTTGATATTTCGAGCTGAGTATTCATTGCTTATATTTTACTCGAAATCATGTGTTGGTAAAGCGTTTCGCTTTGATCAGGTTTATCTTCACCTAGTGACGAAAGTCATGAAAATTTCAATTACTTGGGAAATTGCTATGACGATAAAGGTCTGTTGTTCTTCACGACTGAATATCGCCCTCTGAGAATGTTTCAATGATTGAAATGAGAGTTTAGATTATATAACCATGTATTTCTTGAACCGAAGTTTTCGAACTTTGTTGATCAAGAGAAATCGGTAGGATTGTGGAATTGGTATGCCAAGTCCGCGAACCCAGTCCGCAGACTCAGTCCACGAACTGACGGAAGTTCTCGATCGAGAATTTCTGCTGAGATTTCCAAAACTCGTTTGTGTGCTAAGTCCGCGAACTGGCGGAAGTTCTCGATCCAAGAATTTCTGCTGACTTTGAAAAACTCAACCGATTAACTTAAGTCCGCGAACTTGTTTGTGAACTTAAGAGGTTATGATCTAAAGATGTGCTCTGAACATGAAACATTAATTATTAAGGAATGCTTTATGCAAACCGTGGCTATAATGTTCAAGAGTCGATTCTAATCGAATCGAATCATCTTTGTTTCAATTGTGTCTTGTGTAGCTACATAAGATCTCATAGCAATTGAACAACTCTTAACTAGTTCATTTGAGTCAATTACACTAGTTATGGTGAAGAAGAACATGATTAATATGAGATGCTCATATGGTTGACCTTTTGGGTTATCATGTTGAACCAACATACGTGTACTCGTTTGGGCATGGTTTTCTCAATCCCAGTAAACTTTCACCCAAGTGTGTGTGACAAGCTATGTATTTCGATCTAACGGTTGAGAGATATTGGCTTGAATCTAAATCAGGTTTTCATCTAACAGTGGATAGAGTTTTCTTTGTACCTAAGGCAAACCCTGATTTGAAAGGCTATATATAAGAGACATCTAACTAGAGCAAAACTTAATCCCCACACGTCTGTGTGCTACTAGTGCGCTCGCTAGAGTCGATCTCCATTAACTCTTGAGTTTCTTCTCTAAACTCGAGTTAACGACTTAAAGACTTCATTGGGATTGTGAAGCCAGACCGATACTACTTTTATCGTAGTTGTGTGATCTGATCTTGCATCTTCTATCGTACAAGTACAATCATATTGATTGGCTTGAGATCGTGAGAGTTCTCCGATAGGCAAGATATAAAAAGTAATCACAAACGCCTTCGTCTCATCGTTTGTGATTCTGAAACATCTTGTTTCGCAAGTCGATTAAGATTGTTGTGAGGTGATTGATTAATCTAGGTTGTTCTTCGGGAATATAAGACCGGATTATCTATTGTTTCCAGTTCACCTTGATTATTATCAAAAGACGGAACAAACTCTTTTAGGGTTTATCTGTGGGAGATAGATTTATCCTTTGATAGACTTGTCTGTGTGAGACAGATTTGTTTATTGTTAAAGCCTGCGATTTTGGGTCGTAGCAACTCTTAGTTGTGGGTGAGATCAACTAAGGGAATCAAGGGCGCAGTATCCTGCTGGGATCAGAGGCGTAGGGGTGCAACTGTACCGTAGATCAGTTGGAGACTGATTGGGGTTCAACTATAGTCCAGTCCGAAGGTAGCTTGTAGTAGGCTAGTGTTTGTAGCGTCTTAATACAGTGTGTATTCAATCTGGACTAGGTCCCGGGGTTTTTCTGCATTTGCTGTTTCCTCGTTAACAAAATTCCGGTGTCTGTGTTATTTCTATTTCCGCATTATATTTTATTTAATTGAAATAATACAGGTTGTGCGTTGGTGATCATCAATTGGAAATCCGACCTTTGGTTGTTGATTGATATTGATTGATCCTTGGACATTGGTCTTTGGTACCGTCCAAGTATTCCTTGTGTTTGATGATAGACTCGCTGATTTTTATTAGCTTGAGTGAATCAAAACAATAGAGAGATATTAACTCCTTGAGATACTTTTATCTAGATTGAGTATGATTGTATAGTTGATTCTCTAGTAAGTGTTTCGGAGTTAGTCCATACAGATTGCTAATCGAAATATTGGGTGGTGTTGTTAGACCCCGGTTTTTTCAATCTTTATAATTAAAATATCATAAAGTACTACATTAAAATATATTATCTAGACAGTTTCTAAGCCTAAAAGACTGTACAGAACCTACAAGATTTATCTTAGAGAATTCATATCTTGAAAGAAATATTACACAAGACTTGTTCATGTTGGAATTCTGTTCGTGTTATAGTTCGAGTACATACAATGTTATTACTTGGATATTGATTTCTGATAACGTCCTTATCTCTATAATATCAGGTATTGGATCTTTACTGTTGATCTGAGCTACTGAGCGAGACAAGTTTGCTCATATAGAGTTTTCCAAATTAAATCTTGTTGGTGTTCATGGTACCCCCTCTTTTACAAATGGTATCATAGATGACAAATGCCATAAAGACGTAATTGCCTGTGTTTGAAGCGATCTGAAATCTATCGACATGAGTTCTTTCTCCAATAACGTAATACCAACCTTTGATAGAACAAATTACATATGGTGGAGAATAGCTACGCATTCTTTCTTACAAGCCCGTGATGTCTCTACATGGCGAAGTTTTTCAAAGGATACACTCGTTTAACAGTTATTATTGGCACAGTAACCTCTTCCAAGGATATTGGTGAATATGACGCGACGCTATGAAATTCTTGTTGTAAAGCATAATTCAGATGGATTGAATGTTATTATACATGTCGTAAGCCCAAATCTTTAATATCACGTGTCTACATGTGAGACGTCGAATCAAGCCTGAGATAGCTTATAAACATCATTCTAAGGAAACACTTTAGAAAAGAAGGCACGACTTCAAAACCTAACTTATGACTTGAAAAATCTTAGTATGACTGATGAAGATTCATCTGAGGAATTTAATCACAAACTTTTTGAAATAGTGAATGTCTCTCAGGTGTTAGGAAAAATTATTTTAGAAAATGATATTGTGTTAAAAATGCTGAGATCTTTGCCATCTCGATACGAATCTAAGAAATATGTCAACACAAGAGAAAACGATTTTTCAACTTTTCCAAGAAGCAATCTTGTTGGAAAGTTGAAGATATTTGATTTTGAACAGGATCAGAATTTGAGTCACTAAAAGCTGTAAAAGTGTGTGATCCTATTGATTACCCTTTTGTCACCTTCTGTCAGGAAATTGTATGTCAGGAAGATGAGACGACCTTGAACTCCATCTTGTCTTTGTTCTCTCAAAAATTCAAGAAAGTTCTTAGAATAAGAAAAAGGAAATCTCATAAAAAAAAACTATCTTCCAAATTACATACTCCCTCCGTTACTTTTTAATAGGCCAGTTTCTATAAATAAATATTTCAAAAAAATAGGTCAGTTTCCTAATTGGGAAAGTCAAATGTTACTTTAATTTTTTGGGACCACTTTTCTTTTAACTTTTTTTGATGACAAGTGTTATGTAGACCATTTCACTTATTTCTTTGGCTGACAAGTGTCATGGGGACCATTTCACTTCACTTCTTTTATTGACAAGTGTCTAGAGGACCACTTTCAATAATTAGTTCTCTTAATTTCCTTAATTTTCTCAAAAAAAGAAACTGGCCTATTAAAAAGTAACGGATGGAGTACTAAGGAAGAAATCTGGAAGAAAGATAATACTCCTCAGTATACAAAGTGTCATGGTTTTGGACATCTCAATTTTGAGCGTCCAGACAAGGAATATTGTAAAATGGAAGATGCTTATATGGATATTCTTGGCTACTATCTTGAGGAAGAAGAACATATTCTTTGTTCCAAAAATATTACGACCTTTCTGATGATCCTTCTGAGGTCTCTGGTAAACATTCACGATGTCTAAGATAAATCACAAAATGTGTGCAAGAAAATCACAAGATACGAAAAATAATAAGATAAATCTTCTTAGTAGTTATTCGTATTTGATCGATGAACGCCGTGAAGTCTAAAGCTCAACTACACTTTCTATCATAATCCGAGAGTTAGATATAAGTAGACTAGAAAGCAAGACATATAGTTTCGGCAACTAAACTTGACAACAAGCTTGAGATAGCAACGCTTGCGAGTTCGACCGAGCAGTGCTCTAACAATCTCCCCCTTTGTTAATTTTAGTGACAAAACTATCAATACATATGGAATACAAAATAAATAAACTTTTTAGTTCTCAATCCAAATGCTTTATTTCCTTGGTTCTTCAACATTACTCGAAATCTTCGTCACTTCCAAGTACTTCAGTGATTCTGAATGTGTTCAACTCATCATCATAGTTATTGAAGATCCATAGCTATAAAAACTTTGAAAACAATACTATGGTGATATGTATCACTCCCCCTTAGTAAATACTTCATCTCACATGAAAACCACTCCCCCTTACATAATGATCCGTAAACCATGTGTATTTGTAGTGTGAAGTACACATTAATTCTCCCCCTTTTCGTCAATAAAATTGGAAAAGGTACGAAAACTAGTGGGATCCTAATGAAATTTCCATAGAGATACTTCAGGACCAAAAGAGAACATATCAACTTTGTTTCGATGATTTCACATAGTCGAAACTTAGTGTATTCATCAAGGAGTTTATAAAGATACAAGAAAACTCTTACAATATTCCACTTCCGCACTCTCCACAAAGATTTGGCAATTAAGCACAATTCAATAAAGAACTCCCCCCCATAAAATGTCATTCCCGAGAGAACAACAAGAGTGACCTTACTTTTAAAAGAAAAGAAGGATTTCTTTGGACATTAACAAATTACATGAAACATGAATTTGTATCAATAAATCTCAATTAAATTAACCATAATAGAACCCATGATTAATTTAATCGTAAATGCTCAACATAAGTGAACTTAAGGAGCCACACAATACTTTCACATAGAAGTGGATCAGGGAAAGATCAATCCGCGGGATATACAAAGATTCATTCTATTTTTCATCAATATTTGCATGGAGACATGTAATAGACTTAATCTTTGTAAAAAAAGTTCATCATATCTTCCATCAATATTTGCATAATAATTACATAATAAAGACATATGATAAAAGACATATGATAATAGACTTAATCTTTGTAATAGACATATGATATACATAATAGACTTTTGTTGTCAAAAGTTCATTATATCTTTTATCAATAATCACATAAAGACATATGATTGACTTAACTTTTGAGCATATATGGGACAATCATTGTTCACCGACGCAAACACACATATCCCATAACAAGTTGCAATATATAAAACCAAAAAGATTAATAATGCAGAATCATCTTCCAAATAAACTTTAGAATTTAAGTAAATAAATCTAAAAACATTGCAAGATGAAAATCGTTGGA
The DNA here is from genome assembly GCF_003573695.1 of Papaver somniferum. Lineage (NCBI taxonomy): Eukaryota > Viridiplantae > Streptophyta > Magnoliopsida > Ranunculales > Papaveraceae > Papaver > Papaver somniferum. Next base: position 4,864,967 of record NW_020621603.1, on the reverse strand, counting down.
AATATCTATGTGTACTCACAATAATGGTTATTCCAAACCCTAGTTATCCTTCTTAAAACACAAGAATAAATTATCATAAGAAGTTTCCTAGACATTAAGGCCTCTAAAAAATTCTTTATCGTCCCACAACTCCTTGTCGTCAACAGCCATAAGAACATAAGGTTCATGAAGACAGAAATCAATTCCAACAAAACTTCTAGACTGATGTCGAACCAGGGCCTTCTGAATTTCAAGAGTCCTCAAAACAATAGCCTTCATTTGCTGAATCTCCTTTCTTGTTTTCTTTCAACTCTTCAAGAACCCCAGAAATTTTCTGTAGCTTAGAAGGAACAACTCTTGGTTTCCTCGCATTCCTCCTTTTTCTTTTGAAAGTTGAAGGTACAAGAGATTTATCTTTTTCCTTCATGATTGATGGCTTAAAAATCATAATAACATATTTTCCATCAGAAGACATACTGCTTGGATTCTCCATACCAGTATGAGATTGTGAAAGGAATTCACAGATCAGACTCAACGAGCTATCTTGTGATAAAAAGATTTTTTCAGAGAAGGAAAAGGGAATGTAGGGTTACAAAACCTTTATACACTAAAAGGATTCACATACGCATAATTCACAACCCTAAAGAAGGCAGAATTGTCGATTTTAACCCTCTTTTATTGATCAAACAGAGTACAACCCTTTCAATATCAATTAGATATGAAAAGAATGAAGAATTCAAGATCGATGAAAACAAACCCAAAAACAAAAACAAAACAGAAAAAAAAAAAATCCATTTTTTTTTACCCTAAAGCCTGAAATGTGCAATCTCTTGTCTCTTTTGAACCAAGCACATGAGACCAGATACACAACCAAAATATTTAAGTTGTATTGGGGTGAAGAATAATCTGTCCACCATAACCTTCTTGAACGGAATTCTTATAACCCTGTTTCACAGACTGTTTAGACCATACTCTTTTCTCTAGTGGTATAATTTTTTCTTTAAAAATTAACTTCTTCGGGGAAGAGATGAGATTACATACCTCAGAAGATTTTTGAACAAGTTTGAGCTTATTTGCTAATTGATTTGCTCTTCACTGAAGTTTTTTGACATATCTTATCTTATGTTTGTACTTGAAACATTAGGAGAGTTCATGACCCTTGAGAGTACAATACGAACATGTCAATATGGATGACGGTTCAGACGTCATAGCTGTGCAGGATGCTAGACAAACAGTAGAACATGAAAAAGTTGAAATAGAATTTCCAGTAGACAAAGAGAGATCGATTATATCCTCCAAAGTGGTTGAAGTTTCTCCCGGAAGAACATCGATATTGATGTACGTATTGCTACAATTACCAAAATCAACATTTTCACAGAAAAGTGCAACACTTGATTTTTCGTCTTCATCAAAATCATAGTGACCAAACATTTCATCAAGAGTTGCAGCAAGACCTTTAATTCTAGTGTATTTTCTACGTTTCAGACATTCATTTTCAAAATGACCAAAGCCTTTACACTTGAAGCATTATGGCATATCTCGTCATCAGTATCGTCAGTATACCTGTTTTTAGAGGGAACACGATTATGAGGTCTGACTGATGACTTAAGTTTATCTCCAGTGAACCGTTTACTTCTCTTCAAAAGAAGATCTCTAATCTGTCTTGTGATAAAAGAGACTGACTTGTTAAGATCTTCATCTGATGAATCAGTCTCAGAAGGATCATCTTCAGAGATGCCAACACTTTTACTTTTTTCAAGTAATTTAGTGTTCTTTGGTGCTTGAAAGCAATATCCTTTCCATATTTGAATACATGCTCATGATCAAAGATCTTTTAACTTCCCAACGAGAGTATTTCTGGAAAGCGCATCAAGGTTATTTCCTTCAATGATGGCATGTTTCTTAGAATCGTAAATAAATGGCAATGATCTGAGAATTTTCATCACAATGTCCTTTTCAGGAATAGTCTTACCCAACCCAAAAGATGCATTAACAATTTCAGACACTTTGTGATTAAAATCATTAAATGAATCTTCATCTGCCATACGAAGGTTTTCCCAATCAGAATTTAGGTTTTGAAGCCTAGATTCTTTTTCACAGGTATTCCCTTCAAATACGGTTTCTAAGATATCCCACGCATCTTTAGATAGAGTGCACGTAGTCACATGATGCTGAAGATCTGGGGTAATGGCATGAATGATAGCATTTAAACCTTCATAATTTTTCTTTGCAGCAAGTATCTCATTGGGTTCATATCTACCAATATCCTTTGCAACAGAAACACCGTCTGCTATAACAATTGGAGGATCATAACCATTAACAACATAAACCCATGATTGAAAATCATGCGCTTGAATAAATGCACGCATAAAAATTTTCCACCATAAGTAATTTGAGCTATCGAAGACTGGTGGTACGTTTACTGAGATAACACTTCTGTCCATAGAGTCGTATCGCTACCAACACAGACTTATAAGGTTTTAAACGTGTTTGCCTGCTCTGATACCAATTGAAAAAGTGGGGGTCTAACAACCACACCCAATATTTTGCTTAGCAATCTATATGGAATAACTCCAATATACTTTCAAGAGAATCAACTAGACAGTAAGACTCAATCTTAAGAAAAGTATATCAAAGAGTATATCTCTATTTCTCAGTTCAATCTGCAATCAAACAAATAGGAATTTGCGGGCCCGATTGAATATAAGAAATAACTTTGACGTTATCAAAAACCAATATCTAAATGTCAATCAATTTAATCAACAACCAAAGGTTGGATTAACAATTGACTGAACTTACGCACAACCTATGATATTTCAATTATATAAACAAATATAATGCGGAAAAGAAATAACACAGAAACCAGAAGTTTTGTTAACGAGGAAATCGCAAATATAGAAAAACCCCGGGACCTAGTTCATATTTGAACACCACACTGTATTAAGCCGCTCCTTACTTCCCTGAATCCCAACAGGACTCTACGTACTTGATTCCCTTAGATGATCTCACCCACAACTTAGAGTTGCTACGACCCAAAGTCGAAGACTTGATAAACCAATCTGTCTCACACAAAAAAGTCTACTGAATAGATAAATCTGTCTCCCACGGATATACCTATAAGTTTTGTTCCTTATTTTGAAAATCAAGGTGAACAATAACCAATTGATATACCGCACTTATATTCCCGAAGATCAGCCTAGAAATATCAATCACCTCACAATAATCTTAATCGTATAACAAGATATTGTGGAATCACAAACTATGAGACGAAGATGTTTGTGACTACTTTTTCTCTTGCCTATCGGAGATTAAATCTCGAGCAAATCTTAAAGAAGATAATGCCCAATCACGATATAAAACAGCAAGATCACAACACGCAACTACAGAGAAAATAGTTGGGTCTGGCTTCACAATCCCAATGAAGTATTCAAGTCGTTAACCTACAGGGTTTCGTGAAAAACCTAAGGTTACAGGAGAATCGACTCTAGTCGCAACTAGTATCACACATGAGGTGTGGGGATTAGGTTTCCTAGTTGCTAGAGTTGTCCCTTATATAGTCTTCAAATCAGGGTTTGCAATCAATGTTACCTTGGTAATAAAGCATTCAATATTCACCGTTAGATGAAAACCTTATTAGACTCAAGCTAATATCTTTCAACCGTTAGATCAAACTTAGCTTGCTACAAAAAAATGAAAAGTGACTTCATTTAGATATGAGTAACCGTATCTAAACGTGTGCACCTTTGTTGGCTCAACAATAGTAACCGAAGTTAGCCATATGAACACTTTCATATCAACCTTATTCATCTTAACCATAACAAGTTCAAATGACTCAAATGAAACTAGTTCTAGAGTTGTTCAATTGTTAGTATTCTCATAGAAGTATACATGACACAATTGAAGCAAAATCGATTTTGAATCACTCGAATCAATTCATGAACATCATAGCCACGGCTTGCAAAAGAGTGCATTCCTTATTATATAAATATATTAGTTCATGAACAAACCTGATGTTACAACATAATCCACTCAAGTATGCAAACGGGTACGCATACCTAAGTGTCCCGATTAAGTTTGGGTTCGCCAGTACGCGAACGTGTACGCATACCACCAAACTCAGTAAAGTCCCGGAACTTGAACCTCACGCCAGTACGCGTACTGGTATGCGTACTCGGTTCTCGGACCTTGACCAAACCAATCGGTACGCATACCCACATATGCAAGTACGCATACTGTGCTTATATCCAATTATTCTAAACTCTCATTTCAACCATTGAAATACTCTCGGAAGACGACAATAGTTGTCTCACACAAACTATTAGCTTCAAAACAATTTTCAAGTGATCGAATGATCAATAGAAACATTTCGAGTCTACATCAAATGACTGTCTCACACAAATCATGTAAGATGTTACCAGACGATTTTCACATGATCATCTTTTGACTTTCGTCAAGAATATAAGATGAACTTGGTTAAAGCGAAAGATTATCAACACGTATTTCGAGAAATATGTGAGCGAGTTAAACTCAGCTCGAAATATCAGATGTGTATAATCGAAGTCTATATAGCTATCCAACTTTTGTCTCAAATAGGAGATAGAGCAGATAGAATTTTGAGTGATAGATGAGTTCAAGTCTCCACATACCTTTTTGTTGATGAAGTTCCACAAGCTCCCCTTAGTAGTTCTTCGTTTTTGATCGATGAACGCCTTGAAGTCTAAAGCTCAACTACACTTTCTATCCTAATTCGAGACTTAGCTATAAGTAGACTAGAAATCAAGACTTATAGTTTTGGCAACTAAACTTGACAACAAGCCTGAGATAGCAACACTTGCGAGTTCGACCGAGCAGTGCTCTAACAATACTGACTTGACTTGTTTCTACTCCTAACACATCTTTCAAGTCGCTTTTGATTGAAAACATAAATGCGAAGTTATATATTTATGAAACTCTAGTATTAAACTTGGTCATATTATTATAATCAAAGTGTCAAGGAATTATATTGAATTATGAAGTATAACGCTTATCTTTTGAACTTCGTAAATACGACATCAACATAATTCATGTATATAGTTACTTGATTATGTGTGGGATATAAGTGAAATTTCATCCTAAGAAACTATGTATTATTATATTGGCTTAAAGAAGTAGATGAACAAAGTTGTTTCGTAATCGAAAGAGAAATCAATAATTGTGTTGGTCCGGTTTTCATTGAAGAATATTTGGATGACCAATGCAAGGTGACAAGGTAGAACCGGTCTTAACTTACGTTGAGAATCAAGGTAGAACTGGTATAACCTATATTGCGGACAAGGTATAACCGATCCTAACTAGTATTGGAAGACAAGGTAGAACCGGTCATAACCTATATCTAGTGACATGGTATAACCAATCCTAACTAGTATTGGAAGCAGGGTATAACCGGTTATAACCTATATTCGGAGTCATGGTATAACCAATCCTAACTTAGTTTGGGAATCATGGTAGAACTGTCCCAAGACCGAAGTAACTGGGGGTCAAAGAGTTTTATCTAGAAAAAATTGGAGAAAGAAAAGAAGGTCTGAAGAGAAATAGTGGAAAATGTAATTATTTATAGGCGGGATGGAGTCGATCTTTAGCGATATTAATTATCTCCAGCGATATAAACAAAATTACTAGCGATAAAGACTCTATCCCTAAAGCTATAGTTAAAATTGCTCAATAGCATTTCCATTGCTGAACCGGTTTTTCATAGTAGCGCGATTAATTTTCCAGGCCACCTGATAGAGGAAACAAGTTCTTTTATCATTATGCATATGAACCGGCTTAAGTGATTCATTTGGCCAGTTCCATAGTGGGTGCAAAAGAATTGCCACACCCATAGGAACCCCTATAGCACATGCGATGAGATGCATAGCGATGTATGCTTCAAAAAAAAAAAAGATGCATAGCGATGTTGATCGAGTGTTACCGGTTCTTTTCCCTAGGTTAGTACAGTAATAGCCGGTCTCACTTAGGCCGCTTCATCTCGCATCACACTCAGAAGTCAAAAGACTCAGGACTCTCGACTCCACAGTCTCCAATTCAACGTCTTCTTCCATTTGGGGATTTTTTTCCAAACCAGAGAAAATCTTCCCATGTCAAATCCCTAAACCCTAATTCGAAACAATCACTAACAAAAATGCCCTCTACCACCACACCCACCACCGCTGCCACCTTTCTCCTCCTCCTCCACCTCCTCCTACTTATCTCACCTACAATTACATCACTTCCAATTCTAGGTCTAGACTCATTCCATACTCAACAAACTCATCTTGATCCACAAGCAAACAACGATTCCTTCCTGCTACTACCATCACAACTCAAAAAAACACTCTCAACACAATCATTCACTACTATATCATCTCTTATCACTTCACTTCTCTCGTTAGAAATCTCAGTTCCTATCCATCTCAAACTCGTTGGTTCTTTCTCATCTGATTCTGAATCTCTTCTCACCAATTTCATCTCCGCTGCTCATTTCTCTGATCAGTTTCAAATCATTGGATCTGATACTCATGACCATCATCTCTCTATTAAACACTCTCTTCATCTTGATGTTTCTCATTCACCATCTCTTTCTACCCAAATCGCTGAATCCATCAAATCTGAAATCGGTGTGACGACTACGAATTTGAGAACAACGTTGGTCTCAATTCCTTACTCGGTTGTGGATAAAATTGTTAAGAAGGATTTTGAGAAAGAACAACCTGCTCAAGGTGTTTATATTTATTTGTTGAATTTGAATTCGCAGCCGAAACCATATGCGTATAGTTATGGAGCTGGGGAGAGTTCATTGGCTTATACGAAATGTGCTGGGAGTATTTGGACTGGTAAAGAGAGGTATCTTTGGATTGATTTAGCTGCTGGACCTGTTAATTATGGTCCAGCTTTGTCTGGTGATGGAGTTATGCCTAAAGGTGAATTTCATCCTTTGGCGGCTTTACATGGAAGGCCGAAATCGCAGAAAGCATTGCTTTCGGATTTAGCTTCGTTGGTTTGGAGTGCTTATCAGGTACTTTTAGTTCCTTCTTTGAGGGTTTCTGTTCCGCTAATGAATTCGCTTATAGTTGAGTTTATACATGTTCATGAATCTGAAAATAAGGATGTAAATGGTTTAGATTGGAATTCTATTGAGAGAACTTTCATGGATGAAGCAAATGCAGGGGGCTTGTTACTTGGTGGTCAATCATTAAAGTTTAGAACATATGATGTTAGTTTTAAAGATTGTCCTTTATGTACTTATGCTATCGCGGCTTCAACAAATTCTTTTACTTCGAGGTTCTTGTTTGAGAATTATACTTTGATTGCTAGTGAGTATTTGGATTCCAAAAGATTGCATCAAATTCTTTCGGATTCTGTAGATGAATTGAGAAAGGCTGCTGGAATTCCCGAGGAGGATTATAGTAGTCATGTACTTCCAGTTTATGTATTTGATTTGGAGTATAATAGATTGATGATGCTCGATAGGTATCACCAATCGATTGCTTTTAAAGATATGGTAATTGCTGTTAGAACAAAGAACACTCAAACCGTAAGTGATTATAGCTGTAATGGTCGACACGTGATGACACAAACACGCAAGCTTGAGCGACCAATTGTAGGTTCTATCTTACAGAGTATGTGGGGAGTTTCGCCAACCCATTTGAAATGGAGCCCAAGACATAATAACACTTTGGTAGATTATACTTGGAGTATTGGGCAAACTCCATTTGGGCCATTTTCGGAGTCGTCGACTTTATCTTTTGTTCAAAAGGATGCCGCTCGAAGAAATGTTCTTGTTTCAGCTTTGAATGACTCAGTTACTAGTGCAATCAATTTGCTAGAATCAATATCTGCACATGGGGGAGATAGAAAACTTCTTAAACAAGGTCGGCATGTTGAGTTCGTACAGCGATGGAATATGCTAAAGTACAAGTTGGACAAGGTTGTGTCTGCATTGTCTCATATGGATTTCGAGAAGGCTTTGTATTATTACAGGTCTTCTGATCATGATTTATTTGCCATCCACAACCTCGTTTACCATGCCACAGAAGAAATGGAGTCATCTCTTGTTTGTTTCAAGGATCCACCATTTCCGTGGGGTGCTGTATCAATAGCTGGGTCAGTTACATTTGCTTTCATTTATGTCTATGCAAAAAGAGACCAGATCTTTAAAAGCAAGAGAAAGCAGTTTTGATTGTTTTAACAAATTTAGATATTTTCATCCATAGAACATCTTGCTCTGTCCATGTGTTAATGTAGAACATAACCTGCAGGTCTTTCATATACTTTTTGATCTTATGTCATCATATACTTTTTCATATCTTGATCATTGTTTTTGTTTAGACTTATTTTTGATTCATCTCCTTGTGAGTTACTAGCAATGGCGTGATAGGGAAATTTCATGAATTCATATTGGTATTGTCTGACTCTAAGTCATGCAGCAAATGCTTAGCTGCAAACTATTAACCACTATCGTATAGCACCACTCACTGTTATCTAGTCCAGAGGCAAAAAGGTCATTTTTCTGTTGTGCTTGACAAGAAAGCTTAAACCTTGTGTTTGATGTTTGAAGACTGACTGTATCTGAATTTCCTGGATGTTTTGGGGTTTAAAGTTCAAACATGGTACGTTGAGTTCCTTTATTCATAGCATACTCTATAAAGATATCATTTGGATGACAAGTGAGGAAGAAATTACCTGTGCTGAGTGAAGGAAATTACCTGGAACATGAATGACACTGGTAGCTGGGTTGAAGATCGGGAATGCGGGCCTCTGAGTTTTCATTGGTGTTAATTTCTTTGATAGTTTCGCTTGTCAGAGTCCTGCCTGGGTATCCCTCATCTCAGTGCTTATTAGGTGATGCATAGGCCTCTTGTCTAGAAATCTTTGATAGATCGTCACTGAGTTCGATTGTCTTCTATACTTGGATGTGGTTGTGGTAGGCCTTTGCACCTCTAGTTCCACAAATTTACTTATGATTTATTAACATTTGGATGTTTGATTGTTCCTTTACTGCTGTTGGACAATTTGGACGTTTGGTCTCTAGAGAAAACAGGTGAAACTAGTTTGGAGACAATACGCCTTCACTTGTCTGGTTTCAGTATAGGATAGTTGTGACTTCTGGAAAATTCTCTAGGCGGTTTCAGCTCGAATTAGGGTCAGTCTATCGATTGAATGAGTCAAAGATAGATGCTAGCTTTTAGCTGATTAGTTTATGCAGAGTTGTCTGTGCTTTATAAATCTTTCTGTAAAAATCGTTTACAGATTTCAGATGTCACTAGTTTGTACTTTGTAGTTGCACCTACTTTTTAAACTAAGGTTACTAGGGTGGAGCCTTGCTTTTTTGTGCTTCTTCCCTTTTGCAATGCTCTATGATCTATAAATGAGTTTATCTCTCAGAAGTAATAAGGCTTGGCAATTGTTTAGGCTTCATTTTTTAAGATTCACGTATAGAGCAACAATTGGATCTCCCTTTCTAAGACTCCAAGTCTTATGCTGATCTTCACAACCTTCATATCCAACAAAGTAAGGGGTGGGTTCAGAGCTGAATTCCTCACATCTCCAGAAGCAAACTGTGAATCCCAGATGCATTTGCTATTGAGAATACAAGCTCAACCTTGACTGTTCGAGAGTGCCGACTGATTTTGCGCTTACAGGCTTACAGCAAGGGTCTATAGGATTTGGGCCAATGTGTTGGACTACCTTAAAAGGCTCAAATGGAGTCCAGCCTCAACCTTAGTCTCCCGGCTCACACTCTAAAACCCTGAGAAAAAATTCCTCACCGCAGAACCCTAAAATCAAAACTGTATTTCTTTTCCTTCTCAACTCCAGCCTCTACTCTCTCCATCTTCAACAAGTTTTGAGAGAAAATCATTCGCGTCTTCATTTCATCCACCGAGATGTCGTTACTAGACCTCATCAAAGAAGCCGCCGCCGCTGCTGATTCTGAAACTTCAGTCGAATCAAAATACCCAATAGTTTTAAATGCAATTCCGATTCTCAGCGATTTGAAAGCTGCAAAAGATGACACAGACGATATTAAACTTATCAAACGTGTTGAAGGATGGAAGGTTTCAGAAACCGATACAGAAATCATTGAATCAGGTAACAAGTTCACCAAAAGATTGAAAAAGAAGCTGAAAAATCGTAAATCCTTTAATACAGATGAGTTTCTTGAGATTTTGCATTCTTTCTTGAAGAAAATCGTGGATCTAGTTAATCTATCTGATGATGATCTTTCGAGTTCTGTTTGTTTAATGCTAGAAAAATCAGGTGTTTTTATTGGTAAAAATCTTTTGAGTTTGATACTGGAAGCTTCTTTAAAGCTGGAGGTATGGGACGTATTGAAAACCCTAATTATTCAAGGAGTAACATGTGTGGATTTGGTTGAGATTTTGGTGAGGAAACAAAGATCTGATTTGCTTTGTTTATGTGTTAAACATGTTTCGGATATTCAGTCTGATGATTTTGTGAGTATTTTCAAATACTTTCTTACTCTGCCTAAAGTTTCGAAAAAGAATATGGTTGGTGTAAAGGAAGATTGGGAAAACCAGGCTAGTTTAGCTATAGAGAGTTGTAGTAGTAGAAAGAATGACAAGTCTTTGTTGGCGAAGGAAGCTTCGCTATTACTTTGGGTAGCTTATGATGGGTTTACACCAGCTGAGCTTTGTTTGCATTATTTATTTGCAAGTTCAAATCTTGATTCATTGACATTGTCATATGTTTTATCAAGATTGAATGGGACTGAGATGTTGAGTTTGATTAAGTATTTGGGGAAATGGTTGAAGAAATATGAGAAGTTTCCTCAAGCAAATCCGTGTCCGAAAGCGGGTAAGAAATTGGGACTGAAAGCTTGTGATTGGGTTCCTTCACTTAAATCAATTGTGAAGTATCTTGGATTGGTTTTGGATGAACATTTTTCTAAATTGGTATTGTATACTGAGTTTCAAGAGGAGTTGAGATTGATTAATGGAGTTGTTCAATCTTTAGCATCGGAAGCTAGATTATGTTGCTCAGTTGCTGATGTAGTCGAGAACTTGAAGCTGGAAACTCAGAGTCAAAGGGATGCTTGAAGGTTAGATTTTATATCTATTTTTTTTTCGTTTTTTTTTTTTTGTAACTATGCACTCTATAGTACTCTAAGTTTTAAATCTTGAATACTCTTTTGTTTTTTCATGGAGTCTTTGTTATTTCATTCTTGAAATATAATCGTGAATCATTTGATAGGATAAACTTTTTGGCATTCATTTGTACTCTTAGCTAAGTTCTATGTGGAATCAAGAGTTTTGAATGTGATTAGCCTATATAGAGAAATAAGGATAGAAGGAGGATTATCCCACTCCACTCTCTGCAGTTGTGTGCTCAAAGCAGTGTGATCTAAGATGGCCTCGGTAGGCCAAAATATGCCTCATGACTACAAAACATCCAAACTTGGCACCGACTTAATATCTGCTCAGTGATCTGTATGTTGGCCTATCACCTAAAAATCTTCCAGTTAAGCATAAATCATCATTGTGGTGTGATCCAAAATCTAGAAATTCATTGCTCGTATTTCATTTTGGTAGAGTGAAAACTTGGTTATGTAATATCGGCTTTTGTATTTCATTTCTGAAACTCGTGACCCAGAATCTTGAAATCCATTGCTCGATTCTTGTATTTCATTTTGGTAGAGTGAAAACTTGGTTATGTAATATCAACTCTTGTATTTCATTTCTGAAACTCCAGCATATAACATATGAATCTGGTTTAAAGTTGTGGAGATTCTAATGCGAAACTACATAGATGTCAATGAAATGGTGATACTAGTTCTTCTACAGTTGATGGGTATGATATTGACAAAGAAAAATAGGCGTGGTTTTGATAGTTCAGAGCTACTTGTACTAGCAGGAGGGAATGCAAGCCATGGTGGTGGTGCAGTGGAAAAGGCACCAGTGTTCCCTACAAGGTACAGTTCTTCATTGGTCAGCTGTATAAAAAGAGAATTTAAACGGAAGAGTTGTGGTGAGTTGGTGGATTAACCAATACAGGTTGTTGCTTCTGCAAGCAACAGTCAACAAGAATCAGTAGACTATGTACTCCTCCACTGCAGCTACACACAGAAAATTTGGGAGTTAGGACTACCTCATTGGCAGCTACAAGGTGCACTGGAACTGTCCAGCTACTGCGCGAGATCAGCTAGAACTTAGAAGCTTGGGACAATCCCAAAGGAAGGCATACTGGCAGACAAATTTGGCCAACTTTTCTGTTGGACAATCTAGAGAGTCAGGAACTAAAGGGTAATGGCTTTGAACTAGTGACACGTTTGGAGGACATACTAGCTGAGACTACTTGTAAAAAGAAAAAACCTCTTGTATTCTCTAATTTTGCGTGTCGGATACAAATTTAACATTTTTTCTCAAAAAATCTAACTTCCTTTTTCTCAAATAAACAACCAAACAAATCAATCCATGCGCTGTTAGATTACAAATGTCAATGTGGCGAGGCATACAAAATTGGAACTTGGACAACTGCAATGGAGTGTAATAAAGCTCTTCCCAAAAGTAAATTTGAGTAGAGAACTGCCAGCTTGTCCAGCACTAGGGCTGAGCCTATCCATCTCAAATCTTTCCTCCTATCAGTCAGAATGATGCTGAGTTGAGATACCACTACTACTTGCTCCACTCCAAATCAGCTGTCTCAGCTCCAGAACGCATGTTGGTGTTGTTGACACGGCATGTTGGTGTTGTTGACACGGCTGGTATCACTAGGCTTCACGGAGTTCACGAAAGTGTGCCAACCTAGAAGGTATGGCAAGATATACTGCAAAAAAATCAAACAAATATGTTAGAAACAAATTTCTGTATAACCATTGCTAATTTATAAAAAAATCTGAAAGTGGTCTTGTCATTTTTTTTTCTAGCTTTGCGGAAACAAAACAATTAGGGGATGAATCGTACACTGAAGGCTGAATTTAGAACAGTTAGTTCTGCCTTGGTAACAGGAATGTAAATGTTTTCATCCACATTCAAGAGCTTGTTTTGAACATCTGCGATGGAAAGAAAAGCAGGGTTCAGATCAACAAAAATTGTATCTCAGATAAATTGCATTTTAATTGCTACCCATTTTTTTTCTCTTAAAGCTACAACTGTAATGATCTTAAAAGATCTCTAAAACCAGAGACTGGCAGGCCCAATTTTCCAGCTAGTACAGCTTTCAAGTCAATTACTTGAAGTGGTGGTCTCAGTTTTGTCACACTAAACTATAAACTCATGAATATCAAAACACAGGTTACGATGAATTTTGAAAGTGTTACTTGTTGGAGAGCTACATAAGTTAATAAAAGATGTAAGAGTGACAGGTGACTATTTGGTTCAGGAGGGTGAAGGTCAAAGCAGTGCGGCACTGCAGACTCCCAAAGCGCCTTGGGATAACTAATTCATTGTTCCCAAATTCAAATAAGTGACTAAACGTCAACAAAAAAACAAATGACGACTCAGAAGTAGGTGGGTTTCGGGCGCAGTCAAACAAAGCGCAGGCCAGTAAATTTGAGGTTTTGGTGCCCTTTAGAGCCTAAGAAGAGCCTACGCCAGTTACCCATCATATACTCCATCAGCCAAACATAGGTCAAGTGCGAAACATCCAACACCCATTAAGTGCAGTCAAAAGACATGGTAAACGAGATATTACTTAGATTAAAGAAATGTCCAGATCCATCAGGAAGGGGCTCCACTTTCAAAACCTTTCTGACCTTGCCTTCCTCACTGCAGAATTCACATGTATCAGTTCCACTTTGAGACACTTCAAAGTTACACATACTTCTCATCTAAATCATTTGTGGAACAAAAAAAATACATAAAATTAGATGGATGAAGTACACATGCACCAGAAAAGCATTGCATTCATAACCTAAGATCATTGGTTCACTGCCAGATGACTTGCTATATGGTTGTCTCATGAATGGCATATAAACCCAAAACAAGATAAGCAATATGAGCCAAATTGTCAGTTTGATTAATTTAGAAGGAACTGCATAGCATGGTGCAACAAAAATGAAGGAGATGAATCCATGATAGTTACAGTGATAAGATTTAAGAGTCACTAGTCTCTGCTAGACAATTATGATAAAAATCCAGCATGTAGCATCTCAAAGTGTGCGTTCTCTTTATTTTCTTTGCCAATATATCGTTCTTCCCTCAAGTTATATTACTTCCACCGGGTATTCCCTGTAACCTAATTAGCAATGTCGAGAACAAGAATTGGAGTAATTCTTTGATAGAAACTTGTTCATGCCATTATGGTGCGTCAGAAAGACAAATTTTATATGCAAGAAGGACCCGACAAAAGTGAGACTGTTACAGAGACACACGTTTTTTTTTTAATTTTTGTTAATGATAAATAAAAGCTCCAATTTTCTCACTTTCTCTTCATTTTATTATAGTTAATACTAGTAAGAAACTTCAAAAGTGCTTGAACTCAAAGGACCAATATGACTTGACCACAACAAAACCGTTTTCACTAGTCAGCAAGCAGCCTTTCAATTTAACAACAAGTGTAGCTTGTTTACTGGAAGCAGGAAAACAATAATTAATATGAAAGGAAGAGTTCTAACACACCTTTTTCCCTTAAATGGATCATGGAAGAATTCACATGAATCCTTTAAACCAAGGTTCATCAGAGCTGCAATCTCAGTCACTGACAGAGAGAATACCTAAACAAAAAGCCAACAAGAAATATTTCCTTTATATTAGTTAACAAGACATGCTGATTCTTTAAGCATGGAACACCAAAATCAAAGAAGAGAAACCGATGCCTTTAAAAAGTTGCAATGACTGGCAACAACTGCGGAAATCATTAAGTCCACGTTATAAATATGGTAGAAATGAGTCGCACGAAACACTGCAGCAACCTGGATAAACACGTATCTTTTGGAACAACGAGAAATATGCACAGCGGTGAAACTGGGGCATTCCAGTGCTTGGGGAAAAAAACAGAATGGTTCTTGACTCTTAAAATCATCTCATATACACGAAGGCTGAAGACTAAAAACCGATAACCTTCACCGACCTAACACCACTCCCAATTCCCAAATATAAACCAGAGATCAGTTGAAGTCTAGAATGGAAATAAAAATATCATACCCTTGTTCTGGATAATGGATATAGGCAAGTGTCATGAGTATACACAAATTTCACTATGAAGGTAGCTTGGGATTTTAATCATCTGGGTTCATTGTAATAAAAGTTACAGAATGCGTTGACGTCTTTATTTTCGAACACGCTGATGGTTTTCCAAAAGTTATTGTAGTGATAGTGGTAAAAAGATTCGTTTCAGACTTGTGAAGGAAATGTAATTTTTAGATTTAAAAAAAAAATATATATATATACAAAAAATATTAACAATGGGCGAGAGGTACTGCGACTAAGGATTTGGCCGAATTCACTACACAGGGTTCATTCATATATTCTTTGACAATTTAAAACTCAATAAAATTAACATGGACTCTGATTTTGCCAAGATAGATTCTCAAAACATCGATTGTAAGTCCTAAGCATGATGTATCAAAACACCTAAGCTAAGCATACATCATCAAATTAAATAACAACCAATTAATTCAAATAATATTTCAATTTTAAATTAATGCAAAAGTCATAAAAAAAGAATAAAATAAATTTACCCGTGTATGAAATTCACCCTCCTCCGTCGTCCCAGTGTTGGGTTTAGCTCATCATGATAAAAACACGCTCAAAATATTTATTTATTGCTCAAATGGTGTTTACAATGAAGAGAAGAAGAGAAAATGGTGTAAACAGCTAATGTGCGACCCACAAGAAGCGTCACAAAAGAACGATAAAAGAGAAGTGCTATTGTCGCTGTGGTTCTAAGACCCACACCTACGACCCACGCCTGTGAGTCTGTTTCACTGTTGATAAACGACTGTCCCTGTTCTTCGTGTTCTTGGTGTTCTTCATCATCAGCAGGAGCAGAAACAGAGTTTCATCAACTCTTGATTTCTCGCTCCTGAGCTCTCCTCAGCCCCCCAGACTCTCGACACCCCTTCTAGGACACCCAGGGAACCTATTTATACCCAACAACGACAAGAAATCACGCTCATTAACTCTCCATGATCCTCCATTACTCGGTGTTAAAAGAAAATATTGTCCGAATATTTTCTTCCCTGAAATGATTCTCCACGCGTAAAAAGCTTCTGATACTCCCTTATTTAGCTTCTACACGCATCTTCAATGACTAAGTGTCATCCAAACACGAGCAGCACACATCAAACTTGCTGAAAATCCGTGAATATCATTTTCAAACCCGTGTTGCTCTGATTTCTTCCACGTGATTATCCAACCAAATTCAGTCGAAACAATCACCCATACCAGCTCTGTTATGATATATTACATCTTTCCACAAAGTTTCAGCGATTGAATCGCACAAAATCACGTCCAAATGCAATCGAGAAAGTCTGCCAGTGAAGAGCAAATATTTTCCCGCCAAAATATTTTTTTGAATTTGTGAAGAAGGTCACCCCTTATCCAGTAGTCGCCCCCTTATCCGTTGCTGGAGTCCGAATAACACATGTCCCTTGGGGTGCCTTTAGTAATTTTTCTGGGGTGTTTCCAACACTTTTTCTGGGTTCCTCCGGTGCATTTCTGGGGTGTCTTTAGTACTATATCCTAGGATGTAAAACACCACTTTTCGAGCCAATTTCGCCGCAAGAGCTTATTTTTCCAAAAACATCTACAAAAAAATATAAAATAACACAATAAGTATTTAATCGAGTCTAACAATACAGAACATTGAGAACAAAATAGACACATAAATGCGTCTATCAAATACCCCCAAACTTATTATTTGCTAGTCCTCGAGAAAAATTTATTTTTGAAAAGTGACCGAGTTAATCTCGGGTGGGTTTATCAGAGGTGTACCCACAAAAAATCCATTTACTCCAAAACCTAGCTATCTACGCAAAACCTTGGAAGGCACTAAAGAATCTCATAGGTTGGCATACAAACATTGACTATAGGAGGAAGTAACCTGATGCGAAATTCCAAAATTCATATATAAGTGACAGAGCTCTACTCAGATAATTTCACTATGGACATCATAACCGGAGTCAAAACTAATCACATAGATAGATAATGAGATGGATATAGAATTATATAGATGGTTTTGATGTTTACTAGGTGACCGGTGTTTCCCATATCTGTCTGAAGGCCACTACTAGGATGAACCTATCCTAATGGACTAAGATATCGGTCTGACTAATATCAACACACTGGCATATACAAGGGAACCAGTGATTGACTACATAGAACAATTTATTTATTTATTTTTATTTTTTTGATTAACGGCATGAATAGATCTTTTGGATCCAAGCGCATGCTTCTTGTCAGCAGATTACATGATAATTCCCACGGGTCCTGCATTCCACGCTTGCTTAGGCGACGGAGACAGGGAGAACACACACATATTGCTATCCAAGTGTTAATGTTTATTCCGATTGGTATGGTATTCTTCTTTTTTTTTTTTTTTTTTTTTTTTTTTTTTTTTTTGTATCTCAATCACTCTATTCCATCCTAGCAGTGGTAACAACTTGAATCGTGGGTCCCACCTACTCTCTTAGAGAAACATAGTTTAAAAACAAAACAAAATAAGAATAGAAGTGAAAAGGACTCAACGAGATATGGTGAAACTATCATGTTATTACTAACACCTGAGATCTGTGCTTTTATGAATAGACTCTTTCGATGTTTCCATCTAATCAGATTGGTTCCTCAACTCCTATAACCAAGATGTTCCCATCCACTTAGATTGGTTAGTGCCAACCTTAATAAGCATAAATTTCTAGGCTCTGGAGTTTATTTATTTATTCTGCAACTGAAAAGTTTCTCCCATACCCCCAAACTTAAATCTAACATTGTCCTCAATGTTCTAAAGATAAAATTAAAAGCATGAACAAGGAGAGAAATTGTTACTATTTGAAGCAAAAGAGTTAAGGAAAGATATTACCGTGTTGCATGAGATTGGGTTACCTCCCAAGAAGCGCTAAGTTTAAAGTCTTCAGCCAGACATCGGAAGGAATTAGTCATCTCATAGAATCAAAAAGTAACAGTCGAAATAATTGTGGGTCTTCAAAACCAAAAAGAGCTGACCAAAGGAAACTACAATAACCCAAGAAAGTGAACAAGGATAGCATGCCCTTATCTAGTTTCCTGATTAAGATATTTATATCTAATTGTGGTTCAGGTTCAGGTGTTCTATGAAAGGGTCTAAATAAAATATTTTCATTGGTTGCGTTTCTTCATAGGTGGGATCTGAATCATTAGGTCCTAGAGTCTGGAAAAACTCAAATAAGAACTTGGAAGCACAAAACAATAACCTAAATAATTGAGAATCCTCTAAGTCAATCAGGTTTGACTTACATAACTGACCACAATGAGAGTAGTGGTCATTCTTAAGAAAATGTGTCTATTCTATCAACCTAAAGTACTTAGGCTTAGTCTCAGAACTTAATAAGTGACACATTTGAAATTTATACGTTCCCACAATTGGAAGCAAACTATTTGGTGGGAAAACAAATTCAATCTTGGTATTATTTCCTGGGCAAACCACATCAACCATAGGATGGGTTTCTAATGACTGAACTTCTTCCTGGACATCATTAGGTTCGGGAAAACGAGTATGAAGGTAATCTTGTAAAATGGTCGAGGCAGAGATATTAAGTCCAAAATGAGGGATCTTTGTAAGAGCTAAAGGTATGGCACAAGGAGAATGATTATCACTCCCAAACTTAGATTTTTGGGTATCTCTAGATAGACTAGCTACAATTTCCTTAATTTCTAGATCATTGGAATCCTGAAAATAGTCAATTTCTCCTTCGAGGTTATACTCAAGCGACGCAT
The DNA here is from genome assembly GCF_003573695.1 of Papaver somniferum. Classification (NCBI taxonomy): domain Eukaryota; kingdom Viridiplantae; phylum Streptophyta; class Magnoliopsida; order Ranunculales; family Papaveraceae; genus Papaver; species Papaver somniferum. Next base: position 4,846,101 of record NW_020621603.1, on the reverse strand, counting down.
CCTTACTCATATTTAATAGCTCTACGAGTTCATTTTCTTCGTCTAAGACTATTGTTTCTAAGTCGCTAGACTCTAAAACAGCATTTTCGGAATAAACCCGTTCCTCTAAAGCATTATCGGCTTCGTAATCAAAAGGAAAAACTACATCGTCTAAAACGGTGGTATCCCTAATCAAATCCTCGTCCTTTTGAATAGGTGAATAATCATAAAAATTATTTGGATTTGAACTAGAATCATTATAAAGCTCAATTGGATTAATAGATTCCTGATCACTATGCCTACACATTTCAGATTCTTCTTTACTACTATCCTCATAATAATAGTACGAAGATGATTGAACCTTATCAAATAAGTAGTGTCTTTTATTCTAACCTCGTCCTCTAAATTAGGAAAATATTCACTATTGATATCAAGGGTAGAATTAGAAACACTATTTTGGAAATTTAGATCATTTCGAGCAGCATTAGCTAACTGTTCATTTTCTGCCTCTAGACGTGCCTGAATTTCACTGAGCATAACACTTATACGTTCACTAATCTCGTTTATCATCTCAGAATACCGTGTGCACCCTTATTTTAAACTATTCATTGCAACTAAACGTTTATACGTCCTTTTAATACGTTGTTGGGTCTCTTCTAGAGAAGGAACAGGTTCAGAAATATCATAATCAGGACTAGTTTTTAAGTAATTTTCTAAAAACGCGTAACTAGTACTATAATGTTCCTGATTTTATTGCTCGTAAGACCAATTCGCGTGTGGATAGTAATTGGGCTCACTATGGTATGAACCATAACCTTGAAAAGGATGGCGTTCCCAACCACTATTCCCAACATGGTCATAGAAAGGATGATGTCCATATTCAAATTCAGGTCGATAATCATTGTATTGGCTTCTATCATACCAGTTCGACATTCTTAATTGCAAGGGAATTCTACACAATCACAAAGAAGGCTGACTCGACCAAATCAAACCTATAAAATCTAGCAAACAACAAGCATGATGGCTCCACTTAGATTTTTTCTAGACCAGCTTCTAATCCTTCGAAAGGGAATTCGTTACAATTTAAGCAAACCCCTCTGGAATCAATCCGAGTCAAAGTAAGTTGAATTGAGGCGAGGGAAGCTCAGTGGAGCTTTGATACCCAAGGCCTCACCGCTATCACAAGGCGGCGCAGTCACGCGTTCAACTCACAGAAACCATCATGAACTTCGAAGTATGCTAAAAAGAGTAACCAATATTTTTCGAAAGATTTTCCTACCAAGCTCGTTACCCTATCGGTCTCGTTCTAACCAAATTTTAAGCTTGGGTTCGCGTTAGGTTTCGTTTTCCTAAGGCGGGCAAGAAGGGAACGGTGATGAAATCTGAACCCTTATCTTATATGGCAAGTTCTTGACCTTTACTAGGAAATTAAAGCAGCCGGTTCAGTCCTCAGCATATAATCACCTTAAGGCAGACAGTAAACCCGCTGACAGGAGATTCGCGGGTGTTTAGAAGTTTACCTCCCGTACCAGACGGGCGAAGAACCGTTGTAGTCGACTCGGTCCACTGACTCCGGTGTCAGTGTGTGAACCCGAGGGGCCGAGACGATATTGTAATCGTCGTCCTTCCCTGCAAACAATTTATATTTAATTTTTTTTATATAACCCTTCCGTAGGGTTTAAAATTAAAATAAATTGTCCAAAATCCAGTCCAATGAAAAGAAATACAAAAAATAATAATAATGATTACAAAAATAAAATAAAATGGAAAGTCTCTTAAAAAAAAAAAAAATCTCTCTTTTTTTTTCCTCTCTTTTTTCTTTATTTTTTTGCTTTGTCTTTTTTCCTTCTCTTTTAGCTTTAAGCTTTGATTCCAAGGTCTTTAGTATCCAACTTCAAACCTGTAATACAAAGGCACAACCAAAGAGACGTAAAAATAACAAATAGAATAATAAAAAATAATAAAAACCTAAAAGTTCTACCTAAGCAAAAATCCGCGTCGGCGGCGCCAAAATTTGATGGTTTTCCAAAAGTTATTGTAGTGATAGTGGTAAAAAGATTCGTTTCAGACTTGTGAAGGAAATGTAATTTTTAGATTTAAAAAAATATATATATATATATACAAAAAATATTAACAATGGGCGAGAGGTACTGGGACTAAGGATTTTGCCGAATTCACTACACAGGGTTCATTCATATATTCTTTGACAATTTAAAACTCAATAAAATTAACATGAACTCTGATTTTGCCAAGATAGATTCTCAAAACATCGACTGTAAGTCCTATGCATGGTGTATCAAAACACCTAAGCTAAGCATACATCATCAAATTAAATAACAACTAATTAATTCAAATCATATTTCAATTTTAAATTAATGCAAAAGTCATAAAAAAAGAATATAAATTTACCCGTGTATGAAATTCACCCTCCTCCGTCGTCCCACTGTTGGGTTTAGCTCATCATGATAAAAACACGCTCAAAATATTTATTTATTGCTCAAATGGTGTTTACAATGAAGAGAAGAAGAGAAAATGGTGTAAACAGCTAATGTGCGACCCACAAGAAGCGTCACAAAAGAACGATAAAAGAGAAGTGCTATTGTCGATGTGGTTCTAAGACCCACACCTACGACCCACGCCTGTGAGTCTGTTTCACTGTTGATAAACGACTGTCCCTGCGAGTCTGTTCTTCGTGTTTTTGGTGTTATTCATCATCAGCAGGAGCAGAAACAGAGTTTCATCAACTCTTGATTTCTCGCTCCTGAGCTCTCCTCAGCCCCCCAGACTCTCGACACCCCTTCTAGGACACCCAGGGAACCTATTTATACCCAACATCGACAAGAAATCACGCTCATTAACTCTCCATGACCCTCCATTACTCGGTGTTAAAAGAAAATATTTTCCGAATATTTTCTTCCCTGAAATGATTCTCCACGCGTAAACAGCTTCTGATACTCCCTTATTTAGCTTCTACACGCATCTTCAATGACTAAGTGTCATCCAAACACGAGCAGCACAAATCAAACTTGCTGAAAATCCGTGAATATCATTTTCAAACCCGTGTTGCCCTGATTTCTTCCACGTGATTATCCAGCCAAATTCAGTCGAAACAATCACCCATACCAGCTCTGTTATGATATATTACATCTTTCCACAAAGTTTCAGCGATTGAATCGCACAAAATCACGTCCAAATGCCATCGAGAAAATCTGCCAGTGAAGAGCAAATATTTTCCCGCCAAAATATTTTTTTTGAATTTGTGAAGAAGGTCACCCCTTATCCAGTGGTCGCCCCCTTATCCGTTGCTGGAGTCCGAATAACACATGTCCCTTGGGGTGCCTTTAGTAATTTTTCTGGGGTGTTTCCAACACTTTTTCTGGGTTCCTCCGGTGCATTTCTGGGGTGTCTTTAGTACTATATCCTAGGGTGTAAAACACCACTTTTCGAGCCAATTTCGCCGCAAGAGCTTATTTTTCCAAAAACATCTACAAAAAAATATAAAATAACACAATAAGTATTTAATCGAGTCTAACAATACAAAACATTGAGAACAAAATAGACACATAAATGCGTCTATCACACGGCCTAATGTAAATATAACAAATTCACCAAGAAGAAACTTAAAAAAATAAAAATGATGAGGGAGGACAACACCAACCTGCTTCCTATTTCCAATCATATTGCCTGACCCCAACACCAGGAGCAAACTGAAGTAGAACAAACCCCTCTTTCGATAGCTTATAAGCGCCTGACTGCAATCACAAAACAACAAATGATAAGACCTCAAAAAGATCGAACTTTCACACCTAAATTTCACAATCATGTAATTTAAAGAGAAGAAAATGTAAATGCACACCTCTAAAGGAAGAAATTCTGGTGATATGGGTTCCATGGTAAGAGCTGCTTTCCCTTTATAGATAAAATGACCAACAAAAACCCTTGTTGCAGCTGCAAGAATCCAAAAACCCTAAACCCAGTTAAATAAAACCCATAAAAAGCACCCAAAAAAATTCAGTAAAAACATTAAAAAAATGACAATGAAAAAAAGTCCCAAACCTCCTAAAGCTTGTGAACTAAATGTTTCTTCAGAAGGTTTTGTGTATCTCTGTTGTTGTTTCTGAAAATACTCTAAATTTCTACATTTGATGGTAAATTTGTTTTTGCTATTGGATTGAGAGGGTTTTACACAGATTCTAGTCAAACTATAAGATGATGATGATGATGATGATGAAGGGTTTATAGAGGAAGAATTAAAGTTGTTTTTGAGTGAAGTAATTTTAGGGTGTTGCAAAGTTAAACTAGAAGTTGGTACATATTCCATTTTTGTTTTCTACTTTTCTTCTTATTTCTTTGGTGAGATAAGATACTATGACAGCGGAGAGAAAAGTGACCTCTGGATAAAATATGAGGGTAAATATAAGCGGCAGTCCAGGGGTGCCCACTCGTAGGCTTGAGTGTAGTGGAGAGATTTTTGGTAATGAAATTATGAAAGTGAAATACAGCAGTGGCGCTAAAGCCTCTGGAAATCCTAATCCTCTTTCACCGTGCTCGAAAGCAGGTAAGGAAAGCAGGTAAGGTGAGCGGGGATTTCAAAATAGGCGAAGTTTGGATCAGTGCCAGAAAAACTGAAAAAGCGATCAAAGGAATCTCGCTTTTAAAAATTCAGCGAGGCAACCATCCTCTCTTTTACTGAGCGAGGTGCAGGACATCGCTCATTTTTTGAGCGAGTCTCAGTTCCTCGCTAAAAGTAAATACTTATTTGACCTTTTTATTCCTACATCCCCATTACACCCTACCATACAATTGACACTCTTTTTATCTAATTCATGCTCTCCTCGTAAACCTTGAAAGTATAGTCGAGAATTAATAGTTCACTACTGGGATCAATGTGGAGTGGCCCAGAAAGAATAACTAAACTCAACTATTGAGGAGACAACGACCGCTGGAACTGTATTTTGACTCTAACGTCAGATGTTTTTATTAATTTCAGAGAGCGACAATGTGGTACATGTATAGATTATAAAATTGTAAACGTAGTTCATTCTGAAACATAATATTCTTCTTCGTTAGCAACAAACAATATTTTTGGATACAACGTTGAATGTGGAGTGTTATTTTTAGTGAACTCAAATGAGATCTAACTTATTTAGTTAATTTCAAACTACGATGTAAGACAATACATTTAGCCAATACAATCACCAATTCTAAACCTACTAAGTCACTGTCGCATGCACTGCGGATGCACTGAGCACGTGCAACAAGCCTTTAAACCGATAGGTGTCCCTGCCGACCGAGTGGTATCTCGGGGTGGTTTACAAAAGGTTTACCCACAAAACCTTTACTCCTCATCTTCATCGCGAGCTTCATGTAGGTCACGACATATTTCATCCGGATTGAACTCGGATATCCTTTCTTTGAGCAGTAAATAACACTCATAGAAGTCAAATTATTTGTTGGTGGTCTCTGAGTATCTTTGTTTCGCCGCAATTTCCTACAATAAACAAACAATAACTTATTAGTGTTTCATTTAAATAGTTTCTTAACATAATTTGATCCAAATTTTGAACCACTTACACAATCGTCGAGAATCCAACCGCTAGGTAAGTTTAAGTATAAAGGTACAACAAAATTAAAATAGGATTTTGAAATCTCTTCATTGCAGCTCTTTTTAATGAAAGCATTTTCCACACCTCTATTTTTTTGCTTTTCTAAATCCAAATATTCACGAAACATTGAGTCACCCACGTCTATCTTTGCCAATTTTGCGGTGTTGTTGTCCCTCATAGCATCCGCAATTCTAGTGGATCCTCTGTCGACGAAGTTGGCATGTCCAGCGACCCTCTTCATCTTATCCTTACCTAGGAGTTCTCTCGGATCGTCTTCTTCATAGAATCTCTAACGACATTCTTGGCTACTTGTTCCAGAACTATCATCCGTATCGGCATCCAAATCAACCATAGATCCCGATACTGGGCTGGGAAAAGGAGCCGCTTGAGAATCGGGACGGTTTTCATTACAAGTCTCCGGGTTCATATCCTTTGTTAGATCACTACTCGGTCGAACTCGCATGCGTTTGCTATCTCAAGCATGTTTGTCAATGTTAGTGATCAAAACTATAAGTCTTGATTTCTAGTCTACTATTAGCTAAGTCTCGGACTAGGATAGAAAGTGTAATTGAGCTCAAAACTCCATGGCGATCATCATACAAAGATGAAGAACTACTCAAGGAACTTGTGGAAATTCATCGACTAAAAGGTATGTGGAGACTTGAACTTATATATCACTCAAAAGACTATCTACTCTATCTCCTATCTTGAGACAAAAGTCGTATTGCTATATAGACTATGATTATACACATTTGCTATTTCGAGCCGAGTTTATCTCGCTTGTCTATTTCTCGAAATATGTGTTGGTAAGCTTTCGCTTTGGCAAAATTCATCTTTACTAGTGAAGAAAGTCATATTAATTTCAATTACTTGAAAATGGCTTTGACGAAAAATGGTTTGTGAATAACAACTATATAACGTCCTCTAAGAATGTTTCAATGATTGAAATGAGAGTTTAGAATATATAACCTTGGAAGGATATAAACATTGTGTAGTTACACATATGTGTAAGTCCTTATTCCTTGAACCAAAGTATGTGTAATTTGTTGCTCAGGAAAACCGGAACTAAAGTTCGTTTACCAGTACGCGCACCATCGGAAGTTTACGTCCCGTGAAAATCTGCTGGAATTTGTGAACTGAAAACAAACTTATTCCGGGTACTTAAGTTCGCGTACCATTCCGCGTACTTAGGTTGGTTATTTTCTAAAAACGGTTATTCGTGAACTCAAACTTATATAAACTAAGGAATGCATAATTGCAAACCGTGGCTATAAAGATCATGAATTGATTCGAGTGAATCAAATATTTTTTGCATCGATTGTGTCTTGTATACTTTTATAAGATCTAAGCAATTGAACAACTCTCTAACTAGTTCATCTGAGTCATTTGAACTAGTTGTGGTATAAAAGAATATGGTTGATATGAAAGTACTTATATGGATAATCATTTGGCTAACTACTGTTGAACCAACTAAATGTACATGTTTGGGTACGGTTACACAAACCTAAAACGTGCATTTTATTTGTGTGTAACAAGCTAAGTTTCGATCTAACGGTTGAAAGATATTAGCTTGAATCTAATTAGGTTTTCATCTAATGGTGAATATTGAATGCTTTGTTACTAAGCTAACATTGATTGCAAACCATGATTTGAAAGAATATATAAAGGAGAACTCTAGCAACTGGGAACCTAATCCCCACACCTCATGTGTGACACTAGTTGTATTAGCTAGAGTCGATTCTCCTTTAACCTTAGGTTTCTTCTCGATACCCTGTAGGTTAACGACTTGAAGACTTCCTTGGGATTGTGAAGCCAGACCCAACTATTTTCTCTGTAGTTGCGTGATCTGATCTTGCTGTTTCTATCGTATTTGAGTACAATCAGGAGATTGGCTTGAGATTGATTTCTCCGATAGGCAAGATATAAAAGAAGTCAAAAACACTTTCGTCTCATCGTTTGTGATTCTGCAATATCTTCTTTCGCTAGTCGATTAAGATTATTGTGAGGTGATTTATAATTCTAGGCTATTTTTAGGAAATATAAGTCCGGGTTATCAGTTGGTTCATGTTCACCTTGATTTATCAAAAGACGGAACAAAAACTCGTAGATATTTCTGTGGGAGACAGATTTATTTATTACCGTATACTTTTCTGTGTGATACAAATTTATTTATTAAAGTCTTCGCCTTTGGGTCGTAGCAACTCTTAATTGTGGGTGAGATCAGCTAACGAAATCAAGTGCGTAGTATCTTGCTAGGATCAGAGATGTAAGGAGCGAAACTGTACCTTGGATCATTGTGAGATTGATTGGGGTTCAATTACAGTCCAGACCGAAGTTAGTTTGTAGAAGGTTAGTGTCTGTAGCGGCTTAATATAGTGTGTGTTCAATCTGGACTAGGTCCCAGGGTTTTTCTGCATTTGCGGTTTCCTCGTTAACAAAACTTTTGGCGTCTGTGTTATTCTTTTTCGCGTTATATTTTGTTATATAATTGAAATATCACAGGTTGTGCGTTGAATCGATCAATTGGGAAATCCAACCTTTGGTTGTTGATTGAAATTGATTGATCCTTGAACATTGGTCTTTGGTACCGTTCAAGTGATTTCCCTTGTATTCAATTAGACTCGCATATTTCTATTTGCTTGAGTAAGTATTGAATCGAGAAAGTGATATATAACTCTTTGATATAGTTTTAATAAGATTGAATCTGACTGTCTAGTTGATTCTCTTAAAAGTATAATAGAGTTGGTCCATACAGATTGCTAAGAGAAATATTGGGTGTGGTTGTTAGACCCCCGCCTTTTCAATTGGTATCAGAGAAGGAAAACACGTTTAAAGACCTTACAAGTCTGTGTTTGTAGCGGTCTGACTCTATGGAAAAAAGTGTTATCTCAATAAATGCACCACTAGATCTGGGGATTCCAGAAGTTGCTTCCATGACTAATTTAATTAAATCCATAGAAGAAATTCCGGCTAAACCTCTATCAGGTTTAAAATCCCTTGAAGTTTTTCAGGGCGTGAAAGAAACTTGAAAGCTTATCTTCTGATATTGATTCACTTCTCCAGAAAGAACAAGAGTCCATTGACAGGCTAAATCAAGTTATGATGAAAAATATTCATATTGAGGTCGATATTGATTTATTAATCAGTAAGAGCATTGCTCGTCCTCTGTGTAAACCAATGAGTTATAACAAACTAAAAGTTTTACAAGAAGAGTTTAAATCTCAGGCGTCTGAGTACATTACCTTAAAGCATGAAGTGATTCAGTGTTCAATTCCTGATATTTCCCATCAAGATAGTTGGATTATCTTCATGGATGAATAGGGTAGAACGTTCTCTTTTACAAAAAAAGGGTTGCCCTTGCAGTACTTGAAGGCTATCTGCAAAAACTGTTACGTTCAAGATGGAAAACAAGAAAACAAAAACTCAAATTCTTTTGGGATCTCTTGAAGTCCTGAGATAACCTTCAAAAGACAGTTCCTCGGGTGTTTCGCTGCTAAAAAGTGTGAGGGTTGTTGGAAAAAAACCCTCTCTTGGTGTCATGGTGTGCAAGACTCATGTTTTTACTTACAAAAAAAAAAAATTACTCAAAAATTTTTTGTATTGATCTTTTGCTATCTTCTTTGTACCAAACGAGTCCCTCACTAGCACACATGTGGTTCACATACATTGAATCCAGAACCGCTTCATGAACGAATCTCTATTCTGGACGTGTCAAATGGTTCCTATGACATATAAAAGAGAAGAGAATCTCTTTGGTTCCATCACTCTCTTATTCGTTCACTCAGTTCGAAAATGCAAGAGAAACCCAAACAGTTCTCATACCTTTGCTCCATCAACTTCTCATTTCTTAACCAAATCAAAGTTGGTTTGTTCCTTTGAACTCAGGAGAAGCTCGTGTACGTTGGGTAAAGAACATCTTTTATGGTTGACAATCGTTCAGAGTTCTGCCATTAGGTACAATTCACGAACCAAGTAAGTTTCCTAACTTTTGTTCTGTAATTTCTTCTCCAACTATGGTACATAAAAGAACAAGGCATATTGGGAGCTCAAGTCAAAAACCTAGGGATGAGTCCTTTTATGATTCCAGTATCCGTGCTAGGTTTGTCAACCCATCTTATCGTGTGCTCTATTTGGAGTATATGAAAAAACAACCTATCTTTGAAAGATACTATGATGAATCAGAGATTGAAGTAAAAGGTTTAACTGATTTCTTCAAAAGACACACTTGGGGAATCATTCTTAAAACTTTAGGAACTGCTCGTTTTGAAATGGTTCCGCAGTTTTATGCGAATATGCATGAAATGGATCCTGCAAATTGTATGTTCAAAACTATGGTAGGAGGTATTACATTTGTTGTGTATCGCCATACTATTGCTTATTTGATGAATGTACCTGTTAGGGGTGATCGGTTTCCTCCTCCTGAAAATGAAAGATTAACTCCATAAGTGATGTCTAATCTCCTCTTTGATAGAGATGTTTCTCAAAAAGATGGAAAGATGAATGTTCGTGGTGCTGAATTGTTTCTGAAAGTTGCAGCAAAACTTATTGTAGACAACATGATGCCAAGCACCATCTACAACAATTTATGGACCAGATCTCTTGCAGAATTGGTTTGCTATATTGTTGAAGGGAGAAACATTGACTTCGGTGGACTTATTGTCAATCAGATGATAAGTGTGAAACATACCCCAAATAAAACTCCAGGTTTCCCCTGCCTCATCTCAAGGATTTTTGGTAATTTTAAGATCACTCCTTTTGGATCCGAGAGTGGTGGTCCAAAGACTCTGAGTATGGAAAGTATCAACGCAATGAGGCAATCCACATCAAGTGCACCAGCAATTTCTTCTGCAGCTGCTAATGCTGAACTGGTTCGTCTTCAAGATGAAGTTGATTGCATGAAAGAACAGTTGGAGTATGCTGAAGCAGAAAATCCAAAATTAATCGAGAAGTTTTATGAAATTGCTAGAGATTATTATGGGAGAAGTAAGTGATCTATGCTCTAGTTAATCTCTTATTGGATTTTCTTGGGTTGTTAAACATGTTATGTTATTTTTTTAAACTTCTTTAACTTAATGTTATTATGATGTAACAACTTTAATGGCACTTTAGAAGTAGAAACATACCTTGTCAAAAGTTAAGTCGTTCATATGTCGATATGCATGTATTGATAAAAGAATGAATGAACTTTTGACATTAAAAAAGTTAAAGCCTTTTGATAAGTGCATAATTCATATGATTTTAGTATTCATTCCATACTTGCTTTAGCTATTATTCTTGCATATTTTCGTATTATTACTTTGGTTTTCTCTTATTTGCCTCCAATAGGTGAATCATCCACAAAGGATCTACAAAGTGCTGAAAAGAGCTAATAAGAGAAGTATCCCAAGTATCCAATTGCCCAAGTCCAAGAGAAGTGTAAGAAGTGCGACGAAAAGGAGCAAAACGCTCATAATCAAGACACAGACCAAAGATCGATCTTAACTCATTCAAATTAAGGATTTATCGTCATCATCTTGAAGAGAATTTAAAGATAAAAAGAATGAAAAAAATAATGAGGTCATTCCGAGTTCGGATGAAGAAGTTGTGGCCGAAACAGATTCCATTGAATGCCGAAGACAGTGAAGTCCGCAAACTGGGTTTGCGGACGGGGTTCGCAGACTTATTTCCGCAAATATCTGCTGGAATTTGAAGTTTGCGGACTGATTTCACGCACTTAGCAAATGGGAAACGTGTATTCACACCTTAGAAGGCCTAAGGGCACGTTTGAAGTCGTTAGTTCGTGTTTTCGGGTCGGGTTCTTAAACCTAACTAAATACTTGAAGGCCAAGCAATGTAAACCTATAAAAAGGGTATTAGGTTATGTAATCATAAAAGAATCGTCTCATATAACAAGTTCTACATAAAAACCTAGGGTTTACCCCTTTAGGGGGAAACCACCATTATTCATCTTCTTTGTAATATGAGTAGCTAAATCCTTTGTTGATTAAGGATGAATTCAATGTTCCAAGCGTGAAGCTTTATTAATAATACAAACCTATTGAGAGTTTTTATCATCATCGTTTGTCTTTAATATATCTAGGGTTTATGATTGATTCTTAGATTGATTTGGGTGCGCAACTAGATTAGTCTATTGATCATTCTATTGCTAGTGGAAGTTAGGAGATAAGTAATCGTCGAATAACTCTCTACACAAGTAGAAATCGCGAGACCTTATAGAGGGATTCTGTGGAGAAATCGTGTGTGAAGACAACACCAGTAACTAAACCTTGAGCTAAGAGTTTAACTACTGGGATTAACCTAATTCACAAAGCTTAAAGAATTCATTGGATTACACCTTGAGTGAGCTACTACTTGGTGGTTCAGTTGAATAGAATCTGATATTGGTGAGCTTCCATATCCGTGGTACAAGGAGTTTTGGGGATAACACTGAGCTAGCTGTTATTCCACGGTTGGTGATGAATGGTTTTTACGAACAATAGATAAGTATATTAATCCAGTTATCGCTTGGTAACGGCGAAGGATTCCTTGATCACCTTTATTTTATCATTATCTTTTTATTAATCTTAAACCAAAACTCCCCTTTGTTATTTACTTTGTTTTGCTAATACAAATAACCTATCAATTACACAGCTCTCTGTGGAAACGATCTCTTACTACCGCTATATTACCAGTTAATTATTGGGAAATATCTTTATTAATTTGTTGTGGTTACGACGCCCAATAAATTTTGGCGCCGCTGCCGGGGAACAGTCGCTGATTGATTATTTGTTTAGCTTGTTTTTGTTTTTTAGGTTTTTGCTTTTATTTTCTCTTTTGTTCTTGTGAGTCGACATGTTTCCTTACGGAAATAACATGTACGGAGCACAAGATCAATCATATAATAGTGGTAATCAATATGGTTTTCAATCTCATTCACATGAAAACTACCAACCATCCTATGGGTATAACCAAAACCAATTTTTTGGCTATGGTCAGTATCCCATGGAACCTTATGGATATTCTCATACATGTCAACAACCTTATGATGGGCATGCAAGTGAACAATCACAAGGATGGGAGGATAGTTATACTTTTGATCAAAAATTCTCTAGTTTTGCAGATAAGATGTGTACCATGATTGGGGATTTTCAAAAAAAGATGCAAGAATTTCAACAACAAAGCGAGGAATCACATCGAGAAATTCAAAGGAACTCAGAAAAATTATACGAACAAATTGCTCAATTCGGTAAAAAAGGGGATGAGGAAGAAATATGGCCTCAAAACCAAACCAATTCCGAAATTCCTATGGATGACATAGAATATTTTGAAGATGAGCAACCTTTGGAGACTTTTGATGACGCTAGTGTAGCTTATTCGAGCCTTGATCTTAATAATGATCAAACACCTATTCAAAAGGTAGATCTTGAGGAAGATGCATTTAGTACTTGGAAAAAATTCCTTAGGGAAAGATATGAGTCCGCGAAAGTGTATGAGCGTTGCAACAATGAGGAAGTCATTCCAATTCCGGATCATAATAACGATCCTACGCCTATTCAAAAGGAGGAGATTGGATGTGACTTGTCTATTGTTATAAACGGTGTAACACCCTCCCAAGAAGATTTTACAATTTATACTGAAGAAGAGTTCATGAGAACGGAATTCGATTCCGATAAAGAGGTTGACGAAGAAATTGAGATTGAGATTGAAACAAAATTGATTAAAGTCGTGGAAGACCCAATTGAGCTAGATAATAATAGTTCGATAGAGGACCACGATATACTTGAGGTAAATAATTCACTGTTAATTACAAATGAGGATCCGAAACAAGGTTTTTCTAATCCTTTGCATAATTCAATATCTATTGATCCTTTTCCTCCAATCGAAGTAGCTTCTCAAATAGTTGTTAACCCAACTCTTAAGAAAATACCTCACCTAGGATTGGAGTTGTGTGCTTCTAAAGTTTTAACGGATTATTTTTCTTCTAAGTATCCACCACTTGATGTGTTTGATTCGAGTATTGTGCAGGCTCACCAAGCTGAGAAACCTTTTGAAGTTCCCGAATTCTATGTTCTCTATCCACTTCTGAATGTAGAAAGGACTAAGTGTGGGGGGAACTTCAACAAAGTGATAGCTTCAATATTTATGTTTTGTGCCAATTTTTTTTGAGAAGCTATTATTTGAACTACATATTGTTATTTGGAAGGATTACCAAATTTTCAGATTGTTGGTGTACGGACGATAACAATAACGTCGGGCTTTGACGATGTTAAACCAAGCGATTAATGGGAGGCAACCCATCGGTTTTGTATCTCTATCCCTTTTGGTTTTAATTTCTTAGTTTTTCATATCATATCTTGCATTCCCCATCTTAGATTTTACAAGTCCTATATGTATAATGAAAGTTTTGACTGCGCACTTGTCACCAAAATAGCTCCCGAGACTTCATACAGAGTCCGATTTGAGTGGTTGACCCCAAATTTTAAAGAGGATAGACATACATTTATTTTACAAAAATAAAATCTGAATTTGGATTCTGTTAAGTTGGAGCGATAGGCCTGGACATTTGAGTTTCGGTATTTTTCCAGAACTTTTTCAGATTGAATGTCAGTCAGTTCGGAGGCCATAAAAGTCAGACCGTTTACCGAAACACTGTGCACTTTTTACAAGTTATAGAAAAGACATAGGCGAACAACTTTCATTTAAGATGTTTTTCCTAGTTCCCTACCCATTTGTACAGTTTTTGAGTTTTTCAGGGCTATTATGTCAGAAATCAAAATTTTCGGTTTTGAACATTGAGGACAATGTTGAGTTTAAGTGTGGGGAAGTAGTTAAGCATGTTTGGTTTGCATATAACAAAATAATAAATAAATAATACTTTTTGATTTCTTGCATTCTTGAGACTCTATTTTTTGGAATTAATTATGAACTAATTAGGATGGCATTCTAAACCTTTTAAGATTGAAACAGTTCTTACGGCTATAGATTGAGTTCCACTTTATCATTCCACAATCCTTAAATATTTACTTTCATAATTGAATGCAAAAATAAGCTATGGTAGTCGTTTGAAAGAGTCATCCTCGCAATTAATCATTACTGAATCACTTTCTTTTTATCTTTGCAGTTTTATGTTTCTCTAAAGTGATTTGGTGGGATCCTGATACTGCCGTGGATGTTGTAGCAAGGTAATCATTGGTTGAATTCATATAAAATCCCCATAAGACAATTGTCTTACACTCTTAAATAGTAAAGAGTGAGCCGGAAAAAAAATATAGAAAAATAGAAAAAAAAAAGAAAAAAGAAAAAAAAAATGTATATATATAAATAAGGCTCCTCTTCATTTCTCGACACTAATAAATGATAGGTCCGGAATCGCGGATAATCATAGTCGATGAAAAAAAAAACCATATCATCATTATATAGCAAGTCAAAAAGACTATTGATGAGGTTCTTGACACTTTGATAGCAGTATGTGTGAAACGTTGTCCATGTCTCCGTCGCCTAAGCAAGCGTGGAGTGCAGGATCCAAGGAAACTATCATGTACTTGCTGAAAAGGAACATGCGCTTAGAGTATTTAATCATGTGGTCGAGTTAAATGGGTGCTTCTCTCAACTAGTGCGCTATAAATAAATCTCCTTTGACGACATTCATACAAGTATTGTGGGTAACATCTTTTACTTAAGTCAACATTTGCACACTTCACTTTTCTATTTCCATTTTCTTATATATCCATGTGATTTCAGTATGCGAGTGTTGTGATAAACGTTGCAACAAGTACAATGACTATCTTAGTAAAGTTTTGCAATCAGGTTGAATGTCACACGTAAGTAATTGCTTGTGTGTGCGGATTGGAATGTATGTGGGATGTTTGTAGCTAAAGAACTTATGCAAGCTAATTATTTGGCTCTTTTATTTGTGTCTATCCTTAGAGGTTCTTCCAAGGCGAAAGATTGGACTAGGTTTTGAGGGTATACCTCTTGTAAACCCTCACGAGACTATAACTCGTCCACTAGGGACACCTAGGGGTTTAAAGGCCTGTTATTCATGCTAAGAGTAACTGTATCCTCACGACATGGAGTTGTTGTATTTAGGATTAGTTTTATTTAGTTTGCTCGAGGACTAGCAAAAGCTAAGTGTGGGCGAATTTGATAAGTGCATAATTCATATGATTTTAGTATTCATTCCATACTTGCTTTAGCTATTATTCTTGCATATTTTCGTATTATTACTTTGATTTTCTCTTATTTGCCTCCAATAGGTGAATCATCCACAAAGGATCTACAAAGTGCTGAAAAGAGCTAAGAAGAGAAGTATCCCAAGTATCCAAGCGCCCAAGTCCAAGAGAAGTGGAAGAAGTGCGACGAAAAGGAGCAAAACGCTCATAATCAAGACGCAGGCCAAAGACCGATCTTAACTCATTCAAATTAAGGATTTATCATCATCATCTTG
This sequence comes from Papaver somniferum, assembly GCF_003573695.1. NCBI lineage: Eukaryota > Viridiplantae > Streptophyta > Magnoliopsida > Ranunculales > Papaveraceae > Papaver > Papaver somniferum. The sequence goes on along the minus strand of NW_020621603.1, from coordinate 4,830,090 downwards.
AAGAGAATTGAAAGATAAAAAGAATGAGGTCATTCCGAGTTCGGATGAAGAAGTTGTGGCCAAAACAGTTTCCATTGAATACCGAAGACAGTGAAGTCCGCGAACTGGGTTTGCGGACGGGGTTCGCAGACTTATTTCTGAAAATATCTGCTGGAATTTGAAGTTTGCGGACTGGGTTCACGCACTTAGCAAATGGGAAACGTGTATTCACACCTTGGAAGGCCTAAGGGCACGTTTGGAGTCATTAGTTCGTGTTTTCGGGTCGGATTCTTAAACCTAACTAAATACTTGAAGGACAAGCAATGTAAACCTATAAAAAGGGTATTAGGTTATGTAATCATAAAAAGAATCGTCTCATATAACAAGTTCTACATAAAAACCTAGGGTTTACCCCTTTAGGGGGAAACCACCATTATTCATCTTCTTTGTAATATGAGTAGCTAAATCTTTTGTTGATTAAGGATGAATTCAATTTTCCAAGCGTGAAGCTTTATTAATAATACAAACCTATTGAGAGTTTTTATCATCATCGTTTGTGTTTAATATATCTAGGGTTTATGATTGATTCTTAGATTGATTTGGGTGCGCAACTAGATTAGTCTATTGATCATTCTATTGCTAGTGGAAGTTAGGAGATAAGTAATCGTCGAATAACTATCTACACAAGTAGAAATCGCGAGACCTTACAGAGGGATTCTGTGGAGCAATCGTGTGTGAATACAACACCAGCAAGTAAACCTTGAGCTAAGAGTTTAACTACTGGGATTAACCTAATTCACAAAGCTTAAAGCATTCATTGGATTACACCTTGAGTGAGCTACTACTTGGTGGTTCAGTTGAATAGAATCTGATATTGGAGAGCTTCCGTATCCGTGGTACAAGGAGTTTTGGGGATAACACTGAGCTAGCTGTTATTCCACGGTTGGTGATGAATGGTTCTTACGAACAATAGATAAGTATATTAATCCAGTTATCGCTTGGTAACGACGAAGGATTCCTTGATCATCTTTCTTTTATTATTATCTTTTTATTAATCTTAAAACCAAAACCCCCCTTTGTTATTTACTTTGTTTTGCTAATACAAATAACCTATCAATTACACAGCTCTTTGTGGGAACGATCTCTTACTACCGCTATATTACCAGTTAATTAGTGAGGAATATCTTTATTAATTTGTTGTGGTTACGACGCCCAACACCTTTTATCTCATATTTTTGATGGAAGAAAGGATAAAACTTTTGTTTACAAGGATTGTGTCTATTGTATGTCATTGTGCAAATAGTGGTGGAAAATAGGATGAATCCTGTGAATACCAATATTCTGTGGAGCACGTGTCACGATCTTAGTGGCCGCATATATACCTAACTGTGTAGCCTTCGCTAAACAGAGAAGCCTGAGTAACAAGGGATACCTCCGCAGATCTACTTTATCTCATCCCAAGAAAGTAGATGTGAACGACCAAGATAAAGAAGGAAAAATCCTAGTCTATATAGAGTCATCTGGCGAGGGGACAAAGGTATATGACGCATCCAATCAGCATTAAATGCTCTAATATCTTATCTACACGCGTGAATCAAGGCACGTTGAGAGAGAAGGCGTGGCAGAACCTTATTGGCGGAAGCTGGCGGTGAACGAAGGTACAACCTGTACTAAGGTTGGGTAGTTCCCGAAGGAACGTGGTCCAGCTGAGGTGGCAAGATACGACTGGAGAAGTGCGCGGTGGACGAAGGTACCACTGGTACGAAAGGTATATCAGCGGACGATGGACCCAGAGGCAACAAAGATATACCAGGAGCAGAAGGGGCTATAAATAACGAGTCTCACCAACAAACTAGAGGCATTCAATTGCTAGGAGAGAAGATCTAGTCTTAAGCTTATACCTCTTTAATGTTTAGAACTTAAGTATTTACTCTTACTTGAGTTCTCTCTATTACTTTGGGAAGCATTTAAGATCTTTGTAACCACCACAAACTTAATACAATACAATCACTCATTACCCCGTGGACGTAGACAAATGTCGAACCACGTTATATCTTGTGTCTCATGATAACTTAGAAGCTTTTACTTATATCTATGTTCTTCGTTATTATTGTGATCCTAGATATCATTTATTACTTAGCATTATCAGTTCAACAGAGGTATCAATACTTCATAGTATCAGATCCTCTGAGCTATACACATTACGTAGACTACTGGAAAACGAGTAGTCACAGTTTGGCGCCCACCGTGCTTTGATCACGGACCTGAGTTCAGGCACAATTTTACATTTTACTTATGCATCTTCTGAAACGAAGGGATCTGTGTTTAACCGATGAATCTCACTCTCTAGTGATTCGTCCATCCATTATTTGTGTATGTTTTGGAGTTCATAGCCTCTAAAAACGTGCCTCATTACAGATCCACAACAAATCTTTCAAAAAACATACTCACAAAACGCCAAAATATTTGTTTTATATTAAAACATCCCTTCTTAAACAGAGCATATTATAGATCTGAGAACCTTTGACTGACAGAGGAATCTCAGTCGAGTTTTAAGGATAAAAGATCTTCTAACGCATTTAGTAACCTTGTTTTTCGCAAGATATGACACCCCTTTTTCATTGGTTTTCGACGTTTTAAGGTTGCATTTTCCAAGGGTATCATAAGCATTTAATACCTATCTGTCAAAAACATTAATTCATTCCCTTTTATGAAAAAGCTGCTTAACAGTCTTCTGTATCAGAGCATTAATAGCTACTTTTAACGAAGGTACCCAGGTAGCAGATCTTTTCGATTTTTCTGTGACTACAGGATCAACAAATCCGAAGGCATGCAGAACCAGCTGATGTACCAACAAACTCGCGCCCAGCTATCACAAGATGGAGATCCCAAAAGCCGTCTCAAACAAATTAAAGGAATGAAGCGGAGGACGGACAAAGTGAAATATCAAGAAGAACAGTTGCTAACAAACCACATATTCCTTCCTAAGGGATGGGGCAAACATCGGGAGCTCAACCAATCTACGACATGCCATTACCGGAGCATGCTACAACTACAAAGCCACCTGCGGCCAATGCAGGGTTACCCAGAACCTTAGCCCTAACGGGACGAGGGTTGGGAAACCTAACTCCCATTCAGGTAGATCCAGACGCGCAAATTGTAGAGGAAGGAGTGGAAAACTATGAAAATCCAGCCGACAGTACTCCTCAGGGAGGTGGAGCCCACAACGAAGACCAAATGGCGGCACAAATAGCAGCTTTGTTACTCCGTAACAAGGAAACTGAAGATGCAATGCACGAGATGGCCCATGAGAACCAGAATCTCAAAGGTATGCTAGATATACAAATCGAAGGTTCCCAAACTCACCCTCCGCAAAAGAGGCGTGAAAACGGAGCTATCTCTGGAAGACGAAGGGTGGATCTCAACCCACCAAAGACGAATCCACCTAAGGGAGCAAAGAAAGCACACCATGATCCAGACAAGACGGATTCAACATACAACCCCCCCCAAAGCTACTACGACGAAGCATTGTCCAAAGATGCTCACAATGTGAGCATGGTCATGGAACAAATGGAGAAAATACGGAAGGAGATCCAAGGCCTAAAAACTGGCCACGCGGGAGACTAGAAGAAGTACTACAAGAGGCAACCACGTCACCGCTATCTTTTCGCATTTTGAGGGAAACAATCCCTCCGAAATGCCCGGTACTTACGTTCCAATCATACAACGGTACCTCAGATCCCGCAACCTATCTGCGGCATTACACTCGTGTCCTTGCCCATTGGGAAAGAAACGAAGTGGTACTTTGCAGGTACTTCCCAGCAAGCTTAACAGGATCAGCACTAACCTGGTATGACAGCTTACCAGCAAACTCCATTGACTCCTTCGAGCAATTGTCTACGGTGTTCTTGGAGACATACATGTACAACAGATCAACAAAGGCAGGGTTAGATACGCTATTTGCTTTAGCTATCGGACCCAGGGAGACACTGATGCAGTACACAGACAGGTGGCAAAAGACATGCCAAGCAATTGGCAAAGTCAATCCAGAGATTAGCATAAACTGCTATAAGTACGGGCTCGATAGAACCTCAGCTATCTTCGTGGAGCTTCACAACAGAGCCCTCGATTCCGAAGGCGAGCTCAGGGTTTCACAAGACCGTTACATCAGGCTCGAAGAAATCCATAAGGACAACCCCAGGGCACAGGCAAAGACATCAAAAACTCCACAGCGAACCAACTCTCTGGAACCAATTCCGGAGATACCTAAGCGACAAAGCGAAACCGGGGGCAGGACCAGCTCTCGAGACAAATGATCCAAATACGGAGACGGAAAAAGAGGCAAAGTCAGGGAAGAATTTACGGATAAAGTCTACACAAAGTTGAATACAACTTTCTCTCACATCCTAAGCAAAGAGGGAGCAAAGCCAGGCTTTCCTTACCCTAATACTAAGGGAAAGCAGCCAGAAAAGACGAAGGAATCTAAGGAGTACTGTGCGTACCACCAGTACAACGGACACCCCACCGATGCATGCTACCACCTACGCAATGTAATCCAAAGATTCATTGACGAAGGTAAATTCACGGAGTACGTACTACTCCAGCCAGCAGAGACTGAGGAGAATCCGAAGAAAAGGATATAACTACCTCAAGACGACAAATACATCAACATGATCACTTTCTCTAATGGAAGACAAGACGAAGTACTCGAACACATACTCGAGTTAGCTCGAAACAGAAAGAAGATTGAATCTCATGAAGTGTTCAAGCTAAGTGGACCACCCACTAGCATTTGGGAGGAATGGATGGCCACACCATTAACCTTATCAACAAAGGACATCAACCAGGAGGTTGAAATGCACAACGATCCACTAGTGATCACTCTTCCAATACATGGATGGAATGTTACGAAGGTCCTCGTAGATGGGGGCAGTTCGTTAAATGTGTTATTTTACGAACCCTACCTACGCATGGGTTTGACAACAGAGCAAATGGATTCTTCCACTTGCACTATATATGGTTTTAACGGAGCAGTCTCTATACCAAAGGGAGAAATTGTCTTGCAGGTACACGTAGGACCCTTAGTAACCAATACACGCTTTTGTGTAGTTGACGCACCTTCGTCCTACAATGTAATCATGGGAAGGCTATAGGTCCATAGATTACGAGGCACAGCTTCAACGTATCACCAATACCTAAGTTTTCCTACACCCATGGGTGAAATGGAAATCAAAGGCGACCAGCAGGACGCAAGGCTATGCAAATTAGCGGAAATCAGGCTCAACGAAGAAAGAACTGATGCTCAACAGCATGAAAGAAAGAGACGCAAGAAAAATACCAAGGAAGTGCAGAACGTAGCCCCCTTAGCACCCAAATCCGTCTCAGCATCGGAGACAATCACCTCCGCCACTCCAGGCGCAGACGTCTCCGCCAAATGACAATTACAGAAAAGTACTCCTCCATTCTGCTCACCGATAGAAACAACAAAGAAAGTCAACATCGGAACGGAGGCAGAGCCAGAGATGTTAAACATCGGGACTTTAATTGAAGAAGAAGAGGAAGTGCAACTACAAAGGCTAATAAAAGACTACGCAGATATCTTTGCATGGTCAATGGAGGACATGCCAGGAATCTATCCGAATTTGGTCTCACACCACCTTCGGCTCAAACCGGAGATACCACCTTTCAAACAACGCATACGCAAGGTGTCGGACATCTACCATGAAGGGGTAGAAAAGGAATTGCAAAAGCTACTTAAAGATGGATTCATACGAGAAGTCAAATATCCCACATGGATATCCAACATGGTCATTGTTCCAAAGAAGAACGGAGGTGTACGCATCTGTATAGATTTCAGCAATCTTAACAAAGCGTGCCCCAAAGACAGTTACCCACTTCCAAATATTGACCAACTGGTCAACGCAACCGAAGGTCACCAAAGACTATCCTTCATGGATGGATACTCAGGCTATAACCAGATAGCACTTGCGGAAGAAGATCAGGAGCATACGGCGTTCTTTACCCCACGAGGCTTGTATTGCTATACAAGGATGCCTTTTGGACTAAAGAACGCGGGGGAAACATACCAACGATTAGTAGACAAAATCTTCAAGCCATGGATAGGCAAAATACTGGAGGTCTACGTAGACGACATGCTCGTCAAGAGCAAAGAAGCAAAAAACCATCTCTCGGACCTAAGGGAGATATTTGAAGCCATGAGGAGCTACCACATGAAGGTGAACCCAGACAAATATACGTTCGGAGTTACCTCAGGAAAATTCTTGGGTTACTTGGTCACCAAGCGAGGAATCGAAGTAGACCTTGAAAGGGTCAGAGCAATAATGGAGATGCCATCTCCGCAAACCCTAAAAGGAGTTCAAAAGCTGAATGGAATTTTAGCTTCCATGGGAAGATTCATATCAAGATCATCAGATAAATGCAAAGCATTTTTTGACACACTAAGGAAAGGAAGCAGGTTCACATGGACCGAAGAGTGTGAACAAGCTCTTCACAAGATCTAGGAGTACTTAGCATCAGTACCCATCCTACAAAAGCCGGAGCCAGGTGAAATACTCACCCTGTACCTAGCGGCAACAAGCTACCCTGTGAGCGCAGTATTGGTAAGAGACCAAGGGAAAGGAGAAAAGCCCGTATACTACATCAGCAAGACACTCAGTGCAGCAGAGCGAAACTACATAAAGGTGGAACAACCCATATATGACTTAGTAGTGGCAACACATAAGCTAAGGATATACTTCGATGCACACATCATCCGAGTTTTCATGAAGGCCCAAATAAGTCAAATCCTCGTCAGCACGGAGAAGATTGGAAGAGTGGAAAAATGGAATGTCATGATCAAACAGTTTCATATAATCTTTGAAACCAGGAAGGCGGGAAAATCACAAATTCTGGCGGACTTTTTTGCGGACCTACCTCTGAACGACGAAGTAGAGATAGACGATATCCTAAGGATGGAAGAAGAAAAGCCGGAACCCGAAGACCTCTTAGAACCGCAGAACTTACGAAGGTGAGAGATATTCGTAGATGGATCCTCAAACGGAGAAAGCACAGGAATAGGGATTGTGATAACAACCCCTACCGGAGACCGACTCATCTATGCATTCAGGTTAGAATTCGAGCAATACACTAACAACATCACGGAGTATGAGGAAGTCATACACAGCCTACGCTTGGCACATGAGCTGGGCTTGTCAGATGTTCGTTTGACCAGTGACTCACAATTGGTCATTAGACAAATAAAGCTCAAATATCAAACTTTAGATCCAATATTGTCTTCGTACCTAAAGCTAACGCAGGAGCATGCGCAAAAGATCAACAAAGTCACGTACAGACATTTATGCCGAAAGAACAACAGGCACGCAGATGCCTTAGCATTCATATCATCAATGTCGAAAGACAGGAATACAACCTCAGTCCAAATTGGGAGGATTTACGAACCTTCGATAGACGGAATAGCCTCCGCCCCCGAAGAAGCCTTAGCCGTCCAGACCAGGGCCATGAGGGAAGCAGAAAAAGAAAAAAATTTTGAAGGAATTGATGAACCTGACAGCGAAGCCAATGAATCTGACAAAGATCAACCCATGTCAGAAAGAAGTGATGAGGACGAAGCCGAAGATGATTGGAGTATTCCAATTCTCCAGTACCTTGATAAAGGTACCCTACCAGCAGACGTCAAAGAAGCCCGAAAACTCGAATCAAAGGCAGCAATGTATAGCCTACGAGACGGAATACTGTATAGAAGGTCATTTCTTGGACCTTTGATGCGATGTCAAACCGAAGGTAAAAGAATACTGCACGATATACACAGAGGAAAAGCTGGCAATCATAGCGTAAGAAGATCCTTGGTAATCAAAGCTAAAACGCAAGGATACTATTGGCTAAGCATGGACGAAGACGCAAAGAACGTAGCTAGGTGTTGTGAAAGATGCCAACGCTACGCCAGGAAGATTAAAGCACCAGTGACAGAGCTTAACTCGGTCATCGGTCCATGGCCATTTGCCAAATGGGGAGTTGACACTGTTGGACCCTTGATATAGGGAACATCAAAAAGAAGATATTTCATCGCAGCTACGGATTACTTCACCAAATGGGTGGAAGCAAGGGATTTGGCAAGAATCAGAGACACGGATGTATTTAAATTCTTGTTTGAGAAAATCATTTGCAGGTTCGGAATACCAGCGGCCATAGTCTCCGACAATGGAAAACAGTTGGAAGGGAAGAACATAGACATGCTCTTTAACGCCTTCAACATTCAGAAAAACAAGTCTACTCCGATATATCCTAAGAGCAATGGACAAGCGGAGGCCACCAATAAGACGATAGCAATGAACTTAATGAAGAAGCTGGGGGCATACAAGAAAAGATGGTGCGAACAGCTACACAATATCCTATGGGCCTACCGCACCACAAGAAGGGCAGCCACGGGAGAAACTCCGTTTTTGCTAACCTACGGAGCCGAAGCAGTCATTCCAACAGAGATATTGCTGCCAACAACCAAGACAGAGGCATGGGAAAAGAATCTAACAACAGACCTCATGCTAGAGAAGCTCGATGACCTCGAAGAAAGGTGGGAAGTAGCTTTGCAAAGGATGGTAAACTACCAACGAAGGATGGATCGTGAATACAACAAACGGGTAATTCCTAGAAACTTTGTGGTGGAGGAATACGTACTACGCCAAATACCGCCATATCAAAGGAAGAAAAAGTGGGGAAAGTTGGCTCCGACATGGGACGGACCCTACATTATACACGATATCGCCGGAAAGGGTTCATATTACCTAAGGAATCTCAAGGGAGAAATATTGCAACACTCATGGAATGCGATGTACCTAAAAAAGTACTACCCTTAAGAGAATGGTTATCACTTAGGAGAAGAAGGGAACGGGAAATGGCCACCATGTTCTATCCCTGATCAAAGGTACTACAAACCTAACTAATCAACGAAAGAAACTTTTTGCTAAGAAAAGTGCATGATTGATCAAACATAAATTGGGTTAGAATAGACATCCTCCGTCAGAATTGACGATGAGGCAAGGCACGGCGTCACTGTGCGTATGTCAATCTCGGATCCTAAGGGGAAATGAATCCCACTAAAAGGCAAATACTAAGCAATATATCCCACAAAGAGAGATACCTTGTCGAAGTAAAGCAGCCATCGCTGAACGCGTAGGGTTACAGGAAAATCATTACCCACGTAGGATCCCTCGCCACCATGGTACCTTCTGGACAAAGGATACTTGGGTAGGATGATGAATGTTCCACCAAAGGTTAAAAACACCTTAACACCTTGTGATGACTTGAATGTGCAAATAATTAGACATAATACGTCTATATATATAATAACAAAGGTACTAAAATAAGTACTACCAAAATAAAACTAGCACATCTCAAAGTTGCAGATGACGAAGGTTCAAAAAATAACGAAGCATTGTTTCAAGGAAATGAGACAACAAAGGCCCCTCAGCTGGGGGCATAATACATCAAAGGAGTTCAGTTGAAAACAAGGTCAGCATAGCACAATCATGGGAAAGGAAGGCGAGGGAAGACAACACCCTCAGCTTGGAGCTCAGCCTCCGCAAAAGCATTCTTAATATAGTCAATGAAAGAACGCTTGAACTGCGCCTCCATTTGGGAAACTTACGCCGCTAGGTCCGAATCCGATTTCTGACGAAGCTCCCTAATCTGAGCGCTAAGATGATCATTAGCTTGCTGAAACGCCTAAGCCTTAAACTTAGCAGCAGCATCAAACTGGCGAGATATTTCCAGTTGAGATATCTGGTCCTCAAGGCGGTTAATCTTGGCTTTAGCACCCACCAACTGCTCTTGGAGGCCTGCAGACACAAAGGGTATCATCAACAAGAACAAAGAGCTAAATATACAAAGGATGCTACGGAAAAAAATAATTTTCCTAATCTACCTCCGGCATGGCTAAGGGACTCTTCTAAACTGATGAGCCTCAACAAGGTCCACCTCAGCAGCTTCAAGGTCTTCCACAAGGGTATCCCTTTCCGTCCGAAGATCATCAACATCTATCCAGAGTGAAGCATTCTCAGAGGAAAAAGCTTGGTACACATCTCTAACTCTTCAAACCTTTTTACTAAGGATGCATGAGACATGGAAGAAGGCATGGAGCTGGCTTCGATAAGTTTGTTCTAAAGAGTACAAACCTCAGAAGTCAAAACATTACGCTCCGCAGTAACCTTAGCTAAGGAAGCACAAACATCTTCAAAATCGGCATGATATTTCTTGCGGGTAACTTCTTGAGAAGAAAGGCGTTTCTCAATTAAGGCAATATCCTCCCTTTGCTTTAAAATGAGACTCTCCTTCCAACAAAGAGCCTCGTCACATTCCTCACGGAGCAAAGCCATCTTCTTTACTAAATCTGCATTATGGGCAGACTCAAGGGAAAGTTGGGCCTCATTATGAACAGTTACATTCATTAGCCTATCAGACTTCTTTGGATAATACCAAACGTCGGAGGTTAACTTGGTCATTTGATCCCGTAGACTCCTAAGTTCACTAGATCTGTCGGCTGGCAGACGAAGGTTGACTTAGGGTTATGAAACCAGAAATTAAAGAAAAGATAAGGAGAAGGAGAAACGAACCTATGGCTTTAGAAGACTCAGTGTCTAAGGCAGTATCGGAAGCTTTATGACCATCCTCGGCAACCTTGGAAGCGTTGTTATCTCTCTCAAGATCCAATAAACAAGCCTCCAGAGATCTCTGAGCCTTCCTCAGATCATCCTCCAATGAAGATATCTTAGCAGCAGAAGTGGCATCACTAGACGAAGGCTGCTGAGCGACAACAAGGGCATATTCTTAGCGAGCACGCTCCAACAGAGCACTCAAATGAGTGCACTTAGCCCTATAAACCTTGAATAAGGTATAACCAACATCGATCTGTTTACAAAGCTGCAAACAAAGCAATATGAGGGCAGACGAAAGTTTAAATCAAGAAAAAAGAAAACAAGGTAAGAATCGCTTACTGAAAACGCAGAAAGGCGAGGGAGGAAGTTGGAGTAGGTATCCATGAAAGCCTCCATCTCTTGAATTCTACCCCTGCGGATCTCACCGAAGATCTGACTGGAGCGGAGGCAATCAGGGTCAAAGAACAAGTCCTTGGCAGCACGGTATTGGGCAGACAGCACGTCAAGCCGCGAAGCTATCTCAAAAGAACTGCCAAGACGATGGTGATCAACTCCTACGGAAAAGGGACCCTTGGAATCCCGCAGGATGGCCTCAAGAATAGCATCATCAGAACTACCTAAGCACAAACTCTCCGTCAACCGACCCTGGCTAGATTCAACAATTGCACCCTCGTTTGTTAGCACACGAGCAAGGGGAAAGCCAGCTGAGCTCTCACCACGACGAAGGGATGGCATGGTGGGAGAACTAGGAACAGAGGGAGGAGCTTGAGAGCCGACCAAATCCATGTCACCAGTAGAAGGAAGATTACCCAGTACGGTCCACTCTGGTGACGAAGGTGGAGGTCCAACATCTTTACTAACGGGGGTAGTAGAAACAGACTGAGTACTCCCTAGCGAGGAAGGAGCAGCATTGAAGGAGAAGCTGGCTAGTGAAATCACAACCTTTTTCTTCTGCTGGGAATCTGAGCTACCAGCCCTAGCCGAAGGGGCAAAAACCTTAGCAAACGAACCGCTAAACTGAAGAAAGGTAGCAGGAGACGAAGGTAAGCTCTTGGAAGCTACAACAGTAGCTCCAGCAGCAGCAGAAACAGTGGGCAAAGCCTTGCTAGGAGCAGAAAACGAAGGCATATTCAAAGAAAACGTAGGTGCAGGATCTTGAACACTAACAGGTTCGACCAACCGAGGACCGACACCAATAATAAGGTTCTCACCCTCAATAGAAGCAGCTCGGACTGGGCTAGGGTTATCCTTGGAAAAATCCTCCTCAATATCATCCAAATGAGGGATAAAACCAGTATCCTTGATGTCCTCCATATCTTCATCAACAGGTCCCTCAACAACGGCCTTAGGGTCATCATCCAAAGCATCAAGATCAATTACGGTCCTCAATTTACCCTTCTGCTGAGAAGACTACATAGAAACACACACGTCAGCTAAGGATCAGGGGCAAGGTGCTAAGGATTATACTAGCGCAAAGGTATGATACTTACCTCCGCAGGCCTTTCAACCAAAGCTTTCCTCTTTCTAGTCCTTGTGGCCACAAAATTACCAGCAGAGCCTGGAGCGGTCCCAGCAGAAGAAGCGGGGGAAGACTATAAAAGAAAACCATCAAAACGAAGATATTAAAGTTAATAAAGGCATCTCATTAGATGAAGATATCTAAGCAAGACGAAGGAGTTAAACAACAAAGGTACCTCATGAGAAGCAGCATGATTAAAAATCCAAGGTTGATATCCGTCATACTTCTCAGGCAAAGAACGATTTGAACGAGGAACTGAAGGATCCGCAGTGGTGAAACCATAAGCCCAAGGACCAACTACATGAAGAGGAGTACGAGCCCAACGATCATCATGATCTAGACGAATGCGGTCAGCCTTTGGCAAAGGCAGCCTAGCAGAATAAGGTATGGTAGTCAAACCAGTCTTATCAATCTCCTCCAGCAAGCGAAGGTTGTTGCCTTCTCTAAGCTGCCTAGCGGTAACATGGATGCGACGAGGATCAACACTCCAAGGAATAAGATTACTTTTCTGAATCGCATCAGCATATGTGGCATTGAAGTTGGCAGGGGTATAATCCTCCTGTTTAGACATTCCTTCAGCAAAGGGGTCATAGGACTTCAAAGTGGTCTTTTGCTTGCTAAGGTACCAGCTTTTACGGAGAGCACGCCAATAATTACCAGTATACTGGTAAACTCCTCGTATTTGGGTCTTATTCGCCGGGTCATCTCTAGTGGACAAAACGTCGTAATAGAAAGGATCCTTTCTACTATATAGAGGAAGAAGCATACATGCGGCCAGTTGGCTAACGCTAATCAAAAGATGGTTCTCATTATAAGAAAAATCTCGAATAAGAGACTCGGTGAGAACATCGGGACCATTGAAGAAGAAAATCTCAGACTTGTGAAGACGAAAGGACTTAGCAATCTCAGACAAAGATAGATGGGAATAGATATCCTTGTCGCCAAGCGTCATCCTTTGCAGTTCATAATGAGAAGGAGGAGGTGGAATATCCTCAATGGAAAACTCTTCAGCATCAGGCTCCGTAGCCTCCTCAACAGCCGTAGCCATATCAGCTCTCGCAGACGCCTCAGGATCCTCAGGAGGAGGAGATAGCGTAGCATCAGGATGATCCATTCGCGGAGGAGGATCAGTCGACGAAGACACCTTCGACCCCTTCCGCGTAGGTTTCTTTGGAATCCTCATTGTACATGACACCATCAAGAAGAACTTCATCAACAATGGCGGCCGAAAAATTACAGTGCATTCGAAAGCAAATCAAGGGAAGAAACTGGAAACTTTGGGAATGGGTTTTCTATAAACCAACCAAAAGGACCAGTTTGAACATGTCATGGTACAAAAACAAAAACCTTTGATCGCATGATCAAAGTTACAGGCGAGAAGCTATCATGCCGAAACCATTATCAGAAATCAAAATGGAACAAAACCCAACTTCCCATACGACACAAACAAGTGAAATAAAGCAAGGATTTTCACATGCAAGCATAAGAAGTAAATATCAATGAATCTTCTAGTCCAACGGTGATGCAATAGAGGAAAACATGGAGGAAATCAAGACCAAAGACGAGTAACACTTACTTGTACGATCAATGCAGTGGAGCCAAAGTATGCGGAGAATCTAAGAAAAAAGAAGAACAGTTAGCAGCAAAAGAAAATCTCTATGAAAAGATAGAGGGCGACAGTTCGAAGAAGGAGAAGAAAGGAAGTTAATGAAATTCCCTTCTCTTTGTTCTCTTCTTATAGGCGGCTGGAAAATTCAAAAAATTGGATATCCCGAAATTCAAGGGGAAGTTATTGCATGAAAGGACATGTAGGGGCCACCCAATCGGTACGTGCAAAATTGGCGGCGTAACGGATGTTTTCTTCCACTTCTACCAAACGGTAGAAGATGAAAGAAAAGGGGCAAACTGTGAATACCAATATTCTGTGGAGCACGTGTCACGATCTTAGTGGCCGCATATATACCTAACTGTGTATCCTTCGCTAAACAGAGAATCCTGGGTAACAAGGTATACCTCCGGAGATCTACTTTATCTCATCCCAAGAAAGTAGACGTGAACGGCCAAGATAAAGAAGGAAAAAGCCTAGTCTATATAGAGTCAGCTGGCGAGGGGACAGAGGTAGAAGACGCATCCAATCAGCATTAGATGCTCTAATATCTTATCTACACACATGAATCAAGGCACGTGGAGAGATAAGGAGTGGCATAACCTTATTGGCGGAAGCTGGCGGTGAACGAAGGTACAACTTGTACTAAGGTTGGGTAGTTCCCGAAGGAACGTGGGCCAACTGAGGTGGCAAGATACGACTGGAGAAGTGCGTGGTGGACGAAGGTACCACTGGTAAGAAAGGTATATCAGCGGACGATGGACCCAGAGGCAGCAAATATATACCAGGAGCAGAAGGGGCTATAAATACCGAGTCTCACCAACAAACTAGAGGCATTCAATTGCTATGAGAGAAGATCTAGTCTTAAGCTTATACCTCTTTAATGTTTAGAACTTAAGTATTTACTCTTACTTGAGTTCTCTCTATTACTTTGGGAAGCATTTAAGATCTTTGTAACCACCACAAACTTAATACAATACAATCACTCATTACCCCGTGGACATAGACATATGTCGAACCACGTTATATCTTGTGTCTCATGATAACTTAGAAGCTTTTACTTATATCTATGTTCTTCGTTATTATTGTGATCCTAGATATCATTTATCACTTAGCATTATCATTTCAACAGAGGTATCAATACTTCATAGTATCAGATCCTCTGAGCTGTACACATTACGTAGACTACGGGAAAACGAGTAGTCACAAATCCTTGTCTATTCCGCAGTATTTGGTCGATCTTCGATCCAATTTTTTGTGCATATACAATGTTTGTTCCATAAGGTTTCTTATGTTGAGCACAACCAACTAAATTAGTCATTCTCTTTTGGTTCTTTTAGTTGTTGCTGCGTAAGTTCTCTTATGTTGAGCATTTCCAATTAAATTAGTCATGGGTTTTCTTGTGGTTAATTTAATTGAGTATTTTTGGATTCAAATTCATATTCGTATGTGATTTGTTATGTCCAAAGAAATCCTTCTTTTCTTGTGAAATTAAGGTCGCTCTTGTTGTTCTTTCGGGAGTGACATTTTATGGGGGAGAGTTCTTAATTGAACTTGTGCTTAATTGCTAAATCTTTGTGGGGAGTGCGGTTGTGGAGTATTATAGGGGTTATCTTGTATCTTTATAAACTCCTTGATGAAAGCATTTGGCTCCGGCTTTATGATTGCATCTAAAAAGTTGATATAGAATTCTTGCTTTTGGTCATGAAATATCTCTATGGAAATTTCATTGGGATCCCACTAGTTTTCGTACCTTTGCTAATTTTATTGACAAAAAGGGGGAGAATTAATGTGTAGTTCACACTACAAATACATATGTTTTTCGGGTCATTATGTAAGGGGGAGTGGTTTCCATGTGAGATGAAGTATTGACTAAGGGGGAGCGATACATATCACCATAATATTGTTGTCGAAGTTGTGATATGATTAAACTTTGATGTTGTGTAATAATACTATGACATTGTGTAACAATGATTGATAATTCTTATTTTCTCATTATTATAGCTACGAATTTTCAACAACGATGATGCTAAACTTACAACCTTTTGAATCATTGGAGTACTTGGAAGTGACGAAGATTTCGATTAATGTTGAAGAACCAAGGAGATCAGACATGTGGAAGAAAATCTACAAAGTTTATTTATTTTGTATTCCATATGTATTGATAGTTTTGTCACTAAAGTTGATAAAGGGGGAGATTGTTAGAGCACTGCTCGGTCGAACTCGCATGCGTTGCTATCTCAAGCATGTTTGTCAATGTTAGTGATCAAAACTATAAGTCTTGATTTCTAGTATACTATTAGCTAGGTCTCAGACTAGGATAAAAAGTGTAGTTGAGATCAAGACTCCATGGCGATCATCATACAAAGACGAAGAACTACTCAAGGAACTTGTGGAACTTCATCGACTAAAAGGTATGTGGAGACTTGAACTTATCTGTCACTCAAAAGTCTATCTACTTTATCTCCTATCTTGAGAAAAAATTCGTATTGCTATATAGACTATGATTATATACATTTTCTATTTCGAGCCGAGTTTATCTCGCTTATCTATTTCTCGAAACATGTGTTGGTAATCTTTCTCTTTGGCCAAATTCATCTTTACTAGTGACGAATTTCATATTAGTTTCAATTACTTGAAAATGGCTTTGACGAAAAAAGGTTTGTGAATAACAACTATAAACGTCCTCTAAGAATGTTTCAATGATTAAAATGAGAGTTTAAAATATATAACCTTGTAAGGATATAAACATTGTGTAGTTACACATATGTGTAAGTCCTTATTCCTTGAACCAAAGTATGCGCACTTTGCTTCTCAGGAAACCCGGAACTAAAGTCCGCGTACCAGTACGCTCACCATCGGAAGTTCACGTCCCGTGAAAATCTGATGGAGTTTGTGAACTGAAAACAAACATATTCCGGGTACTTAAGTCCGCGTACTTAGGTTGGTTATTTTCTAAAAACGGTTATTCGTGAACTCAAACTTATATAAACTAAGGAATGCATAATCGCAAACCGTGGCTATAAAGTCATGAATTGACGAGTGAATCAAATCGTTTTTTCTTCGATTGTGTCTTGTATACTTCTATAAGATCTAAGCAATTGAACAAATCTCTAACTAGTCCATTTGAGTCATTTGAACTAGTTGTGGTAAAGAAGAATATGGTTGATATGAAAGTGCTCATATCGCTAACCATTTGGTTAACTACTATTGAACCAACTAAATGTTCATGTTTGGGTACGGTTACACAAACCTAAAACGTGCATTTCAAGCTAAGTTTCGATCTAACGGTTGAAAGATATTAGCTTGAATCTAATCAGGTTTTCATCTAACAGTGAATATTGAATGCTTTGTTACTAAGATAACATTGATTGCAAACCCTTATTTGAAAGACTATATAAATGAGAATAACAACTGGGAAACCTAATCCCCACACCTCTTGTGTGATACTAATTGTATTAGCTAGAGTCGATTTTTCTTTAACCTTAGGTTTCTTCTCGAGACCCTGTAGGTTAACGACTTGAAGACTTCATTGGGATTGTGAAGCCAGATCCAACTATTTTCTCTGTAGTTGCGTGATCTGATCTTGTTGTTTCTATCATATTTGAGTACAATCGGAAGATTGGATTGAGATTGATTTCTCCGATAGGCAAGATATAAAAGAAGTTACAAACACCTTCGTCTCATCGTTTGTGATTCCGCAATATCTTCTTTCGCTAGTCGATTAAGATTATTGTGAGGTGATTTATAATTCTAGGCTGTTTTTCGGAAATATAAGTCTGGGTTATCAATTGGTTCATGTTCACCTTGATTTATCAAAAGACGGAAAAAAAACTCGTAGGTATTTCTGTGGGAGACAGATTTATCTATTACCGTAGACTTTTCTGTGTGATACAAATTTATTTATTAAAGTCTCCGACTTTGGGTCGTAGCAACTCTTAGTTGTGGGTGAGATCATCTAACGAAATCAAGTGCGTAGTATCCTGCTGGGATCAGAGATGTAAGGAGCGAAACTCTTTGATATACTTTTAATAAGATTGAGTCTGACTGTCTAGTTGATCCTCTTAAAAGTATATTGGAGTTAGTCCATACAGATTTCTAAGCGAAATATTGGGTGTGGTTGTTAGACCCCCGCTTTTTCATCCTCCATAGTTTCTTTCCATACTTGGAGTACTTGCTCATATTTCCAAACATTGGTGGGCGGACCTAGCTCATATTGCCTTTGACTTGCCTGATACTGCAACACATATGTAAGACGTATTAGAAATAGATTTTTTAATCAAAATAAACAAATATATAAATACAATAATCTTTGTATGGTTTCATGGACCTTTTACCTTCAGTTCATCGTCTCAACTGCTCGGTCCACTTCTCAGATATGGGTCTACACATGCAACATACAAATTAACCTCATTTTTAAGGATATACGCTCTGTGATGGAGAAAAGTTATGGTTCGTGTGGTTGGAATTGTAAATTGTTTGTTGTATTCTGTTAAAATTCGATGTCAAAGTCTCCTACCCCTTTGTTGATGTCCGACAATCCCATCTCTTGTGATACTGACTATGGCTCTTGCTAGGGAAACATCTTATTTCGTGGAGAAATTAACCATTTTTGAAGAAAAAAAAAAGAGGTATCAGGAGATAGATGAATATGTAGAGTTTGGTGTGAAAATTGCTTCACCAAAACAGCCGTATATATAGGAATTTTCAATTTCAATAGAGTCGTTGGTGGGTGATGATGATAATCGCACAATGATTCTGCACGTTGAGATCGTACATCTGAAAACAATAGAGAGGATTTAAACATCTCCCAGCGAAAGATCCTTCATCGCCCAAGAATTTGAACGTTGGAGCCAAAGTTTGATGATCGGTCGATTTTCCACCATTGATCGTCTAACGATTCCAAATAAAAGCGAGGACAAGATCCTCGCTCTGTTTTGAGCCACCGGATTTTCAACGGTTAAAAGAATCCAACGGTCACGGATTCCACCATTTTTCATCTATCAATTTAGGGACGCAATACATATAAATATCGAGCACATAGCTTCATATAAACCACACCAAGTCAGTTATCTTCAATCTTTTAATTATCATTTTTCATCTTTCAATTATCAATATATTATCATCATCAAAACTTCGTTGTTCGAATTTCGGTGCTCCATGAATTATTTTAGAACACTTATGAGAATGAAAACGGGGGCTAATTACGAAATGGATGACTCAGACACCGATAATGTCGTATTAGGGTATCTAAGAATTGTACAAGATGCTCGTGATTTATATCAACCTGTGCCAGTTCAAGTGACATCTAGGAAAATAGTTCATAGGGACCGTGTCTCCGCCGATGCCAGGATAGTGCAAGATTACTTCAACTTCAACTGTGTTTACGGGAAGAAAAAAATTCCATTGTCGTTTTGGTATGTATCGACCACTATTTCTTCGTATCTTAAGAAAAACTATAGAGATGAACCCTAACTTCGAACAACGTACCGATGCTGCTGGAATTATGGGTCACTCACCACACATGAAAATGATTGTCGTCATGAAGTGCTTGTGCAAGGCAGTTCCTCCGGATAGGATTGAAGATTATACTGCAATGGATGCGCCTACCATCTACAGGTATCTGAAGAGGTTTCTTGATGCATTGATGTATGGTTCTAACGATAAATATATACGTAGGCCCTCAAAGGATGATACAAAAAGGTTGTTGATAGAGAATGTTGGGCGAGGTTTTCCTGGGATGCTAGGAAGTATTGATTGTCTCCACTGGCAATTGGGGGCCTTCCCAACGTACAGGTCAGGTCAACTTTATTCGGGCCAAAAGAGAGCACCCACGGTCATCTTAGAGGATGTTGCTTCTTTCGATAGATGGTTTTGGCATGGATATTTTGGAAAGCTTGGGTGGAACAATGATATCAATGTTTTGAATCATTCTGATGCGTTTGACGACGTCAATAATGGTATATCCCCTCGGTGCGTATATGTCATAAATGGTCACAGATACACTGAAGGTTAATACTTGGCTGATGGTATATATCTAAGGTATAAAGTACTCGTGGATTCTTACAAAGAAGGGACTGAAAAGACGAGGGTACCCAAATGTACCTCAATCTATAACTTTTCCATCTATAAGTCCTTTCTCTGAAAGTGATTGTCTATGTACTGAGTCGAGACAATACAACTAATTGGTTCACACAGCAGGATAACTTGTGTGATTGACTATGGATACAAGATCTAGACAATACAGCAACGAAGTATGTTTACTTGATAAAAGGTTCAGACTTAACGAAACACAATAGTATTACTATCAAGTAAATAGGAATTAATGTTTGTGTATTTTACTTCTAATTATAATAACGGAAATATAAAAGTAAAAGACACGGCAAGATTTTGTTAACAGGGAAACCGCAAATGCAGAAAAACCCCGGGACCTTGTCCAGAATTGAGTACTCTCAGGATTAAGCCGCTATACAAAATCTAAAACAAATTTGTATAGTTGAGACCAAGCAATTAAACCTATAATTCACCTAGTTCCGTCTGTATCCATGCGCCTCCAACTTGTTAATAAGTCACGCACTTGGAACAATTCCATTGGTTCGTATTCCAAACAGTAAAGGAACACAAATCTGTTTGGTAACAACTCTTTTCAACCAAGTGATATGAGTTCGAAAAAAGGCTCTTCCGTTTATCCCAATAAAATCCTTTGTCAGGTCCTTAGATCTATCCAATAACAATTACCAAAGTAATTGTCAAGATTTTGCAATCAATACTTTTAATCACAAATAATTGTATTGATGTCGATCTACTTAACTAATCAATCAGATCTATCACAAAGATAAACCGATTATAGTTGGATCCTTTTCCAGACGAAACAAGTATTGTGCACACCAAAGGTTATGAACCCAAATCAGAAATCTTCTTCGTCTTAAAATCTTCTTAGATCTTCAATGAACACCTGCACACAATCAACTCGAATCTCTTGTGATCAATCACACACAGAACGGAGTCTGTTAACAATTGATTATCACAAGACGTCTTTAGAACTACAAAAAGTCTAAAGATCCCCGTCGAAACTTCGATCTAGTTTGAGTGAATCTTATATCAAAAGAGTGTAGTGTACTGAGGTATAACTAAATGGAAATGATCAAGGATAACTAGCAGCAAGCTGCTTTCTCTCTGCAAGCAGAGCCTAACCTTCAAAATTGAAAGAAATTTAGTTTTTCGTTCATGAATTTTAGGGTCTTACATTGATTGGGTATTTAAACACCAATCTGAGAAAAAGGACATCAACGGCCCAAAATACATCAAATAAGAAAAAGAGACAAGAAACATAACTTGGGGAAATAAAATTCCTACACACACTGATTACCCTAGATAACCTGGTGAGTCTGTATCCAACTCAGTCACGCGACTCGGTCTCAAGGAGTTGGGTACATGACAATGCCCCTCCCTTTAAAAATCCTTTTCCTCAAGTATAAATTCTGGAAATTGAGCTTGTATGTGAGCCGTGTCTTCCCAGGTAGCATCCTCCGCAGAAGAGTTGAACCATTGGATGAGAACTTGACGCACAAACTGGTTTCCCTTGAGAGTGTTTCGAGTGTCCAAAACAGCCACTGGTTCAACAACAAAATGACCATTATTATCCACCACAGGCAAAAATGGTAGAGTAGAAGCTGAGAGTCCAATTTGTTTCTTTAGCTGGGACACATGGAAGACAGGGTGGATGCGAGACCCGACTGGCAATTGTAACTTATAAGCCACTGCTCCAACTCTTTTCAGAATTGCAAAGGGACCAAAATATTTGGCATAGAGCTTGAAGTTCTTGCGGATAGCAACAGAAGACTGACGATAAGGTTGAAGCTTAAGAAATACCATGTCACCCACTGAAAATTCTCTATCCAATCTTTTCTTATCAGCATAGAACTTCATACGATCTTATGCCTTTTCTAGATCTTCCTTCAGTAGTTGCAACATAACATCTCTCTCCTTCAAATAACTCTCCACAGAAGCAACTGAAGTTGTAGCCAAGGCTTGAAAAATGAGATGAGGAGGCTGATAACCATATAAGGCTTGAAATTGTGACATCTTTAGACTAGAGTGATAGTTTGTGTTGAACCACCATTCTGCAAGATCTAGCCATTGTGTCCATCGCTTAGGATTAGAACTAGTCATACATCGTAGGTACTGCTCCACACAGGCATTAATTCTCTCAGTTTGTCCATCTGTTTGTGGATGGTATGCAGTTGAGAGCTTGAGAGTGATGCCTAATGACTTGAACAAAGCCTGCCAAAAATGACTTACAAAATTTTTGTCTCTTACTATAGAGCCTGGTAAGCCATGTAGCTTAAATATGTTGTTGAGAAACTCTTTAGCTATTGACATAGCTGTGAAGGGATGGCTCAATGGAATAAAGTGACTATATTTTGTAAGTATATCCATAATGACCAAGATGACACTCTTCTTATTGGATAAAGGAAGTCCTTCAATAAAATCCATTAAAATATCCTTCCATGCTCTCTCTGGTATGGGCGAGGGTTGTAAAAGTCCACTAAGAAAATAAGTAGAACCCTTGTTTCATTGACACACCTCACAAGTAGCCACAAACTGTATTATATCATGCTTCATATTTGGCCAAAAGAAGTGAGATTTTTCTTTATGATAAGTACCTAGCATGCCTGAGTGACCCCCAATAGCAAAAGAGTGTAAAGATTGGAGAATGGAATTTCTCACCTCATTACTTGACCCAATGTATAGTCTGCCTTTGAATCTGAGTATGCCTTGTGAATATGAAAATTTTGGCTGATCTGGAGACACAAGTAAGGATGCTATAAGTTGTTGAGCCACATAATCACCTTTATAACTTGAGATAATATCTTGTGCCCACTGTGCATTGCTCAAAGAAATGGCATTGTAGTCTGCAGATAAAATTGGTACTCTGGATAAGGCATCAACAACCACATTCTCTTTACCCTTCTTGTATTGGATGATATAACCAAATCCCATCAACTTGGTTAGCCACTTCTGTTATAAGGCAGTAGAAAGTTCATGATCCATTAGTTATTGTAAACTCTGGTGATCAGTCTTGATAATGAATTTACTATGAGAAAGGTAATATCTCCATTTTTATACAACCATAACAATGGCCAAGAATTCTCTGTCATGGTGGAGAGAGCTAAAGATTTACGACCCAAAGATTTACTGAAAAATAAAATTGGCCTACCCTCTTGCATGAGCACTGCTCCCACTCCTCTGCCACAAGCATCAGTTTCCAGCATGAACTGTTTTGAAAAGTCAGGGAGGGCCAACGCTGAAGCCATTGTCATTGCAGTTTTGAGTGTATTGAAAGTTTCATGTGCTGATGTTGACCAATGAAATGCATCTTTCTTAAGCATATCAGTAAGAGGTTTAGAGATAGTATCATAGCCCTTAGTAAATATTCTATAGTAGCATGTGAGACCCAAGAATCCCCTTAACTGCTTCAAGTTGGTAGGTAATGGCCAAGTGGTCATAGCAGCAATTTTGTCAGGGTCCGCAGCCACTCCCTCTGCAGAGATGAGATGTCCCAAATAATCTAGCTGAGGCTGAGCAAAAACACATTTAGACAGTTTGGAAAATAATAAATGTTGCCCCAGTAGAGAGAAAACTTGTTGTAAGTGTAGAACAAAATCTGCCATGGATTTGCTATAAATGAGTATATCATCAAAGAAGACAAGCACAAATTTCCTTAAAAATGGCTGAAGTACTTCATTCATCAGATATTTAAATGTAGCAGGTGCATTGGTGAGGCCAAAGGGCATCACTTTAAACTCGTAATGTCCATGATGAGTTCTAAAAGCTGTTTTGTGAATGTCAGGACCAAAGACTCTGAGTTGATGATATCCAGACCTTAAATCTATTTTAGAAAAGATAACTTCTCCTTTGAGTTCATCCAATAGCTCATCAATCAATGGAATAGGAAATTTATCCTTAATGGTGGACTCATTTAGTTTTCTATAATCAACACAAAATCTCCATGTGCCATCTTTCTTCTTCACAAGGAGAATTGGGGAAGTAAATGGGCTGTTACTATTTTGAATAACCCTTGCAGAAAGCATCTCTTGGACCAATTGTTCAACCACATATTTATGAATGTAAGGGCATTTATAAGCCCTCTGCGAAGTAGGGGTAGAGTTTGGCTTGAGTGGAATTTTGTGGTCCAAAGTTCTGGAAGGTGGGAGTGTAGTAGGTTCTGCAAATACATCAGAAAAGGTATCCAATACTGCACTAATTGGAGGAGAAATAGGTGGAGGAGGTGATGCAGAAACAACAAAGAAATGGCCAATTAGTGTTGGAGTATTGTCTTGATAAACTTTCTTAAAGAAGAACCCTCAATAAGATGAAGAGAAGGTTTAGAAGAACTTCCCTGAAGTGTGATATAGATTCCATGATGAAGAAAGGAAATCTTCAACTGAGTAAAGTTGAATGTGACATCTCCCAACTTTTGTAACCAATCAGATCCTAAAACCATGTCATATCCTCCTAGTGGTAGCACCCTTAAGTCAAAGGAAAATTGATGCCCCTGCATTTCCCATTGAATGTTCTGACAAAGACCATGACTAGTGATTCTTTCACCATTTGCCACTGTCACTACCATGTGCCCTGTGGGAGAAGCATGAATGTTTAGTTTCTTGACAATACTTGAGTCAATGAAACTATGGGCACTCCCAGTATCCACTAGAACCATAATAGGATGTTTCTTCAAATGGCCTGAAACTTTAATTGTATCATGAACTACATGTCCTGTTAAAGCATGTAAAGATATCTCAATATTAGAGTCACTAGTAGTTGGTGAAGAAACATTGAAGTCAGCAGGAAACACTGGTGTTGAATCCTTCATCTCCTCATCAGGTATGAGCATAAATAACTGTTGTGTCTTGCACTTGTGGCCCTGTCTATAGAACTCATCACAATTATAACATAACCCTTTGTATTTTCTCACTTGCATTTGGGCATGAGTAAGAATCTTGATAGGTGGTAAAGAATTGTCAATGGAAGTACTTGGTGGAGAAGTTGGGTGGGTTACAATTGGATTAGAAGAAGTAAGTTGTTTATTTTAAGTGGTATGAGGAGAGAAGAATGATTTAACAATAGAGGGTGGGTGGAACACAGATAATGGTGTTGGAACAAAAGGTCTAGAAAATTTTTATTAGGTTTTGGGTGATGAAGTAAAGAAGCTTGTTGTAACCTTCCTAAGACAAAAGCCTCAGTTGTTGTTGCTGGTTTGAACATTCACACAGTAGCTCAGATATCCTCCTTTAAACCACTAAAGAAGCTAAGGGTATAAAAACTTTCAGGTAAGCCAGGATTATTAGATTCCATGAACCATTTATAGTGCTCCCCTTTATCGAAATAATCTTCTACAGTTGTAGTTTGAGATAATTTATTGAAACTTCCCACATAATTATCTTGTGCAACATCCTCAAATCGAGCACATAAATCATGAACAAATGTAGTCCAAGGAATAGATTATTTACCTTGTTGATAGTTCATAAACCATGAATCCACCTGTGAATCGAAATGAATAGCATCTAAATCCACTCGCTCCTCTTCCGGAAATTTGTGAAATGCGAAATATCTTTCAAACTTAAGAGCCCAACCACGAGGGTTACTGCCATTAAATCTGGGAAAATCGACCTTTGGAGTTCGGGAAATTCGATTGTTGCTAGAATGAGAAATTGTTTTAATGAGTTGAGAGATATTGTTGAGAGGTGTAAATTGAGATTTATCAGAAGATGGACCTGGATGGTGTTGTGAGTGATTGTTCTTCAGTAAGCCAAGAATAAGAGCCAATGTAGATTTGACATCGGTGACTGAAGAACTCAAAGAATCGAGTTGATCTCTGATTTCAGTGATGGAAGTAGTGTTTTGAGCAACACTTTGGGTGAGCTCTGCGATGGACTGTTTGTTAGCCATGGAAACAGGTTCCAAGAGTGAATCTGATACCAATTGTAGTGTACTGAGGTACAACTACAAGGAAATGATCAAGGATAACTGGAAGCAAGCTGCTTTCTCTCTGCAAGCAGAGCCTAACCTTCAAAATTGAAAGCAATTTAGTTTTTCATTCATGAATTTTAGAGTCTTACAGTGATTGGGTATTTAAACACCAGTCTGAGAAGAAGGACATCAACGACCCAAAATACATCAAATAAGAAAAAGAGACAAGAAACGGAACTCGAGGAAATAGAATTCCTACACACACTGATTACCCTAGCTAACCTGGTGAGTCTGAATCCAACTCAGTCACGCGACTCGGTCTCAAATAATTGGGTACATGACAAAGAGAAGATTCTCAGGCATAAACAAACTAGGTGCAATCAAAGTTCAACAACCGTCAGTCAATCAAATCAATCGAAAACTAATAATAAACCGCAATTATCTAGTTTCCCACCAACGGTACTAATAGAGCTTCTCAATCTCAAATAAGTCTTTAAACCGAGCGGCTGTAAGAGATTTCGCCTAATTAGGTTACTTTCCTCTCCGAATTGGTTGTTGCACCGATAACAACACAACTAGGTAGTTTTACTGGCTCTGAGGATTATTTTGCTTGAAATGCAAACTTCAATATCTATATACCAAAGAAGTTCGGACACCAAGAAATTTCCAAAACCGAAAATATTCTCAAGATATGCAATATATTTCCAAATTCGATTTCCATAATTCCTGGAAATGCTTTGTCCAAATATTGACCGAAAATCTCTTAGAAAATCTCCAACTAGTAAATGCACATTACTAATTTTTATTTTCTAAAGATATGCAAAACTAAAAACCATAATTAAAAGATTCTTAATTTATTTCGATCCGGATTCTCCTTTAGCTATTAAGGAATATCTTTGAACAATAAAAGATAAGCGTTATTGCGCATGTTCAAAGTATGTCGACATATTTACTTTGTAAGTCATTTTTCATACTTACAATCTTGGAACCGATTTTCCACACTTCCAAACAAGTTTAGAATTGGTTCGTCTGACTTCCAAGAACTATGTGATTGATTATCCTATCAAATCACCAAACATGGGTTTCACGGTTCTACCAAAACAAGTTTCGGTTCTGCCTCCATGTGGGTAATAGAATTAGTCACACTAGTTACCAAAACTTGGTTTACTAGGTACTAGGATCGGTTCCCACATATATATGGTATCTAACTTGTATTTGGTGCACATGTCCATAGGATCGGTTCCCAATAACTAAAAACGTGTTGCACATGTTCATAGGATTGGTTCCCAATAACTAGAAACTTGTTGCACCTCTTACAAGGATCGATTCCCCTTTTGTGATCGGTTGTACCTCTTACTAGGATCGGTCCCCGAATGTCTAGAGTTGGTCATACCAATTACAACAAATCGATCATACCATCTTAGGTGATTACTTAAGATCCGTTTCACTAATAAAAGTCATACAAGTACAAAAGTCAAGCCTTGTGAATAGTTTTTCCAAGAACATAAACAAGTCATGAGCGGTTATACTAAACACACATATTGGTAACTCAAAAGATATGCAATGAATAACAATACCAATAAGCCTAGCGATTTCCCTTTCGATTCACAAAACAAGTTCATGAATGTACTTCCTTTAAACGAGTGTAAATGTTTCCTAGGACGAAATCTTACCTCATACCCATACGTAATCACAATAGCATTCAAACGATTATGTCGATGTCTTATATACGAATTTCAAAAGATAAGCGTTATACTTCGTATTGTATTCCTTAATACTACGTCTAACTGGAGTATAATCATTCATAGCTTCGCAATTATGTTTTCAATATGCACGACTTGAAAGATATGTTTGGGAATGAAACAGTTCAAGTCAAATATTTCTAACCTCAAGTGGAAGGATGATGTCATCGTTGTAGCTCTTTACTTCTTCACATTCTTCAAGTCTTCACGTCATACTTGTAATGTCACATATCCTAATACTTTCAAGCTAACCTATGCGAAGTTAACTCTAGCATATAATCAAGCGACTCATTAAATGAGTTTTGATTCACTAAAATATGACAACCAAACTTGACATACCAACGCTTGGTTGGTTCAACCGAACTATGATTTAACAATCTTCCCCTTTGTCAATTTTAGTGACAAAACTCTTACATCATATGGATAAACAAATTACAAGAATTCATTACACAGACGCTTGATTTCCAAATTCAACAACACAATAACCTGTATACATCCAATCCTTTAAATGCCGTTGTTGACATTATAATGACAAAGCTAATAATCCCCCTAAAGGTAAGATAGGTATATTTTCAATCCGCACGTCTTTGTTATTCCCTTATCAATATGATATACTACTCCCCCTTAGTCTATGCTTTACTCTTTCATTAGATAAAACTTTTAAGCACCATTGTCCTTTCCTTAGTGATACCAAATCAATACAAATCAATATCAATATCACTTTCTTACTCCATATATTTCTCCCCCCTTTTGTCACAAAATGACAAAGGTACGAGCAAATAAAAGACAAAGCAAAAGGATCTTACAAATCTCAAAAGACTTGCACCCTATAAGAGTTAAGCACGAGGGTTCCACACACCATTTTGGATAACCAATATCAAAATCGAAACTACAATGTAATTTTGTTTTGATATGTTACTAAGGAAACAATTTCCCGAAACAATTTTCCCTAATAGTTTAGCAAACCAAAAATCGACTAAGCACCTTAGTCCATTTGCTAAACCGATTGCATAAGTACAATCGCTTGTTCGATAAGACCAAAATAAAGATCATAATTAACTTTATTTTTCTCATCAAGATCTAATTATCCATATAACTTAGACCTTTAACTTTTAAACAAGAAAAGTACTAGGTTAGTTAACTAGCATTTATTGTTAAGGCATTCGATTAGACTTGAATAACCGAAACCTCCACTTTGATAAGTCTAACTAAGATCAGAATAACTTAGTTTCTCTTATCCGGAATCGAATTGGACTAAAAAATTCATCCCGAAAACTTTTTCTTTTGTAAAGCCATAAACAATTCATACAAACCAAATAAATCAACTTCCATAATTATTTACCTCAACCAGAAGCAATTGAAACAACATAGACACTGAAGCACCACAATTGTACATAAATTTTGTAAGCTTAAACGATTGATACCAAACAATAAAGCAAGATAACAATAGTTTTTCTTATCCGGAAACAATAGAATCACACACACATCCATACATAAACAATGGAATAAACATCAATTGTATCGAAATTTTGTTAAGCAAAAGCAATAAATATATGCAATAAAATCATGCTTTTCTTAAACAGGAAAACGATTAACTAACAAAGTCATTACCTCAAATTCCACATCCTCTTCTCCAATAATGTTTGCATCTTATCAGGGAGAATTGATACCAAAATATCATTATGTAGTCATCCTCTTGAAAGACAAAAGAACAACAACAACCAACCTTTACCAGAGAAAGGTTGAAAACCGGTTTTAACTAATGCAATGCAAAAGTTGAAACCTCGAAACACATATGCTTTTATGCTAAACCAAAAACGATTCAACGTATTGTGACTTTTTCACATATTGTTTCAATCAGATACCGTCATGATCCTTTGATAAAGCCTACCAACATGGGCTAGAACTTAATCCTGCTAAACCAAAAAGTCACCCAAACCATAAGGGTTCACATCGTATGAGGTCGAATGTTAAGGTCATGAAAACCGAAATCAAACATCCCATAAACATACATAGCAATAAGATAAAGCATTCAAGCACATGCTATGTAAACGAAAAACTATTACAAGAAAAATTATAAACTAATAATTTTATTCATAAATAAGATAGTTTTATTCATAATAGACTTTACTGAAATAATCAAAAACTAATGTCTATTTTCTTTATGACAGATCTTTAAACCGATTATTAAACATCACCTTCAATGTCCTCGAATTTTTCAGGATCTTCATCAACAACATCATGACTGATATCTTAGATTCTGCACACAGTACCTTGATTGTATTCACAGGCGAAAGCATTAACCTTTTGATTAATATTCCAAGCATACTCCCTATTACCGATTCCAAGTTTAATCAACTTTCTTTGGTTACGGATAACAGTTCTTAGTAGTGTTGCCTGTCTATGATGAGTTTCCATAGTACTGAGGAGGACTTTTCGTAGATTGATAATATCAATCTTAGCATCCAAACTGTTTTGGATAAGGAGATGAGTCACATCTTCCTTTTCATTTTATATATCTTCATAACCATATTTCTTGAAGGTATCATCAAGATGAGCAGTTTCCTTAGAAGTCATTCCACTCAAGGCTTTCAGAAGTTTTGCTCGAGATCTGGTTTGAGAATACATATTTTAGCATAAGTTCTCAGACACGTTGAGTACATATATTTGATATACCTTTAACACATACCAAACATAAATATCAGCCTTAAATAAATAATTCTGACAAGATTTGAAAAGATTTTCGCATCTTATGTGTTACTGATTCACAACTTTCTTCGAAAAGAAATTATCTTCTAGATCAGTATCAAGAGATACTTATAGATAGGAAACTTATCATGTTTACCCAAGTTGTTTGCAAGACAACTTTTCTACACATGGAGACATATCATGCATCTTCAGATAGATTGTGTAAACTCTCTATGTTGAATAAGTGATTATGACAGGACACAGATTTCCCAGATATGTGTGCTTCCTTATATCAGTAGATTGGGTATTGTAAGGATGCACATTCCAACGCGATTAAGCGTTTGGGTGAGGATCTTCATCACCAATACCTTTTGAGGCATTTCTTCCTTCTTTCTTTTAGGAGCATTATCATGTTCCCTTGAGTGGGTTTTAGATACATCCTCTTCATTAGGAATATTTTGAGAAGCTATATCCTTGATTACATCTTGTGCCCAGGATGGTATATTCCTTGAGCTTGAACCTGTGTGGTCTAGATCTGCCATCCGAAGGAATTCTGATGTCTTCTGTTCAAGACATTCTATATGTCCTCTCAAGGTAACCATTCCTTGTTTGAAATGTTTTTCTAAACACTTGTCTAGAAATACCTTTCGACATATCTCTGTAAGAAGATCTTCAATAAGGATATTATTCCTTATTTGTGAATGCTCCAGCGATTGAGTAAGAGTTTTACACTTTGTAGTCCGTTGATGAACTTTGTTGCATAGAGCTAATTTTTGTTCCACATAATCTGCCATATTATTTTGAAGACTGAGTGTTTCTCGTTTTCCTTCACAAATTCTTACATTCAATTGAACAATAAGTTCTAGGACATCATCTAGGCTGACAATGACCTTTCCCTTTTCTGAATAGTTTTCAACATGCTTGAAAATCTTTCTAACATTTTATGAAAATCAGAACTTGGGCAGACTAGTGAATCTATTCTCTTTTTAGAAGATTTTTCACTATAGATTGGAGTCGGATCCAAAACATGTTTATTGAGTTTCGGATTCATTTCTTTTCTGATAAGAGACCTGATTCGCAATCAAGTTATTAGTCATAGACTTTTTATTTGATTTTCGAAAAGACTTTCGAGACCAATTTCCATTGACCTTCTCTGAGATATTATTCTCATTATCTTGACATACGTTAACTGAGTTATTCATAAATTTAGCTTTTCTTTTCTTATTTGACTCATATCTTACAGGTTGGATCGCACCAAACAAAGATTATTATATCTTTTCGTGTTTTCCTGCTCTGATACCAATTGAAAAGACGAGGGTACCCAAATATACCTCAATCTAAAACTTTTCCACCTATAAGTCCTTTATCCGAAAGTGATTATCTATGTACGGAGTCGAGACAATACAACTAATTGGTTCACACTTCGTGTGATCATCTATGGATACGAGATCGAGACAATACGACAACAAGATAACTTGTGTGATTGACTATGGATACAAGATTGAGACAATACAACAACGAAGTATGTTTACTTGATAAAAGGTTCAGACTTAACCAAACACAATAGGATTACTATCAAGTAAATATAAATTAACGTTTGTGTATTTTACTTCTAATTATAATAAAACAATTATAATTCCGGAAATAGAAAAGTAAAAGACACATCAAGATTTTGTTAACGAGGTAACCGAAAATGCAGAAAAACCCCGGGACCTTGTCCAGAATTGAATACTCTTGGGATTAAGCCGCTATACAAAATCTAACCAACTTCGTATAGTTGAGACTAAGCAACTAAACCTATAGTTCACCTAGTTCCGTTTGTATCCCTGCGCCTCCAACTTGTTAATAAGTCACGCACTTCGAAAAATTCATTTGGTTCGTATTCCAAACAGTAAAGGAACAACTAATATGTTCGGTAACAACTCTTTTCAACCAAGTGATATGAGTTCGACAAAAGGCTCTTCCGTTTATCCCAATAAACCCCCTTTTCAGGTCCTTAGATCTATCCAATAACAATTACCAAAGTAATTTTCAAGATTTTGCAATCAATACTTTTAATCACAAAGAATTATATTGATGTTGATATACTTAACTAATCAATCAAACCTATCACAAAGATAAATCGATTATAGTTGGATCCTTTTCCAGCCGAAACAAGTATTGTGCACACCAAAGATTATGAACCCAAATCAGAAATCTTCTTCATCTTCAAATCTTCTTAGATCTTCAAGAAACACCTGCACACAATCAACTTAAATCTCTTGTGATCAATCACACACAGAACGAAGTCTGTTAACAATGGATCATCACAAGACGTCTTTAGAATTACAAACAGTCTAAAGATCCCCGTCGAAACTTCGCTCTAGTTTGAGTGTATCTTATATCAAAAGAGAAGATTCTCAAGCATAAGCAAACTAGGTGCAATCAAAGTTCAACAACCATTAGTCAATCAAGTCAATCGAAAACTAATAATAAACCGCAATTATCTAGTTTCCCACCAACGATACTAATAGAACTTCTGAATCCCAAAGAAGTCTTTAAACCGTGTAGTTGTAAGAGATTTCTCCTAATTAGGTTACTTTCCTCTCCGAATAGGCGGCTCCACCAGTAACAACGCAACTAGGTAGTTTTTCTGACTCTGAGGATTAGTTTGCTTGAAATGCAAACTTCAATATTTATAGACCAAGGAAGTTTGGACACAAAGGAATTTCCAAAACCGAAAATATTCTCAAGATATGCAATATATTTCCAAATTCGGTTTCCATAATTCCTGGAAATGCTTTGTCCAAGTATTGACCGAAAATATCTTAGAAAATCTCCAACTAGTAAATTCACATTACTGATTTTTATTTTTTAAAGATATGCAAAACTAAAAACCTTAATTAAAAAATTCTTAATTTATTTCAATCCGGGATTCTCCTTTAGCTATTAAGGAATATCTTTGAACAATAAAAGATAAGCGTTACTGCACATGTTCAAAGTATGTCGACATATTTACTTTGTAAGTCCTTTTTCATACTTACAATCTTGGAACTGATTTTCCACACTTCCAAACGGGTTTCACGGTTCTACCAAAACAAGTTTCGGTTCTACCTCCATGTGGGTACTAGAATTAGTCACGCTAGTTACCAAAACTTGGTTGACTAGGTACTAGGATCGGTTCCCACATATATATGATATTTAACTTGTATTTGGTGCACATGTCCATAGGATCGGTTCCCAATAACTAAAAACGTGTTGCATATGTTCATAGGATCGGTTCCCAATAAGTAGAAACTCACTGCACCTCTTATAAGGATCGATTCCCCTTTTGTGATCGGTTGCACCTCTTACTAGGATCGTTCCCCCAATGTCTAGAGTTGGTCATACCAATTACAAAAAATCGATCATACCATCTCAGGTGATTACTTAAGATCAGATTCACTAATAAAAGTCATATCAATACAAAAGTCAGGCCTTGTGAATAGTTTTACCAAGAACATAAACAAGTCATGAGCGGTTATACTAAACACACATATTGGTAATTCAAAATATATGCAATGAATAACAATACCAATATGCCTAGAAATTTCCCTTTCGATTCACAAAACAAGTTCATGAATGTACTTCCTTTAAACGAATGTAAAACATTGTTTCCTAGGACAAAATCTTCACCTCATACCCATACATAATCACAATAACATTCAAACGATTATGTCGATATCTTAATACTACCTCCAACTAGAGTATAATCATTCATAGCTTCGCAGTTATGTTTTCAATGTGCACTACTTGAAAGATACGTTAGGGAATGAAACAGTTCAAGTCAAATATTACTAACCTCAAGTGGAAGGATGATGTCGTCGTTATAGCTCCTTACTTCTTCACATTCTTCAAGTCTTCACGTAATACTTGTAATATCTCATATCCTAATACTTTCAGGCTAACTTGTACGAAGTTTATTCTAGCATATAATCAAGCGACTCTTTAAATGAGTTTTGATTCACTAAAATATGACAACCTAACTTGACATACCAACGCTTGGTGGGTTCAACCGAGCTATGCTCTAACAAGGACCCTAAGTTGAAAAAAGAAACTTTTCAACACATACCAAGAGGCAAAGAGGAAAGATGTGGAAAGATCTTTTGGTACTATGAAACGGAAATTTGCTGTTGTAAATAATCCTTGTATCTATTGGAAAAAATCAGATATGAAGTCCATAATGAGAAGATGCATGATAATGCACAACATGGTTGTGGAGAACGAGTATCCTGCAGCGGATTGGGGAATGATGGCGGAACAACCAACTGAACCAGTGGTTGGTGATCTGAGAATGCACGCCGGTGTTCTTGCGGAACCAATTACATGGGAAAGCCTGAGGTTGGATCTCACAAAGCACATTTGGGAGCGTTATGGGGATGGTTTCCAAGAAAACGCGCAGATTATTATAGACAACCCTGTAGATGTCCACCTGTAATGTGGTTGGGTGCCTTTGTTGTTTCAGTATTGATTTTAATTTAGGGTGCACTAGGTATATGTTTGGAACGCGTGGCTTGAAATATTAATTACAAAAGATGGTTTTAGCATGTTTGTTAAAACACTGGCAAATTTATTATTATTTGCGGAACAAAGCAGAAGGATTGAGGTACAAATAACAAAAACAGTCCAAGGTCACACTTAAATAAACCCTAACTCATTGTCGTAGGTAACGCGTCTGCACTTAGCATGTGCAACAAGCTTTTAAACCGGTAGGTGACCCTAACAAACGAGTTTAGTCTCGTGAGGGTTTACAAAGAGATCTACCCACAAAACCTAGATTTATACTCCCTCCGTTTCTGGAAAAGAGATACTTTCACATTTTTCATTTTAGCCTAAAAATAGGCCAAATTGAAAAAGTGAAAGTATCTCTTTTCCAGAAATGGAGGTAGTATAACTACTCCTTATCCGAATTTTGGGGTATGTAGGATTCAGTTATTC
This sequence comes from Papaver somniferum, assembly GCF_003573695.1. Classification (NCBI taxonomy): domain Eukaryota; kingdom Viridiplantae; phylum Streptophyta; class Magnoliopsida; order Ranunculales; family Papaveraceae; genus Papaver; species Papaver somniferum. The sequence goes on along the minus strand of NW_020621603.1, from coordinate 4,794,960 downwards.
AAGTCTAATCGAAATCCTTGACAAGAAAAATAGTTAACTATTGATGTTATGGGGTGGGTTTAAGGATGCACAAACCCGATCCAACCTGCACCCGCCAATTTTAACCCACACCCGACCCAACCCACTTAGACACGAGTCAACTATGACTCGCAACATCAAATACCCGACATATGTTGGGTCGGGTGCGGGTGACACCTTCTGTCATCCGAACCAACCCGCCCACCCGCCATAATATTCCACTCATATTACTCATCCTGGCCGTTCAAATACATAAGAATAAGAAGTGGAAACCAAAAATTGAAGGCATAAATAAGTGGTAACTGGCAAGGCTCGAAGATGGGACATATCAATCACCAGCTAAGAGTAGAACCACCAAGCTACTCTGATGACTTGGACGCCTAATATTAATTTATTTTATTAATTTTGAACAATAATAAAAAAACATTACATAGCAGGCAAGCGAGCAACAAGCTGCGCCGCAATCCCCTTTTGAATTGCAAAACCTATCCTCTTAAAAACAATCTCTCTCGAACCGAGGATCATGACATTATTATGCATGACTTTCTGAACTGTCTTGAGTAGCCCTACCACCTCTGGAGCTAAGAAACAAAAAGTATCAAAAGCAAAGGGGATAAAAAGCATGTCCATTATCAACACATGCTTTCTCATGCTTTTCTATCTTACCTGAAACAGCCCTCAGCGTTGCTTGGCCAGCTGTAAAAGTACCATGTCCAATATTTACTAACGGAGAAACCCCAGTAAGGTCAACACATGTGTGTTTGCCATTAGCCCATCCAAAAATAAGAAAGTCCGCTGGCCTGAATGTTGATCTCCCCTCAAGTGGGTTTGTCAAAAAGTTGACAACCGCTTGTTTCTTAGATGAAATACCAGCTCTCTGTAACACATCATACAACATATCTCTCACATGATCATGTCTGTATTTGAACCCTGGATCAACCTTACAATGAACTGCGTGTTCCACATATGTGTCTAAACAACCTGTGATACATGCCAAACAACGTGAATCTGAAAGGTATAAATGAATCATTAACCTATACTTGAGGATGGACCGGTATCCCACGGGTGACATCTTCTGTCCAAAGCCCTCAATCAGAATAGCAAGAAGAAAGTCCTGGGCATGCGTTGTTTGCAGACAACCAAAGACCGCTTTCTGTTTGTCCAGTAACTCATAAACTATATCTCTATCTTTAACCACTTTACCAAAAAGAGCACTCGTCAGGTTACTTTGTGCTTTAAGAGGGACGGTGTCCTTACTAGTGAAGCTGCTAAAGTCATAATCAGGAAGAGTTACCTGTAATGCCTTCAAAGCCTTATGAAAGTTGTCATCCATGTCCTCTACTTCACTCCCCCTTAATATGTGATCTTGCAGACCTCAGGATTGCACACGTGATGCTATAAAGGCATAGTGAGACACCTCTTTAGCAGTGTATAAACCAAGGCCCCCATATCCTATAGGTAGGATGGATAACCTCCACTGTAAATCTCCAAAGAACGGTCTCCCACAAACCACAATACCCTCTACCACCTCTCTCGGGACTCTATCGAAAATATCTGTTGCCTCTATGGCGTAGTCTGGGCAACAGATCCGGAGCCCAAAGAGCATCTTGGAGATCCCCATGCATGCACGTAGGAGTAAAAGTTCACTCTGAGGATCGCGGAGCTTGGATAAAACCTGTGTTAAACCTATTGCCTTCTATGCTCTCCGAATGGAAAGTCCCTTCACAAACCCATTATCAAGGATGACCGCACCACCTAATAATTTGACCCCATTATTTGGGCTTGAGATTCCAGCAGGAAACATCTCGTCTCTTATCTTCTGTCCATCACAAGAGGCCAAAAGATTTCAGTTTTCTTAATATTCAATATAAGCCCCAACTCAGGCCCTTCCGGCTGGACAACTGTGAGTGTGTTTGCCACTTCTTCGGTGTCCCCGATAATAGTACCATCATCCATATACCAAGCCTGTAAGGATAGTGTGCATTGTTCATTTATCCACTTCTTCACTGTAAATAGCTACTCTATGATTGTTGTTTTATTTTTCTACATGTGCCTTCATATTAATATACACAGTAGATGATTTTCTAGGTTTTATAAAGTCATCCATGTATCTCTGTAATTCATAGAAATCTCCTGTCTGCTTCTTTTTTTATTTTTATCTGTGTTTTTGATTATTTCTCCTTTATAAGTTTCAATATTTTGCTGCTTGCATGTCAAATTCTTTATTTCATTAGAATTTTAGTGGAAATGTTTGATTGATTTATACAAATCATTGATGGGGTTAGAATCTTCTGGTTAAATTTTCTGAATTTCATGGATGCTTTTAAGGATAGAAAGAGAAAAAACCAAAAATTACCCACTTCACGAGTTTTTTTCTATTTGCTTTAAGGTTAGATTTCATGCGAAGGCGTTAGTTGCCAAAGAAATTGGGGTTTAATTTTGAAAACTTTGATAATGTTTTTTTTGCACTTCGTCATGTGGATGATACAAATACTAGTGTGCAAAGAGAGTTTTCGGCAGTTCACTAGTTTTCACTGAAAGTTCGAAGAATTAAAACTCTTTTAGGAGGATGAGTATACCCACCGCCACCCGCCCGATTTAACCCACAATAAGGTTGGGTCGGGTGAAAACCGATCCGCTGTAAAACGGGTTGGGTGCGGGTGATGAGTTCAATTACCCGCCATCAGCGGGTTGGGTGGCGGGTGAGGTCAAACCCGACCCATCCGACCCGTTATACACCCCTAGGTAGGTTTATGGGAATGGGTCCCACCCCCTGTGATGGGCGGTCAATGTAGAATCAGCGATGATACACACACCGAAGGTGTGTCCCGTGATCTGCACCGTGAAGAAATTCAAGGACTGTTAGGGCAATCCCGAGTGAGATTTGCAGGGAGGTGGGGTTCACCATCTTTTTTTCTCTCACATCAAAATCACGGTGCACATCACGGTGCACATCACGGTGCTCCTTTTCGGTACACCAAACATTTTCGATGTAGAATTTCCGATGCCCAATTTCTCCAAAATTACCAAATGGTCCAAATTCATTTTATCCACAGGAAAACTATACTTTTCGTCTCTAGTCTCTTTGTTCACCACACAACTCCATTAAAACATCTCTTCACTCCCTCTTTCACCATCTCACTGTAAACAAATGTTAACTATCTGTTCATCTTTCAAATTCTTAGTAGTTCCTAATTGTAAACAAGATAGAAAATCAAATCTATGGATTTTACTTGATTCAAACAGAAGAAGAATTGACTTCATTTCCTGTACACTCTCTTCATCTTCTGCGAATAATGATTATGATCCTTCCCAGGACTTCTTTGGTCTTGAGTCTGATCTTCAACCAAGGAAACTAATTGCTGGTGCAACTAAACCAAGATCATGGTTTGGACCAAATGGACAGTATATTAGAGAATTGCCTTGTCCTTGTTGTAGGGGTAGAGGTTATACTCCATGTATTGAGTGTGGCATAGAAAGGTCTAAATTAGACTGTTCACAGTGTAATGGGAAGGTATGTGCACATTTTCACATATCACATTTTCTTTCTTCTTCATTTTTTTTTAATTGTTTTTTTTTTTTCATATGAGCTAGGAAGAAAATAGACAAATTGATTTGTTCTTGATAGTTTAGATGGCAATAAGCAAGTACTTGCTAAACATCATTTGTTGTTGCGAGAATGTTCGAGGACTTGGTGCATGTGGTGGCCTAATCACCATAGATGCCAGGCATTTTACCCTAAGGGGTTGCGGATCCAACTGTGAATACGGCATTCACTGCCCAAGTCCTTGATGTTTAGCTGTTGATGAGCATCAAAGCTTTACTTATTAGAGAATGCGTGCTTCGTATTTGGTTTACCTGTTCCAGGGAACAAAAATGTGTAGTAAATGCTTGGGAGATTGCGTAATATGGGAAGAGTCGATCGACGAGCAACCATGGGAAAAAGCTCGCTCAATGTAAAATCGTTAAACCTTGTTTCCGCTTCTTCTTAGTAGTAGATTGCATGCTGGTCAAATTGCCCTTTTTTGCATGGTCTGATGATTTTTGCAACCAATATTTTGCACCAGAAATGAGTTGTGTCTCTGTGCAAGTTAGAGTATGCTCATTGTCGCGTGATGTTCGTTATGCAGATCTCCGCTCAAAGTCAAGGAAGATGATGAGGTAGACAACCTAGACATAAAGTTGGATATCAGGAAAAAGTCCAAGCGGATATACCATTCACCTTCTCCTGAAGTTGGATTGAAGATCAGCAGATCACTAAAAGTTAGTCCACAACTCAATCTCTCTTGCATATGCACGTCGTTGTTTGAAGTTGTCTTTTTTTTGGTTGAAATGTATTTTTTTTCCTGACTGCATATGCACTATTTGCTTGTCATTTCTCATATATTAATTGAGTTTGTTAGGAATCTATTCTCAGATTCATGGCCTTTGCATAGAATTCTAATAAAACGTATGTGTACTGAAAAAAGTAAGCGCCAGTCAACAATGTAACTAAGTTTACATGCTTTACTTGCATCTATTTATTGCAACACAAAATCTTTGATAATTGCATAGGTAGATTATGTGGAGAGATAATCATAAGTTTGATTTTCCTTGTTTAGTTGGATGCTTGCAGAATCTGAATGCTAAAACAGGATTATTTACTAAGCGAATGAAGATTCTCCATCGCGATCCAAAGTTACATGCTCAGAGAGTGGCTGCAATTAAGGTCTGGAATGCACATTTCTGATATATTATGTTAAACCTTTACGTCTGAACTCAAATAATCTGGTGGAAGAACAATTACAGAACTTCATCACATATGAATTACTATTTTTTTTTGCATTACAGAAAGCTAAAGGGACTGCTGAAGCAAGGAAGAGGGCATCTGATTCTGTGAAAGCTTTCTTCCTTAATCCCGAAAACCGTCGCAAGAGAAGCATTGCAATGAAAGGTACTTCTTGCTTTCTTGTTTAAGATCATTCAAATGCAAGTACTGGAAATATTAAACCGATTTTTGTGCGATACAGTAGTTTTTTCGGAACTTGCACTTGATTGTTGAGCTTATTCAAAATCTTAGGTGCAAACTTTAAAATCCATAGACTAGACATAATGCGTTTACATTTGGGTTAAAAAGGTTACACACTTGTTTAGCAGCTAATATAGATAAGCTCCAATTTTCGGCAGGTGTAAGATTTTACTGCAGTAACTGTGGAAGGGAAGGCCATAGAAGACATTACTGTCCAGAACTTATTAAGGATGGATCACTAATTAGAAAGTTCAAATGCGGGCTTTGTGGAGAAAGAGGACATAACCGGAAAACCTGCTGCAAGTTAAGGTCAAGTCAAATCAAGACGAGAAGTACTAAAACTCGGCGAAATTGTCGAACCTGCGGTCGAAGTGGACATAATAGCAGGACATGCCCTACTGCTAATGGTGTTGTGGAAACAGTGAAACCAGTTGTTGAATCATCAATAGGTTTAATATCTTCTGAAGGTAGTAATAGAAGGATTCACATCTGTAGCTCATGTCAGGGGAAAGGGCATAATATCAGAACATGTTCAAGCAGAAACAAAAATGTACTTGGAAACTGAATTTCTTTCAATTTGTAGAATGCACAAAGATTAATCCGATGACAAAAATTTATTTTCTCTCAAACTTTAGCTATTTTACTTCTTGGGGGTTGATAAAAGAACTGAGAACCAAATGCAATTTCATGTTTCTATCCAAAATAGCTCCTACTAAAGCTGGTTCATCTGAATCAGTGATACACCATCCTCTGAAGCTCATGGAAGTCACCCCTGTATAGTTGAAAGATACATGGAAAAAGAAAGAAGCTCTATACTGATTTTTTTTTCCTACCAGACATACCTAAAGAAGGTTCTCTACAGACAACAACTATCAAGTATATTTACAACCAATTTGAATAGTTCGGCTAATCTCAACGATTTGATTCGGGACTAGGAGACGCTTTTAGGACTACTACATGGTAGATGTTGATGCAATTGCAGCTTGAGCTACCTTAATGAAAACATCCTCCAAGGTGGCATCAGTCAGACCCCATGCATTGATCTCGAACCTGGTCTTAGCATTTTCAACTGCTCGGAAAACGTCTCCAATCCTTACATCTTTCTTAGGAATTTCAAACTTTTGGGTGCCGGACAGGTGGTAGATTTTGTTTGCATTTGAAGAGAGCTGACGTACTAAGTTCTCCACTTCATCTTCTAGGCTCACAGATGTTGTCATTGTAAACACATATGATCCTCCATATCTCGCTTTTAGCTGGCATTTATAACGAATTTCAGGAATCAAAATTAGAAATTGTAAATCAATTGGGAGAAATTGTGATGATTTTTGTCAGCATCAACCCGAAGGATGACTTTCGACTAAAGAAGTTACTTTTATGGTAAGTTTCTTAGTTGTGTTTCTATTTGGGTTGAACCGGAAAAAAATGTATTGAGCAAGGATGACAAAGAGTAAATAAACAGAGTAGACGAAGAAATGTAAGATAATCTTAATCTTACCTCTTTCGGATTTCCTATGCACTGCAAGCTTCCGTCTTCAAAGATGCCCAACCGGTCACATAGTGCCTCCCGCCTCTTCCATTGAATGAGCTGAAACCATCAAGTATTTATCTTCAGCAATTTTATACACAACAGTAGTGGTAGTAAAATTAGTAAAACTCTGGGATTTAAGTTTAATTACTGGTAAGGATAATATCCCGGTCTTTCTTTGCACGTTTCACAATATTCCACAACTGGTTTCTTGAAGCTGGATCCAGTCCCGTACTAGGTTCATCCATATAAACCACCTTTCACGACGAAAACAAGACTAACATAAGAAGACTGAATGATATGAAAACTGAAAACTGCATGAAGATGTCAAAACAACCTAGCTTGAAAAATTCACTAATTAGTTACTCGTGTTCACTAAGAAGAAAACCAAACCATGTGATTAGCCAAGACTTGAAACTAATAAATACAAGTTGCTGATCATTTTAAGTTCCCTATCACACCATGAGCATTTCATGATGAACAGCACACAACCAAACAAGTGAAACAACAAATATTGCAAATAAGAACAGATGAAAATCAAAACCTTAGGATCACCAATCAACGAAATGGCAACACTAAGCCGCCTCTTCATCCCACCACTATAAGTTTGAGCTTGTTTATCGGCAACACCTCCATGAAATAGGTTAACACTTTTTAGAGATTCTTCCACTGCCTTCAATAATAGAATAAAAACAAAAGAAGAACAAATCAAAATGTTTCTAAGATGATGGTAGGTAATGGTGCTAGTACAAGTAAATGGGTAATAAGAAACAAAAAAAGAGAACTAACGATTTTGATCACAAATGAAAAAAACTTACCTCCGTTAAGGCTGAATTTTTGAGGTTCTTCAGTCTACCATAAAATAGAAGGTGCTCTCTAGCTGTTAGACATTCCCAGAGCAGGCTGTTGTTGTCCGTAAAACAAAATCAATTGCCATCCTTTTTCATACTGCTGGTAATACATAACACAATGTGCCTCGACAAAGAAAATTAAGAAAAGCATAGTTGCGTACTCATGCTGGGGGCACACACCCATGCTGGAATATATTTCGTCCATCTCAGTTGCTAAGTCCAATCCATTAACGAATGCCACGCCAGAGGTTGGTTTTGTGAGCCCAATCATCTGAGAGTAGAACCATTAATTGTTGAGAGGCTTTAAACACAGGGTAGTTCTATTTTTTTCTATGTTTTCGGGGGTTCTGGAAAAGAATAAATGAAGCCTCTGAATGTTAACTTATCCACAATTCTGAAAACTCACCATACTAATGAAAGAGGTTTTACCAGCACCATTAGGACCGAGCATGCCAAAACATTCCCCTCGCTCCAAAGCAAGAGACAACCCTCTTACCGCTATTTTTTCAGGGTTACCATCTCTACTTGGATAAACTTTTTTGAGTGTATCACAGACGATGGAATGACTTGTATCATTTTTGAGCATTAACTCTTTTACCTTTTCCCTCTGCACAAAGTATAACATTAGCACAAGTAACAGAGGATAGAAAATAAAAGACAAGAAAACTTCTGGAAACAATGAGAATCCAATCTATAGGCCACAGCTTAAGCCAAAGAACTTAGATTTTGACTCGATGCAATATAGGTGTGGCTTTGAGTTACTATAAATCTACGCGCTAATAAATATCGATTCATGGATGGGTTGATAAAGCTACACATTCCAACCTTTTAGATCTTGATGCATCAAGAATGAGCAATGTATGCAGTGCTTGTGAAGGAACAAACTTACGTTTTGGGAAACATCAGGTTTTTCAATTTCAACATGAATGTTTGGCTGCTGTGTCTGGGTAGTTGGTTGCTGATAAGAAGCCGGTGGCCTTTTTTTGATTTCTTTAGGAAAAACAGTGGATGCTTTCTAACACCACTACCTGCGGATACAACTTGATCCAAATAATACGCAACAATAAGCATTACAAACCACTCAACGATCATGAGAAGAAAGACTTCTCTCATCCCATTCTCACCATCATTCACACCCTTCCAACTCAGTTTAACGAGATGACCTACATAAGATGTTCTTTGGGAGTAGTCTTGTAATTCATAAAGCCCACGATATAGAGAAAAGGCAGGACACATCTCTAGTATGACAATCCAACCTCCTATAACAACATAAGATCATTCGAATGTGATTAGGGAATACCATAAGATGTAATAGGATGATTCTAAACCACATTAATGGAAGTATAAATTCCTAAGAAACAAGTGTAGTATACATTGTACAGTAAGGATGTATATGTATATAAGATAATGCGAACAAGAGAATATTAGTTATTTTTTATTTTACTAATTTCTCTCTCCTTCCGTTACTACCTAAATTAGATCAACTCACTTGAAAACGACGTGGATTCGACGAGACTCTTGAATACAAATGTTGCAATGAGTCCCGATCCAAATACATACATGTGCGCCATTACTGTGACACCAAATTCAAATATGTTATATAATACGAGGAATAGAATGTAAGGGGGTGGGAGGGTACAGACCTGTAGCTGTCTTAACATTTGAAAATGCTGTCGCCAATAGAAAACCAAAAGAAATCTGTAGGTTTATATATATGAAATAGAATGCAAATTGTACGCTCAGTTCAGTAAATTTGAAGATCGACATCCCTGAAAAGAAGGAGATTATTGCTTTTTTAATTAGTGACATTCTTGAGCGCATAGGACGTGAATTAAAGCAACAAAATTCGAATGAAATGTGAAATTTCTTACCTATGAGATTACCGGATACCATAAGACATAACATGTAGGCAAAAGAAAGGATAAGAAAATATAAATATGTTATCATCCAGTAAGGACCATCTCCAAGTCAATGCATTTTCATCATCATCCTTAAATTTTGCTGCTTCTCATAAACCAGGGTTGTCACTATAACCTTCATCAAGAGGCACATTGTAACAAACACATAAATTAAATTTTTTTAACAAATTATTTACTAAATAAACAATCTAAGTTTAGCTTTTGATGGCTGACCAACAAATCATTTGATGAGTATAGATATGTGTGAACCATCAACAATCAAATTGTCATACAAGTGCCCCAATTCGGGTAAGAGAACAATGCACAGTTGAGGCGCGTCAGTTCGTGTAGTACTATACATTGGTGCAAAAGAGAATCAAAAACAACAAGAGCATTGCACGTGCAAAGCAAAGCTTTACCTAGAACGTTAAGTCACATCACCATTGGTGCTGGGAAAAATTATGACGACAATGGATAGTTTACTACTAAATGAGTAGTAGATGAAATTTGTAATCATCTTGTGCATGTTACTTTCACCTGTGACATGGTATCAAGGGATGCCAACTATAAGGAGAGATGCAGGACTTCCTTAATTCAACATAAAAACCTATGAGGTATAGACAGGTAATTACGAAAATCTTATTCCTGAACTGTTACAAATTCTCAAAGAGCATGGGTCATATAATAACCTCGCTTTAAGAGGAGTACATCCCCTCAGAAAATATATAAAATCCAGAAGGACAGGAGAAAATACTCAGAAAACAAATAAAATCATGCAAAATAAAACACAACTACAACACTTGTAATGTAGAAAGTCAAGTTAGACCTACTTACAGGAAAAAGCTGCAAGATGACCCATGTGAAGAAGTGTGGAAGAGAACCACCAATGAATGAATCCAAGCCGCCTGCCAAGTCATTATGAGGAGGCATGGGCATACCTTCCACAAAATCTAGTAGCATCTTTATACCCGTGCCATTCAAGAATTTGAGATACGCATTGGAAGCCTATTAAACATGTAGAATATTATGAAGCAGTAACCAAATACACATCATTCAGACACAGATACACACACATATACAAAAGAAAAACAACAACAACCATTTCAGTAGACACATGTGACAATATTTAAAAAACAAAAAAGACCAATCAAACAGTTAGCAGGAACAATGCACCATCAAGACGTTTAGGGTAGACATCAGTTGCAAAACGGCCCAAATATCAGAAAGAGCTAAGGGAAGCATATCATGAAGTTTCGTTGCCCATTGGCCCTTTTAGGAATTGTAGCAACATATCTTCAATTAGAAAGAAAGATTACAAACCATTTCCTTCTACAAATACAAGTTTTCAAGAGGTTATTTCCCCAAAAATCACTAAATAAAGTATGCACATTCACCTTGGAAGACGAAACTTTGTATCGATTTTCTGAAAAATTGATATAATTAAACACCCTGTAACTTTAACAAGTAAAAGATCTCAACAGCTAAATACTCTTTTAACTCTCTAATGCACATAACTGCTAGTCTTTTAAATAGATAAAAGGCACTGCCAAGCTAGAAGTACATAAGCATACACATAAATACCAAGTCCTCAAGGACGACATGGGTCTAATGGAAGAGGAACCATGATATTTCCCATTTGTACAAAGGAGTGCAGAAGATGCTACACCACTAGGCATGATTCTTGCATGTACATGTATTTCAATGGGTTGAAGTAAAATGCGGTTCATACACAGCTAGCTTAACCAAGTACTGATAGTGTGAGGATTTGTATTAGTGAAGGAAAAAAACAAACCAATGCAAATGAAACTAGCAGGGGGTGGGCGTGTTAACAAAAGAAGAAAAAAAAAGACATTAGACGATGAGATGAATAAATGCATGAATTGAGACTAAAAGATAGAAATCGTTTGTGAGATTGTGAATTGTGATGCTTACCATATTCACAGCGCGTAGTATCGTCGAATGCTTTTCATATGTCGAGTTATACCAGATACTCAAATTGAAGTTAGTCTCATCGGTGTTTAAGAAATCATAAGCTGCAACAATAGTTCGATAGCTGCACGTGACTCATCTATACTGGAAAGATACGTTAAACAAAGAAACATATTTTAATTTTTAAGGCCAACCTCCAAGGATCTCGTTAGCTTCATTTTCCGAATTTCCTTCCGCATTTCCTTCCGCATAGCCCTTAAAGAGCTCATCATTTACCAACAAAGAGCTATTGCGCCATAGGCCTAAACCTTGAACACACTTTACCTCTGCTTCCAGTTCAAACATAATAACAGTTAAGCATCATCACGCGTAAATAACATCAATAGTAAGAGATTGACCACAAATTAAGAGAGTCAAACATGTCATAGTTCATAGTAGTAATGACACGTATTAACACCGTACATAACTACAACTGAAACAATTAGATTCACATAAATGGTCATACAATCTCAAAAAATTTGGTAAAATAAAATAGTTCAACTACACAGGGGCGGGTTGAGCCATAGGTTACTATGCATTTCACACTTTACTAAGGTAAACAAACACTTGAGATAGTGAAATAAGGTGATAAACATAAAGGACCAATAGATCTCGAATACGATAAGCCTACCGGCTGTGTCATTAACGGACGCCGTTTGGAGAAGAATAAGAACCTTAGCTTTATATTTGCACTGGGCTTTAATTACTTCGTACTTTGAAGTCATCTTTTTAACGGCTCTTATGTAACTAGGTATATGTTCCACTTTCCCCTGCAAGTTCCGAAATCAACATGATGATCGTAGTCAATAACTCTTTGAAACCAATAAATTTCAGTTTTGCCTAACTAATCTGAAGCCAATAAATCATTTGTTTTCTCAACCCACAGTTTTCATCCTAACGATAAAGAGAATGAGAGAGAAAAACTAACCAGGAGAAGATCATTTGTATCAATAGGAGTTGAAGAATTCAAGGAAACTTGCGTCTGAAAGTTTGCAAAATCGACATAAATAACAAAGTCAGCTTCAATTATAATGAACGAACTTAATATTACTACTAATATCAAAAAAGCTAAAAACTTGTCCTATACATTTTGAATCCCCTTAATAATCATTTCTATTGAATCAAATCGATATGTTACCGTAACGATGAAACAAATCAAAAACCAAAATAAAACTAACCCGAGGAGAAAAGTTCAAATCTGTACTGTTGAATAGGTTCTTTACAACACCTGATAAAACATTATATTAGGAATACAAACAAATAGATATATATATCCTTAAAAGAAAAAACAAAAACTGTAACAAAGAGGAGTGCTTGAGATATACTTTTCCCAAGAGATTCATTCTTCCCTGTAACAAGTATTGTTACTGGACAGGAACCTGTTGCTTTACATGATTTATCAGGCAAGTCTTGATATGGAATAAACCCGGTTCTCACGGCACGAGCTTCAGGAAGAGGTATTTGCAAAAACACAGGGACCTTTTCAGGTGTCAGTATAGCATCAGAAGTTCCGAGAACTATCGACATCGGATTATCCTTGCCATCCGCATGAACGTTTCTCAACTTTGAGGCTACATATTGCGCCACCAAAATCCCAACACATAGAAGAACAGGGAATAGAATAAGCCTAATATTTTCCACAAGATTTCTTTGCTGCAAAGCCAATAAAAATCACAAAATCCTAAGAAAATCAGAAATTAATGGGAAAAAATGCAAAATTGATATTGATCCTTTCAGAATATCTTTCATGTGTTATTTACCTGAAATGCAATGTTTTTCAGAAACAAAGCATTGGCTTGGGTTCCAAAACTCGATTTCCCCATTTTCTTCAGAAGCTTTCAAAAGCTATGTACAAGAAAGTAACCTAGATATATAGGTCATAAATACATTGGGAACGCGTTTCTAATTAAATTTGGAAAATACAGTTACTATGTATCCTTGATGATATCGATTTCCAGATTATTAACAACAAATCTCCACTACTGCATAATTTCTGCCACTTTTCCTACTTCTCCTATATTCAATTAAAGCAGAGAACATGTGATTTCGTTTCGGATTCCACCAATTCTTTGGGTTGAAATAGGTAGAACTAAAAATAGATAAAAAAAGCAATTAGAACTTATGGTAGTTTCCTTGTTTTCCAGAAATGAATGAAAAACAAAAACAAAAACAAAAAAGTCTAAAAAGATAGAAACTGATAATTAATTTAATTTATTGCCCAAAGGATTTTCTTACCATTAAAGTTAACGCGTATTCCTGCTTCAGCACCTCTTAATATCCCTCTGTCTATCCAAAAATTGAAAAGCTCCATCATTTCTGAGGGTTTTCTATACATGATTATAGCAACATACAGTATTCCGTTTCTTTCCACTTACTCATTTGTCAAGTAAAGAAGCCCACCACGTTTCTTTTAACAGGCATTTCTTCGAACAACTATCGTGCCATTTTTCTCGATTTTTCCCAAACTAACATCACTCGAAATGGAAATTTCAGCTCTTTCCAGCATTTTAAGAGAAATAAGTTGTATTTGATTACAGAGTGCATGACGAAGATGACGCGTTCACTGAACCAAGTGAGATTACTAAGTTCTAAAAGAAGAAGAAGAAAAGAGAGATTTTATCTCGGAGTTGCAGAGAAATAAACAAAAGAGGGAAAATAAAATCAAATAAGAAGAAACTCCAGAAAACGACAAAACAGCCCTACTAAACACGATTTTCACCGTTTCCATAAAACAGATAACGGTTTAAAGTTTAAACATATTACCGAGGAGTTAAGGAGGATTCCACTCCTAATATTAGATGCTCAACTATTAGATTCATCAACTTGTACGCAAGGAGTGACTAATCTTTACCTTGTTTGCACATTGTTACCCCATCCATCTGTAAAATGAAGAAGCCTATTATTGGGGCGTCACACTCAGGGGTTTCACTTGAATTTTTAGTGTCCAAAGAAGTGATTATGGGATATCCTTATACATATATAAAATGTCAAAATTACCACTCTTTAACTAAAATAAAAACTTAAAAACCTAAGGTCCTGTTTGGTATAGTTTTCAAAAACAGTTTTCTGTTTTTAAAAACAGAGAAAACAGAAAACAGGAGAAATGCGTTTGGTAAGGACATTTTCAGAAAATGTTTTCTATCTGTTTTCTGTTTTTAAAAACAAAAAAATGAAAACAACAAATTATTGTTTTCTGTGTTTTCTCTTTTTTTCTTTTCTTTATTCTTTTCTTCTTTTCAGAACAAAGTAAGAGATGGAGAATAACTGCAAGTGAGTCATGGCTAATATCACTATCTCTTAAACGAATCTTTACATTTGATCCGATTTAGTTGGTTTTCCTTGTTTTCAAAAACAGTTTACCAAATAATTTTTAGAAAATGAAAACAAGGAAAAAAGGGTATGTTTTTAAAACAGTGGAAAACTATTTTTGAAAACTGTTTTTCAAAACTGTACCAAACAGGCCCTAATCTTTTCTATTCTAATTCAACAAAAAAACTTCTCCTCTTCTCATCTTACTTCTCTTCCCCTCCTCCACAGTAAATTCAACTTCAATTCACTTCATCGTTAGGTAATAATCGAACAAACACATCTTTGTTTACTCATTTTTGTGCTTAAAATAGGTTAGATTGAATGAAATTGAAGTAAAATTAGGGTTTCAGTAACGTATCTGCTAGTGTTATGTCTGGGTTCGGGTCTAGGTTTCTAAACGTAAACTTTGATATTGAAGAACTTACGTCTAGGTTCGTGTTGAATTCAACCGTAAAATAGGAATTGCATGTAGGCTTACGCTTGGGTTTTGTTTGAATCAGACGTAAAATATAGTTTTACGTCTAGGTATTGTTTGAATCGAACGTAAAATGTAGTCTTACGTCTAGGTTTGGTTTGAATCAAACCGTAAAATGTAAAATATAGTCTACGTCTGGGTATTGTTTGAACCAAACAGTAAAAGTTGATTTTACGTCCAGGTTTGAATTTATTCCAAACGCAGAAGTTGATTTTACGTCTAGGTTTGGATTAATTCCAACCGTTAAATTACGATTAACTAAATAAGGATTGTTTTAGTCATTATAAAATTATTTAAGATAAAGGGTTTTTGATATTACTTATGGGTGACCTGTTTTTTTCCTATTAGGTGACGCCCCTCTATTGGAATGTGATGCCCCAATAATAACCTTCAAAATGAAAGACAAATGCTGCCCCACACGGATGTGCGGCATATCTTTATAAGCTAGCGAGTTCGTAACCGTCGGATCTGCAAGATCTCTCTATTTTGTTGTTTCCTATATGATTAATAACTTCATGTAATAAGTCTAAAGTAGCAACATCATCTTGCTTATAACAACACTATTAATTTCAGAATTTATTAAAGGATAATTTTTACGGAAGAGAAAGAAAAGAATAATATCAAACTATTTATTTTTCCTTATTCACTAATACTATACTTGGTTTCTGACTCTCTGCTTAATTTGTGTCCACAAATAAAAATTTTTGGATGTCTATTTTGTAGCTAGATAATCAATATATTCTTAAAACATTAGGAAATTTGGTTGCATGCGTATAGGAACGCAGGCTATCCATGCCTTCATGAAAACAATTACTTTTTTAAAAAAACAAAACAAAAGAAAACACTTTTGAGTCAAGAGTGCACAGTTAGACATACCCCAAATCCAAAAAAAAAAAAAACGACTCATGCCTTCACTCTTTACTTCTCTAGATAGTCTCTTCCCCTTGCATTCCTTGGTGGGTAGTCTTGTATCTAGTACTATGCACCTTGGTGGTAGTCTAGTAGCTAGTACTATACATCTCTTGTTTGGTAGCGGTCTCTAGCTGAAGTTGATTGGATATAAATGAAGGAACGACATATCTCTATTTCTTTATAATCACTTGTTTTGATTCTTACTTATATGTTATGATTCTATGACTATGACTACGACAGAGTAGCTAATAGTATTATTACTCTAGTACTACAACATTTCATCAGTTTCACTTATCATTGAAAACAAAGTTTTGAGTCTTTTGACCCCTTTTGAATATGAATATGCAACAATTAGGGAGTGCATAACTATTCAAGTGACAACTTAATAGTATCAACTATCAAGTTGATAGTGGTAGTATGTGTGTATAAATGTTGTTGGTAGACGGTAACTACAAAGTATTGCTATAAGTCATGGATTCATGGTTGTGAATTTTACAAAATATTCATAAATTAGTATGTAAAAAATCCAAAAATAAATAAATAAAATGAAGCAAATAAATTGAAAAAAAAAACGTAGTAACAACGTTATTTAGACCTGTTATAACCGTTTTCATGCATGTTCAAACCGTTAGATAGGAAATTTAGATCATATTTTATTTATTTTTCATATTTAACTGTTACCACACCCGTTATTTTAATTAAAAAAAAGAGTCAAAAAGCGCGTTTTTGGCCCAAAACGCGTGATAACGGTCACGTCCATAGGCCGTGACTCGGCATGTGACCCATTTTTCAAACCTTGATATTAGTATATAGAATTGAGATAAATCGAACACAAAAATGTGTCTATCAAATACCTCCAAATTGTTAGGTTATTTCCGTTAAGATAGAAACACTACTACACGTTCGTGTCGAGTGAGATGTTCTAGCGATTAAACACAATACAGAAAACTAAGAAGAAATAAGAACGATTCGACAAAAGATTTCACTTATTTTTTGAAAAACTCTTACACAGATTTCCTCACAAGAGCTAGTCACTCAAAGCTCTCCCACAATAAGAACCCTAGTTGCTCTTTTGTTTTCTCACAAACAGGCGTTTGTTTTTCTCTAAGAAGAAGATATCTAAACCCTGATCCTAAAGACCCTTTTTATAGATGACACAAACTTGTTCCACAAGAACTTCCTAGGTTAGTTTTCTACCTAAAATAGATAACCGACTCAACTGGGAAACCACATAACTTGGGAAACACCCAAGTAACGTTTCTGACCCGTTCTGGAATATTCCAAAACTTAACGTAACAAAACTAACAATCACCACTTTTTATGACGTGAACAAAACCAGCAGCTGTCTTCTTACTTCTTCACTTTGCATACGAACATCTTCTTTTGTCTCACCCTTATTCAGGGTCGCCCTCCCTTAAGGGCTCTCAATTATATAGGTTGACAGTTAAGCCATGTCCAAAGAGGACATAGTCACTGACACCTTCCGTCGAGTTGTCTTGAACATGCGTTTAGAAGCACCACCTAAGCTTAACCTCCTTCTTGTTGCATCAGCACCACCTGAACAGATATTTCTTAAACTTCTAGCACCACCACAAGCAGCACTTCCATGTAATCTATACAAGCTCATGCACCGTCTTGCCATCAAGATTACATTGTTGCCATGATATACATTCATTACTCCATCTTTCGTAGAGTATCTCATTCCAAGTGATTCTATTCTAATATAGGTAAACTAATTAGATTCCACTTCATCTCCGGCACATGTCTAAAATTTTTGATTGTTTGAACTGAGCCATCAAACAATTCCAGGCGAACTTCACTGACTCCATGAACCAGCAATCTAGAGTCATTCCCCATGTAGACAAACCCGTTGCAATCTTCATAACTGCTGTATAATGAACGATTGTTGCAAACATGCACAACGGCGCCACAGTCTAATACCCATCCTCCATGAATTTTAAGATTTGCAGGCGTCAGTAGGACCTCATCACGATCACCTTCTTCCGATAGCATCGTTAAAGCTGCAGTATCTTTAGGAAAGTTTGCCGAAGCTTTCCCAAAACCTTCCTTCTTCCTAGGACAATCTCTAGCACAATGTCATGGATGACCACACTTGTAACACTCACCTTTGAAAACAGTTCGTTTTCCTTTGTTGTTACCAACTCTCTTCCCATCAGCTACATACGCATCTTCAGAAACAGTACTAACCCGATATCTCTTCCGCATCATCTCTTCCGCAGCTAAAGCGTTGCATACTTCTAATGTAGTAAACGATGATCAACTCATAAAACTCTGTGAAAACGTCTTGTACGATTCTGGAAGTGTCCAAATCAGCTGTAGATCTTTGTCTTGATCATTCAAATTGTCACCAACAACTTCAAGCTTCGATATTAATGAATCAAAGGCAGAAATATGATCCATCACCGGAGTATTCTCTTCCATCCTCATATCATCTAAAAGACCCTTAATAAAGATCTTATTAGTCATTGTTTTAGCCATGAACAAACTTTCAAGAGAATCCCATAGCTGTTTTGCTGATTTGGCATCCTTGATTGCATCACGACCTTGTACCTTTCTTGCAAGATGAATCTGAATCTCCGATAAACACTTTTTATCCATCTTTCTCCATGCATCAGTAACATCTTCTACCATCTCCATCTCATCTGAATTGCTCTTTTTCTGTTGCTTCATCGTTAGACCTTTTAGGGCATCATCCAAATCTACCACGACAAGATAATCTTTCATATTCTTCTTCCATAGACTAAAATAAGAATTCCCATCAAACCTTTCCATACTATAAGACTTCAGTTCTCCATACTTTTCCATCGTAGCAACTCCTTCTCGACTATCCACGCTCACCGCACCAATTGTACAATTCAGTAGGTATTTCCGTTAAGATAGAAACACTACTACACGTTCGTGTCGAGTGAGATGTTCTAGCGATGAAACACAATATAGAAAACCAAGAAGAAACAAGAACGATTCGACAAAAGATTTATTGTGGGAGAGATTTGAGTGACTAGTTCTTGTGAGGAAATCTGTGTAAGAGTTTTTCAAAGAATAAGTGAAATCTTTTGTTGAATCGTTCTTGGTTCTTCTTAGTTTTCTATATTGTGTTTAATCGCTAGAACATATCACTCGACACGAACGTGTAATAGTGTTTCTATCTTAACAGAAATACCTACTGAATTCTACACAAACTTATTATTTGCTACTCCTCGAGCAAATATAATCTAGAAAATAAAATCCTAACTCACTATTGCAGGCATCGTGATTGCACTTAGCGTGTGAGACAAGCCTTTAAACCCGTAGGTGGCCCTAGTGGACGATTTATAGTCTCGGGAGTGTGTGTGTGGGGGGGGGGGGGGAGTGGGTGGGTGGGCTTACAGGAGGTGTACCCACAAAACCTCTACTCCAAACCCTAGCTACTTTTGAATAATTCAGGAACGATACTAAACATACTCCTCGGTTGGCATACTCTCATTGACTACATGAAGAAGTACCCTGATGTGTATCCAATTGTTGTACACGAGTTTGCACTCAAGCATACTAAAATTCATATATAAGTGACAGGGCTCTACTCAGATAATCGCACTTTGAGCATCAATATCCGGAATCAATCAAATCACATGAATAAATTAAGAAGATGGATATAGAGATAAATGGTTTGCAACGTTGACTAAGGTGAACGATGTTTCCAATATTTATCTGAAGGTCATTTCCAGGATGAATCCTAATGGATTGAGATACTTGTCTGAACTCTAATACGAATACAACTGGTATATACAAGGGTCCCAGTGGTCCATATTCCTAATTCTATATCAACTTAGCTGGTATATACAAGGGTCCTAGCCGTCAATTTATTTTATAGAACAATAATAATAATAAATATTTTTTTAAAATTTTTTTTCTTTATTTTAAACTTTATTTTAGTAACTCAATCATTCTACTTCATTCTGGCGGTGAACACAATTTGATATTGGTGCCCCACTAAATCAGTTTGAGAAACCAAAATTTTGCAAAAATAAAAACAAAAAGTGATATGACGACTCCGAGATACGGTGAAACTACTATGTTATTTCTAACACCTGAGTTCTGTCATTTTATGAATAAACTATATTTTTGGGTTCCTCAACTCCTACAACCAAAAGTTTTTCATCCACTTAGATTGGTTAGTGTTATCCTATATTGGCACAAATTTCTAGGCTTTGGAGCTTCATAATACAACTAAAAAGTTTCTCCTATACCCCCAAGCTTAAATCTAACATTGTCCTTAATGTTTTAAAGATAAAATTGAAAGAATAAACAAGGAGAAACTGTTACCACATGAAGAAAATGGGTTAAGAAATGATATTACTGTGTTGCATGAGCATGGATTACCTCCCAAGAAGTGCTAAGTTTGAAGTATTCAGCCAGAAATCAAATACCACAAAAATGGCTATTCACCTTTTAAGTCATATACCAATAGTCGAAATATCTGTGGGTAGTCAAAACCAAATAAAGCTGGCAACAATAATGAGACAAATGCATCGGATCAGGAAAATTAACAGAGGAAGAACAACCCGATCTAAATGCTTTTGCAAGATAACTGGGTTTACATTTGGCGCCCGCTTGGGCTTCATATGAGTGTCTCGATAAACAAATTCATTTGAACAACGAGTTTCTAATACCTGGATCCTAGACAGTATCATGGGGATCGGGTTGTGGAATCTGAAGAGACTCAAGTAATATCTCAAATGCACGAAGATCGAGCCCAAAGTCAGGGACTTCTAATAGGGATACTTGACGAACACAAGAACCACTACTACCCCCAAACTTATGGTAGTCATTACTCTTCGTACGACCTAGCATTATTGCTAGAATTTTCGGATCCTCAAAGTCTTTAAAATACTCAAGAGTGTTTGCCAGATCACTACCCCCAAAATTAGGGTAATCCTTACTCTCAGAAAGGCCTAAAACCGTTGTTCGAATTTCAATGTCCTTATAGTCTTTAAAATACTCAAGAGCTTCTGCTAGATCTAAATTATGGTCACATATCTCACCTAAGAGAATTTTCTTATCAAATTCATCTAAAGAATCACAAAATATAGTGTCATGCTAATGATCCTGAACTAAAGTGTTAATCATATTCACTTCTTCTAAATCATCATAAGGTTATTTAGTAACATTAAAGACATTTAGTTCAAGTGGTCATATTTCCAAAGGATATGTTTATAAGTCTGGTACTACAGTTGATGACAGCATTAGACGTGGCTAAAATGAGCGACCTAAAATCACATGTATTCAGTTCTCCGGGTCAGGGACAGGTTTGGTATCTAGGACAACAGAATCCACTGAATAAATTAGGGGTGTCAACGGGTCCGGGTCCTCCCAGGTATCACTAGACCCGGACCCGGACCCTACTTATAAAGGTCGGATCCGGGTCCTAACGGTTCCGGGTCCGGTTCCTACATTTGTGGACCCAGAACCGGACCCGTTTAAATACCCGGGTAGCCGCCGGTCCCGGGTACCCATTGGATCTTAAGAAAACTATTAAAAAAACATCAAAAACTTAATATTTGTCTCTTTTTGGCTTGGATTTAAATAACTTATAAAATTTATTATTATTTCTTATTAATGTACTAAATAAAGATTAAATGTAAGAGAAAAATTTAAAACGAGTAAAATATCAAAGCTAAAACTAGAAAAAACATGAATAAAAGTATGAATAAACGGGTACCCGATACCCGCGGGTACCCAACGGGTATTACCCGTTTGGACCCGTTTAGATTTGGGTCCAATCGAGTAATTACCCGTCGGGTCCTAAGTTGCTAATGGGTCCAACTTTAAGACCCGGAACCGGACCCAAGTCTACCGGATCCGGTTCCGGTTCCGGGTAATGGGTACCCACTGACAGCCCTAGAATAAATAAACATATCGACCTCAATAAGAACATCCTCTATAACACCAAGAGGAATTTTCACAGACCTATCAGCTAACTGGAGTGTTATCTTGGTAGGTTTTTATTCACCAAGTTCAAGTTGTAAGTACACATGGTACGGAAGTAAGTTCACACTGAATCCTATGCCAATTAAAGATTTATACCCGGTGTTTTCCTATCGTGGAATCAATGTTCGGGGCACTTGGTTCTTTATACTTAAGAGTTGTGGTGTTCTGGATAATAGAACTTACATGACTAACTAAAAAGGGTTCCTTCGGGACACTAAGCTTTCTCTTTCGCGTACACATATCCTTAAGGAACTTAGCATAAGCCGGAAGTTTCCTAATTGTATATAATAAAAGAAGGTGTATGGTAACTTTATTAAAAACCTTTAATATGTCATTAAAGGTTTCGTTGGATCTAGTAGTTGTGGGAATAGGAAATTAGGCACAAAATCAGGCTTATTAAGAATCAAATTGGCATTATCAGAGACTTTATCAGTCTCCTCAACTACTGGTGGTACTGAGCGGTGAACTACAATATGTTCATTATCGGGCATAGTTACCTTATTGTCTACCACTTCTAAGGATTCTAATTGCATTCATTTGTGTTGGAGCATTGCTTGGTCGAACTCGAAAGTATTGCTATCTCAAGCTTGTTTGTCAAGTTTAGTTTTCAAAACTATGAGTCTTGATTTCTAATCTACTTATAGTCATGTCTCGGATTAGGATCGAATGTGTAGTTGAGCTTTGGACTTCACGGCGTTCATCGATTGAAGAAGAAGAACTACTAAGGGGAGCTTGTGGAACTTCATCAACAAAAGGTATGTGGAGACTTGAACTCATCTAACACTCAAAAGTCTATTATATTGTATCTCTTATTAAGACAAAGTCGTATAACTATATAGACTTTACATTATATACACTTGATATTTCGAGCTGAGTTTAACTCGTTTATATCTTTCTCGAAATATGTGTTGGAAAGTTTTTTGATTTAACCACGTTCATCATTATTCTTGACGAAAGTCAAAAGATGATCATGTGAAAATGACCTGGTAGCATCTTACATGATTTGTGTGAGACAGTCATTTGATGTAGTCTCAGAATGTTTCGTATAAATGATCATTCGATCACTTAAAAATTTCTTATAAGCTAATAGTTTGTGTAATAAAGCTATTTTCTTCTTCTAAGAATGTTTCAATGATTGAATGGGAGTTAAGAACTAAAACCCATGTTTATACATTACGGTTTGTGTACTTAGTGTACGAACTGTTTTGACGGAATTTAGTACCAGAAGTTTGCATACCCGTTCGCAAACTTATTCAACTGTTTAAGTCAGGGTACTTAAGTTTGCATACCCGTTCACAAATTGATTTAACCATTGAAGTCCGGGAACCAAGTTTGCGTACCCATTCGCAAACGGTTTCAACTGAGTTCGGTCTGGAGCTAAAGTTTGCGTACCCGTTTGCAAACTATCGTCTTGTGACCAATGTACGGAACTTAAGTTTGCATACCCGTTTGCAAACTTAAGTGGTTCAAGTTCTAAAATCGGTTAAGTATGATTTCATACTCATGAACAAATACATTTATAAATTAAGGAATGTAATCTTTGCAAATCGTGGCTAAAATGTTCATGAACTGATTCTTTTGAATTAATCCGATTTTGCTTCAATTGTGTCTTGTACATTTCTATGAGAATATAAATAATTGAACGACTCTATGAGTAACACAATTAGATTCATTTGATTATCAATTAATCTAAAAGTATTAAGATGAACAAGGTTAAGAGAAAAGTGTTCATATGGCTAACTTCGGTTAACTATTATTGAGTCAACTCAATATACACGTCTAGGTATGGTTACCCATATCTAAATGAAGGTATATTTCATTTTTGTGTAACAAGCTAAAGACCATTTAATGGTGGTAAGATATTAGCTTGAATCTTGAATCAGGTTTCATCTAATAGTGAATATTGATTGCTTTATTCCAAAGTTATCAAACCCTGATTTAAAGACTATATAAGGGAGAACTCTAGCATCAGGAAAACCTAATCCCCACACCTCATGTGTGATACTGTTGTAGTATTTTTCGTGCGGTAAAAAAAATGATTAATGGTGGAATCCTGAGTCCTAGTGTCTCTTGATCCTGTGACAAATATTGTGTATATATTTTTATTTATAAATCTTTTTACCGCACGAAAAATACTACAACAAAATGGCGCCGCCGACACGGACTTGTATATAGATTTATTTTTAGGTTTATTTATTTTTATTTCTTTATTATTTGTTCCTTTTTACTTTGTCTTTTTGTCTTTATTTTGCAGGTTCAAAGTGAAAACTAAGGACTTGGAGAGGAAAAAGCTTAAAGCAAAAAGCAAAAAGAGAAGAAAAGAGGACAATTTTAGGATTTAATTTTTAATTCTTTTTAAGTGTGTGAGGAAAACTGTAATTTTTTTATTTTTTTATTGTTTTTTATTTTTTTGAACTTTAAATTGGACTGGACATTTGGACTTTAATTTTTAAACCCTACGGAAGGGTACCCTTAAATACAAACTGTGTGCAGGGAAGGACGGTGATTACAATATCACCTCGGCCCCTCGGGTTCGCACACGGCATAAGAGTCGTGGCCCGAGTCGACGACAACGGTTCATCCCCCGTCTGGTACGGGAGGTAAGTCCAACCGAAACACTCGCGAATCCCATGCAAGCGAGTTACTGTACTCTTTAAGTGTGCTAATTGTTTGAGGACGAACCAGACTGTCTTTATTTTCCTAGTAAAGGGCAAGGCCTGGCCTAAACAAGATAAGGGTTCGGATTTCATCACCGCTCCCTTCTTGCCCGCTTTAGGAGAACAAAACCTAACGCGAACCCAAGCTTTAAAATCTGATCAGAAAGAGACCTATAAGGTATCGCGCTTATTAGGAAAATTTTTCGAAGGATATTGGTTGCTTTCTTAAGCACACCTCGAAGTTCATGATGGTTTCTGTGAGTTGAATGCGTGACTGCGCCGCCTTGTAATAGCGGTGAGGCCTTGGGTATCAAAGCTCCACTAAGCTTCCCTCGCCTCTATTCAACTTACTTTGACTCGGATTGATTCCAGAGGGGTTTGCTCAAATTGCAACGAATTCCCTTTCGAAAGATAGAAGCTGGTCTAGAAACAATCTAAGTGGAGCCATCATGCTTTTTGTTTGCTAGAATTTATAGGTTTGATTTGGTCGAGTCAGCCTTGTTTGTGATTGTGTAGAATTCCTCTGTAGTTTGTGTTTCCTCGGTGATGAATCCTTTTCAGGAGACTCCACCTGAGATGACGTTACGAGAATATATGTCTAGAAATTCTCGTTATCAAGAGACGTCTTCGGAAATGACTCTTGGTGAATATATGCGTGGGCAGCGATATATGGATACTCCAACTTTTATTGAGGAATCACCTCTAACGATCTATGAGAAATATTATAAACATAGACCATGTAGTTGGGAACAAAGCTTGAGAATTCGTGAATATCAAAAGTTATATTGTGATGATGATGAGGAGGAGGATGGTGATGATGATTATAATGATATTTCTAGTTCAAATCCAAATAATTTTAATAATTATTTACCTATTCAAAAGGACGAGGATTTGACTAGAAATACCCCCGTTTTAGACGATGATTACGAAACCGATGATGGTTTAGAGGAACCAGTTTATCTTGAGAGTACTGTTTTCGAGTCAAACGATTTAGAAACAATAGTCTTAGATGAACTCGTAGAGATTAGCGGGGATGAACCTGACTTAAAAAAATGAATCGCCCACTTTCAGGAATCTGATGACCTAGAAATTAGGGAGATTATGACCAGTCTACCTAGAGACGCCGAAAACTCTAAGTTTGGGGGTGATTATCATTCTCCATGTTCTTTAACTCTTAAAAAAATCCCTCACGTGGGACTTGACATCAATTCCTCAACCATCTTACAAGACTATCTTCGTATTCGTTTTCCCGAACTTAATAATATTCAACACAAGTCTCAACTGTTAGAAACCCATCCTCTGGTTGATGAGGTTAGCCCAGGCAATAATACCAAGATTGACTTTGTTTTCCCACCAAAAACTTTTCTACCAATTGTGGGAACATATAAATTTCAAATGTGTCAATTATTAAGTTTTGAGACTAAACCTAATTACTTTAGGAGATTAGGGTCGACACATCCGTTTAAGGAAGACCACCACTCTCTTTGTGGTCAGCTATGTAAGTCAAATCTGATTGACTTTAAGGATCCCCAGTTATTCAGGTTGTTATTATTTTTAACTGAGTTTTTCCAGACTTTTAAACCTGTACTGTTGGATCTTAGATATGAGGAAGTGCATCCAATGAAAATATTCTATCAAGATCCTTTCATAGAACCTGAACCTGAACCACAATGGGACATAGGTATCTTAATCAGGAAACTAGATAAGGGTATGCAGTACATGTTTATTTTCTTGGCTTGTTGCAGATTCCTTTTACTTGTGATAGCTCTATTTGGTTTCGATAACCCACAATTATTTCGACTATTGCTATATGATTCGAGGTGATTAAACCTTTCTTAGTCTGGATGAAGACTATAAACTTAGCACTTCTTGGGAGGTAACCCAATCTCATGCAACCCGGTAATATCCTTCCTTCACTCTTTTGCTTCAAATAGTAACTGTCTCTCCTTGTTCATGCTTTTAATTTCATCTTTAGAACATTGAGGACAATGTTAATTTTAAGTTTGGGGGTATGGGAGAAACTTTTTAGTTGCAATAAATAAACTCCAGAGCCTAGAAATTTACGCCTATTAAGGATAGCACTAACCAATCTAAGTGGATGGAAACATTTTTGTTTTAGGAGTTGAGGAACCAGTCTGACTAGATGGAAACATCTATAGAGTCTATTCATAAAAGCACAGAGCTCAGGTGTTAGAATTAACATGATAGTTTCGTCATATCTCGTCGAGTCCTTTTCACTTTCTATTTTTAGTTTTCTTTTATTTCAAGTGATTTGGTGGGGCACAGGATTCAAGTTGTTACCTTTGCTAGGGTGAAATAGAGTGACTGAGTTAGTTAATAAGTATGCCAACCAAGGAGGTTCTTTAGTGCTTTCCAAGATTTTGCGTACATAGTTAGGGTCTGGAGTAAAGGTTTTGTGGGTACACCTCTGGTAAACCCTCCGGAGACAATACTCCGCCACTAGGGCCACCTAGGGGTTCAAATGATTTTCCTTTCTAGAATAAATTTGCTCGAGGACTAGCAAATAATAAGTTTTGGGGTATTTGATAGACGCATTTATGTGTCTATTTTCACCCTAGCAAAGGTAACAACTTGAATCGTGTGCCCCACCAAATCACTTGAAATAAAAGAAAACTAAAAATAGAAAGTGAAAAGGACTCGACGAGATATGGCGAAACTATCATGTTAATTCTAACACCTGAGCTCTGTGCTTTTATGAATAGGCTCTATAGATGTTTCCATCTAGTCAGATTGGTTCCTCAACTCCTAAAACAAAAATGTTTCCATCCACTTAGATTGGTTAGTGATATCCTTAATA
This sequence comes from Papaver somniferum, assembly GCF_003573695.1. NCBI lineage: Eukaryota > Viridiplantae > Streptophyta > Magnoliopsida > Ranunculales > Papaveraceae > Papaver > Papaver somniferum. The sequence goes on along the minus strand of NW_020621603.1, from coordinate 4,767,533 downwards.
GGCGTAAATTTTTAGGCTCTGGAGTTTATTTATTGCAATTAAAAAGTTTCTCCCATACCCCCAAACTTAAAATTTACATTGTCCTCAATGTTCTAAAGATGAAATTAAAAGCATGAACAAGGAGAGACAGTTACTATTTGAAGCAAAAGAGTGAAGGAAGGATATTACCGGGTTGCATGAGATTGGGTTACCTCCCAAGAAGTGCTAAGTTTATAGTCTTCAGCCAGACTAAGAAAGGTTTAATCACCTCGAATCATATAGCAATAGTCGAAATAATTGTGGGTTATCGAAACCAAATAGAGCTATCACAAGTAAAAGGAATCTGCAACAAGCCAAGAAAATGAACATGTACTGCATACCCTTATCTAGTTTCCTGATTAAGATACCTATGTCCCATTGTGGTTTAGGTTCAAGTTCTATGAAAGGATCTTGATAGAATATTTTCATTGGATGCACTTCCTCATAGCTAAGATCCAACAATACAGGTTTAAAAGTCTAGAAAAACTCAGTTAAAAATAATAACAACCTGAATAACTGGGGATCCTTAAAGTCAATCAGATTTGACTTACACAGCTGACCACAAAGAGAGTGGTGGTCTTCCTTAAACAGATGTGTCGACCCTAATATCCTAAAGTAATTAGGTTTAGTCTCAAAACTTTATAATTGACACATCTGAAATTTATATGTTCCCACAATTGGTAGAAAAGTTTTTGGTGGGAAAACAAAGTCAATCTTGGTATTATTTCCTGGGCTAACCTCATCAACCATAGGATGGGTTTCTAACAATTGAGACTCGTGTTGAATATTATTAAGTTCGGGAAAACGAGTACTAACAAAATACACAAAAGAGATGAAAATAGACACATAAATGCGTCTATCAGATACTAGTTGCGGATAGAGTCGATTCTCCTTTAACCTAGGATTTTCCAAAAACCATTATAGGTTAACGACTTAAAGACATCATTGGGATTCTGAAGCCATACACAACTATTTTCTCTGTAGTTGCGTATTCTGATCTTACTTTGTTCTATCATATTGAATACTATCTTTTGTAAGATTTGCTCAGGATTTATCCCCGATAGGTAAGATATAAAAAGTAATCACAAAGATATTTGTCTCATTCTTTGTGATTCCACAATAACTTGTTCTACTACCATATAGTTAAGTTATTGTGAGGTGATTGATATTTCTTGGTTGTTCTTCGGAAATATAAGAACGGATTATCAATTGGTTCTTGTTCACCTTGATTTATCAAAAGACGGAACAAACTTCATAGGTATTTTTGTGGGAGAAAGATTTATCTATTCAAATAGATTTTTCTGTGAGAGACAGATTTGTTTATCAAGTCTTCGACTTTGGATCATAGCAACTCTTAGTTGTGGGTAAGATCAAATAAGGGAATCAAGTGCATAGAGTCCTGCTGGGATTCAGAGGCGTAGGGAACGCGACTGTACCTTAATCAGTGTGAGATTGGTTAGGGATCAACTACATTCCAATCCGAAGTTAACTTGTAGTAGGCTAGAGTTCATAGCGGCTTAATACAATATGGTGTTCAAATGGACTAGGTCCCGAGGGTTTTCTGCATTTGCGGTTTCCTCGTTAACAAAAATTGTGGTGTTTGTGTTTGTGGATGGGAAAAAACGGTTTACTGGTTTTTAGGGAAGTGAAGAGTCTAGCGTGCGGTCGAGACTCCTCATCCGAGCAAACTGCTAAACCTCATACAGATGCACTGCAAAGGGAGTTCTTAGATTCGAGAGATCAATCTGTAGGACTCCGGCCTAAACCAAGTCAATGGTCGTTCCAGAGTCAATTCGGTCGCAAAGAGGGAGATGGGTTGATCTGTAGGAGGGAAGCTGAGAATTGCGTGGGATCAATGATGATCAAGGATTGTGGATGTGTTGAAGGTTTCTGCAAATTGATGAACTGCTGAAGTTGAGTTCTGTGAATAAGTTTAATCGAGTTGTTGATGAATGATGATCCCCTGTTGTCCTCGATTTGGACTTATTTATATTGCAAGAGTGATGAACCACTGATCCCTGTAAGTGTGACGGTTTCTTGAGTGAAAGAGTGGTAAAGTGGAAGATCGTGGTGAAACCAGTTCCAGGTCGTGCGGAGACTTGGCTAACCTTCCACCCACTACTTTGCTAACTCCTTCAACCGTTGCACGACTTACTCACATTCTCATCGTGGATGAATCCATGTGCCGTAGGCCGCCAGCCCAAAACCCTAATTGATATTCCCCATATGGCGTGATTGACGTCTCACGAATCGTGGAGTCTGCATGACAGACGTGTATTTGATTAGTCACGTTGACTGATCAGAAAATGAGTCTAGATTTTGTTGAATTGAGCATGAATGACGAATTCCTCAGTAGAACATTCGAGTAACTGAGCAAGTATTACTCGACGAATTACTGGATATCGATGGTTGGATCAATATTTGAGCAATTTAGCAAGTATCGCGAATTACTGAATACTGATAGTTGGGTGATTGAGCAAGTACTGCTCAATTCGACAAATTACTCAATATTGATAGTTGGATCAATATTTCGACGAGTTACTGATAAACTACTGAATATTGATAGTTGGATCAATATTCGAGCAATTGACCAAGTATTGCTCAATTCGACGAATTATTTATTTATTGGTGATGTGACCCAATAAAATATTAATTAAAATATTGGTAGATTACCAAATATTATATAATTAATCCGCATGTTGTTTGATAGATCAACATAAATTTATTTAGTGTTTGAACTTGCTCACAGTAATGATTCGTTGAGCGTTTGTTCGAAAAACATAATTTTGATCAATTGCTCATTAGTCGACGAATTGCTGAAAATAGGTCATGAGCGAAGGAGGGACTGACCACATGAGACTATGGACGTCCATGTGATGCCCAATTGCTCGAGTGAGCGTACCCAGGGTCTTGAGTTACCCAGTTGGCAAAAGAATGACGATTAAATTTCGGTTTCATCATTTATTGAAACAATGCTGGATTGAGCATTAGGTGATAAAACCTAATTATAGAAAAGTGTGGACCGACCAAGGTGGCATGAGACCGACCCTTGGTGGTCGTGGGACCGCTGATGAGCGTTTGCACAAACTCTAAGTGGGTTGTGAATATTTTGGACCCAATATGAGCGATTGCGCAAATTAGGTCAAAAGTGTGAAAACGTGTGGGACGGGATTTGTGCAAGCCCTAGGGATGATCTTGGTCGGTCAAGAAGGCATGCACGTGTTACCATGATGTCCATGTTTCCGTACTGAGAGTTTCAGTATTTTCTGATGTGCGTTCGAGCAATATTTTGGATTTTCAAAAGAGTTCGATCTTTGACTGAGATCCTCGATTTTGGTCGAATGAGCAAGTATGCTCGTTTGATCAATATTTTGTGAATACTGAAATAATTATATTTTAATATATTTTCGTGAGTGACCTAGTCGGTCGTGTTTTTAGAGCATTGCTCGGTCGAACCCTCATGCGTTGCTATTTCAAGCATGTTTGTCAATGTTAGTGATCAAAACTATAAGTCTTGATTTCTAGTATACTATAGCTAAGTCTCAGACTACGATAGTAAGTGTAGTTGATCTCAAGGACTCCATGGCGATTCATCATACAAGACAAAGATCTACTCAAGGAACCGGTGGAACTTCTCAACAAAAAGGTATGTGGAGACTTGAACTTATCTGTCACTCAAAAGTCTATCTATTCTATCTCCTACTCTTTGAGACAAAAAGTCATATGCTATATATATAGACAATTATTATACCCATTTGGTATTTCGAGACGAGTATACCTCGCCTATCTATATCTCTAAATATGTGTTGGTAAGCTTTTCGCTTCGACCAAGTTTATCTTTACCTAGTGACGAAAGTCATGATACGTTTCAATCACTTTGAAAATTGCTTTGACGAGAAATGGTGTAACAACTATATAACGTCCTCTAAGAATATTTCAATGATTGGAATGGGAGTTTAGATTACATAACCAATGGTGGACATAAACATTGTTGTGGAAACACAGTTATGTATAAGTCCTATTCCTTGAAGCAAAGTTTTCGAACTTTGTTGATCAAGAGAACCGGAAGAATGGCAAGTTCCAAGTCCGCGAAATGCCGAACTTCTCATCCCGAGAAATTTTGTTGGAGTTAACAAACTAGTTGCGTGAGTACCAGTCCGCGAATCCAGTTTGCGAACCGGCGGAAGGTCTTTTGCCGATATTTTCTGCTGAAGTTTGTAAACTCTGCCCGGTTGCTTAAGTCCACGAACCTAGTGTGCGAACTTGAGAAGGTTATATATCTAAAGATGATTTCTGAACTTAAACTTAAAAATACTAAGGAATTCTATTTGCAAACTGTGGCTATAAAAGTTCATGAACCGATTCAAGTGAATCAAATCATCTTTGCTTCAATTGTGTCTTATATAATTACATAAGATTTCCTTGAAATTGAACAACTCTCTAACTCGTTCAATTGAGTCATTTGAACTAGTTATGGTGAAGAAGAACGTGGTTGATATGAAATGCTCATATGGCTAACCTTTTGGTTGACTATTGTTGAACCAACAATGTACACGTTTGGGTACGGTTAACAAACCTAGAAGCGAGCATTTCATTAGTCGACGAATTGCTGAAAATAGGTCATGAGCGAAGGTGGGACTGACCACATGAGACTATGGACGTCCATGTGATGCCCAATTTCTCGAGTGAGCGTACCCAGGGTCCTGAGTTACCCAGTTGGTGAAAGAATGACGATTAAATGTCGGTTTCATCATTTATTGAAATAGTGCTGGATTAAGCATTAGGTGATAAAACCTAACTATAGAAAAGTTAGAACCGACCAAGGTGGCATGGGACCGACCCTTGGTGGTCTTGGGACCGCTGATGGGCGTTTGCACAAACTCTGAGTTGGTTGTGAAGAGTTTGGACCCAATATGAGCGATTGCGCAAATTAGGTCAAAAGTGTGAAAACGTGTGAGACCGGCTTTGTGCAAGCCCTAGGGATGACCTTGGTCGGTCAAGAAGGCATGCACGTGTTACCATGATGTCCATGTTCCCATACTGAGAGTTTCAGTATTTTCTGATGTGCGTTCGAGCAATATTTTGGATTTTCAGAAGAATTCGATCTTTGACTGAGATCCTCGATTTTGCTCGAATGAGAAAATATGCTCGTTTGATCAATATTTCGTGAATATTAAAATAATTATATTTTAATATATTTTCGTGAGTGACCTAGTCGGTCGTGTGACCATGTTGACTTTTGGATTTTTCATGGTTTGCGCAATATTTGAGAAAATATGGAGAAACCATGATTTTTGCTGAAACATGGAAGTATTATGAGATGAGAGAAATAAAAATTATGAAAGAATAGGGATTGAAAGGTGTGGGACCGGCCACGGCTAGGGAATGGCCGGCCGGCCAAGTTGTCCGGTCCCGCAACACCTTTCCCTTTTTTATATTATTATTTTTTGTAAAACTCCACAGATATGGGGAAATCATGAAAATATGGAGGAACCATGAGTTTTGCTCAAACAAGGAAAGTTGTTAGAATGGAGGAGTTTTCATGAGTTCATGAAAATAACAAAAATAAGGAAAAATAATGGAGGAAGCATGGGACCGGCCACGGCTAAGGCACGGCCGGCTGGCCGGTGGGCCTGGCCCATGGGCGCTTCTCCATTATTTTAATGTTATTATTTTCTCTCTCCTATTTTATGCAGGATTCCCCATTTTTCCATATTTTGGATGCGCGTTCGCGCATTTGGGTGCTCGATCGTGCATCATTGTCGAGTACACTCGCACCATTTTATGGGGCTTACTCAGCGGTAGTCCAGATGCCCGATTGTCGAGTATTTATTACTAATTTATGAAATTCAGTGGAGAATGATTCATGAAGCTGAGTAATAAAAGTGAGTAGTTTTTTATTATCAATTCATAGGATCAGCCGCGGATTCTACCATGAATTCAGAATAATAAAATAGGTATTACCATTCCATGGGATCGTGGATTCGACCACAGAATCGGAGTAATGAAAGTAGTTATTACCATCTCATGAGATCAGCCATGTATTCGATCATGAAATCAGAGTAATGAGATTATCTATTACCATTCCATGAGATCAGCCGTGGATTCGATCATGAAATCATAGTAATGAGATAAAATAGATTATTTTCTAGGAATTCAGTGGTGAATGTCACGGTAGAATTAATCTATTGCAGAAGAGATATTATCCAGTTAAAGCGTCACATCCGTTCTGAAAGGTGCATAGTCAGAAAAAGCGAGTGTTGCCGAAGTCCTGAAGACGTTATTGCTCTCAATCTTACGGAGAACCGTTTGGGTCTATACACTCCCTCTACATAGTCAGGGAACAGTGAGTGTCACCGACGTCCCGAAGGCATTATTGCTCTCAATCTTACGGAGAACCGCCCAATCGTTCTTCTATGTAGAGGAGGGTCTCTCTCATGTAGTCAGTGAACAGTGAGTATCACCGACGTCCTGAAGGCGTTATTGCTCTCAATCTACGGAGAACCCCACAATTATGTTATTCTACATAGAGGGAACGAAGAAATTCCAGGGATCGAACGCTCAGCTAGTGGAGGCTTTTCGAAAGATATGAGTCGTCGCATGCCTGAAAGCCGTGTCAGAAAACATGCAGTATCATGATTTTACGGTTTTGCCCTTTGTTGAAAATCCACCATCTACATTAAGTCCCCTACTTAGTGAGGGACAGTCATGTTCCGCAGTAAGCATTAAATGGTGATTTTCAGTCGACGAGATCAGTGGTTGAACTCGGTCTACAAAGGTATTATCAGAATCCTCGATTTGCTCCAATGGTGTCATGTACGAGCAAATGTTCGGATGAGGACCCTGATGGGAAGATAGAGTGTGATTCCGTGAGCAAGGAGAGATGAAGCATCGCTGATTTGGTCGGTCAAAAGTCCAGTTTTGGTCGATTTAGGATTTATGGGCCCAAGTTCAAAAAGGGAAACCCGTGTTTTATTAGGTTTTGGAAATAAAATTGATATAAAAGGGAAGAAGCACTAAAATTCTTTTTATTTTTGATTGAGCAACCACTGTTCCCTTTGATTTCTTCACGTCCAGAGAAGAAGAAAACTTTTTTTTTCGCGCACGCCGGAGCTTCGTGACCACCGACTGCCACGACCAAATTCCGACGAACTCCGGCGCCAATAAGGTGCGATTTTTTTTTTTTTTTTTGCTGTGAGTTTTGTGATCTTCATGAGTTGTTCATGAAACAAAATTTTCATAGGTATGAGCATGTTAGGATTTATGATATTTGTCGCTTTTGAAAATACGTATGCGCGTTCGTTCAATAGTTTAAGAAACGAGAAAAAATCCCTAGTATGAAAAAGATACACATATTAATGAGTAGACCTTGTCTAGTTGCAGTAGAGAAGATTTTGTTTATGAGGTTGCATGAAAACCTAAATTTGTTTTCAAAGCATGAACTTTCACAAATATTTTTAAGAACGTAGGTTCGTAGAAAAAGTAATAAATAATGATCCTTAGAGTTAAAGGAATTTTGAAAAGACCTGTAGTTCATGATAAAATTTATGTGTGAACTTTCAAAACTTTATTTGGAATATGTACGCTTTTACAAAATAGTAAAGATCCTCGGTGAATGCTCGTTTGAGCAAAATATATATTTTTTTAATATATAATAACTCACGATTTTTTTTTAAAATTACGTGACCTATTCACGTTTTGTTTAAAAAAAATCAAATTTTGATTTATTGAAAATTGTTGAAAGCAAACAGTATTTGGTGAGTTCGTTAACTCGTAGTGTATGCATGAGTTTGGTGATTTTCTAGTGTATGTACACGTAAAAATCAGCGAATGTGCATATGGAAGGTTATATGAAGCATTCATGGTTTAGTAAAGAGTCGGGTGTTTGACTCTTGAATGATAGGTTTTTCTTATCTTTGCAGATTTCAAGGAGTAAGCAAGTTTTCAGAGTTTTACATTGTTATCTCTAAGTTCGTGAAATCGTAAATAGGTAAGAGTTGAGGATTACCATTTTTCCCGTAAATTCGATATTAGCATATATGTAATTTTGTGCTTCTGGTTATAGATAATGGCGACCTCCAGCAGCAGCGATTATGATTCTGATTATTCCTCTAGCTCTTCTGAAGAGGATTCCAAGATTTGTGCGGCCAAGGCACGTGCCAGTGCGGATCATGCTAAGGAGATAATAAATAGGATGCCCCTCGATGAGCTGAGACTGCTCGTGATGAAATCTTGAAGAGAAAATAGAGGGATGAGATAATAGCTGATTATCGGGAGAAAAGACGTAGAAATCAGCAAAAAATACTAAGATCTGAGGAGAAACTTCGATCTCGTCCTGATGGTGTAGCTTCAGACTCAGATGCTTCAGATGCTGAGGAAGAACTCGTACGGGATCTGAAAGGACGCAAAAGTAGGACGTATACACCACACAGGGAGATTGAACGACTGGTTAAGGATGACCTCCAAGCTGAATATGATGAAAAAGACTATTGGGACGCGATAAATGGCGATCTCGTCGAGGAAGAAGAATTTCCTAGCTCGGACAACGATTCTGAAAAATAGTCCGATGAGGATTCCACGGAGGACGATGATGATGCTGATGAAGATGAATCCGACGACGATTAGTCTTGCTTGTGAAATTTCTGATATCATTTATTTTCGGTTAAAGTAGATATTATCCATTATTTGAGTAGTTCGGATGTAGAGATATTTACAGATTATTCTTTTTTTGGTTATTTTCTAACAATCCCTTATCACATCTTCTTCCTAGATCTTTTTTTTATGTGAATGAATCCATATCCACGTGTGTAAATTCAGTCGTGATCTCCGGAAGTACAGTTGCATGAGCAAACCAAAGAAACGTGTATAGTTCTTAGTCAAAATATCGACTAGTTGAACTGTCAGTCCCCAGTAATGTTGCACTTCTGAATTATCACATAATCCCGTTTGAGATCTTCTCAGTTGAAATTGCAACTGACTTGACCGTTCGTAGAAGATAAATATCTTCCGTCTTGAGTTTTGACTTCTAAAATTTAGGGTTTCATACACATCTTCTACTGTACATCAGAAGAATAAATTTTGATCATAGTCATACCTCTCATCATCATGTCTGGTAGCAGTGCTTCTTCTCGAAATGGATCCTTGACGAAGCATGAATCTGGGACGCCCATCCCGGTGAGTATAGCGTGTTTTTTCATCATTTTCATGTAATCAGAAATCCTGATTAAAGAAAGTAATCTTTTGCAGGCCAATCAGGAGAATCAACCCTGTTTGAGACCTAACGGACTGTCAAGGCTCCCGCGCGTTATAGGTCTGTTCGTGAAGCTGGTACTGGGACATCTGTAAGTCTTCGACCGAAGAATTCCCTTGATCGAGCATTGTCCAGATTTTCTGAATGTTTTGTCATTGCAGGTTGACGTTCATGTTGTTGTCGAAGCCAGGAAGACGAAGAATGGAAAATACGTGGTTGCAGCTAATAGTGATGGCTTCATTCATGTTGAGAACTCGGAGGACTCTGTAGATGCTGATCCCAAAGTTTCTGCTCGTGAATACCCAATGGCTGGACACCCGTTCGATACTCCCATGATCAATGTTTTCCCAGATAATCAACTGGTTGGTGGTTTCATCGTCCCTAAATGTTATGCATCTCTCTACACCAAAATCTGGAGAAGGTACGAGCATATTGCCACTACCGAAGTGTGGAGAGGTTTCCCGCAGACTCTATTAACCATAGTCGCTGGATTACTGCCCCTCATTGACGAAATGAACAAGATAAAATTACAGGATGTCAAGAATGAAAAATTGCACAGATGGGACGATATGATCTCGAACTGCGAGGTTTTGCGATTCAACATAAGCTGGCTCCGTCGTCGACTCGAGATCATTAAGGTTGATAGGGAGACTACGACTGCAAATATGATTTCTGCGACGTCTGCCATCATAGAAGATGAGAAATCACTTGCTCTGGAGTCGGCAAGGGTTGAGAAAGCTGCCCAGTATTTGAGGGTGAAGAATAAAAACTTTCAAAATATGCTTGAAACAGCCTTCGGTAAGGATTATTTGTTGTTGGATGGTTTGCTCTAAGTGAGCGTTTGAGAGAAAGATTTTTTATGTAGGTTTGAGATTTTTGTTTTGAATAAAGTTGATGATTGACAGATCTTTGTGAGATTCATAGAATGCTTTGAATTTTGAATGAATGAGCATACTGCATATTCTTTTGGAGAAAAAAAAAATTACATTTAGAAATTTAATGTTTTACTGATCGTTCAAGCATAATACTCCTTGAGCCATTTTCCATTGATGATGTTTCCTTCGACTCCTCCATTAACAACTAAGCTTTTATAATAACCGCTAGGTACATCCTTGATGACTACATAAGGCCCTTCGCATTTAGGAGAGAACTTGGGAGCGGACATGTCTTGCTGGATATGTTTTGTTGTTTTCAAAACTAAATCTCCTACTTGAAATGTTCGAGGTATTACCGTTTTGTTGTATCCCTTGGAAATTCTCTGTTTGTAGGTTTCCACATATTTTTCTACCTTGGTCCTTCTCGATTCAAGCATGTCTAACTCAGCAATCCTCGAATTAGATATTTCGGCTTCATCCCACTACACTCCACTGGCCGTCGCGATTCTTGCAGAGGGAATCTTGATCTCATCTGGGAAAATAGCATCAACGCCATATACAAGAGAATACGGTGAAGTCCCAATTGAACTCCTCAGTGCAGTACGGTAGGCACACAAAGCCATGGGAAATTCCTCATGCCACGTTTGTGGATTTTCATGAACTGTTCGACTGAGAATCCAGATCAAGGTTTTATTGGTACTCTCGGCTTGTCTGTTTCCTTGGGGATAGTATGGTGTGGAGAAACTGTTTGATTCCATATTCCTCGAGCAATTCTGCAACATGTTTGTTGGCAAAAGGAGTTCCATTATCAGTGATGCTATGTTTAGGAACACCGAATCTGCATATGACATATTCTTTGATGAAAGCTGCAATTGTGACTCCAGTGGTGCTTCGAAGAGGAATAACTTCAACCCACTTGGTGAAATACTCAGTTGCTGTAATGATGTATTCATGTTGCTTCGAAGATGTTGGATTGATTTTCCCGACAATATCCAGTCCCCAGCTGTATAAGAGCCATGGACTGATCACAGAATTTAATGGGAGACAAAAGGTGTGGATGAGATTACCATGAATTTGGCATTGATGACATCTCTGAACATAAGAAGCTGCATCATCTTCCATGGTTGGCCAGTAATATTTCTCATGGATCTGGAGAAATAATTTCCTTTTTCCTTGGTGTTCACCTTCATGCATCTCTTTCAATATTATTGGGATTTCATGTCCGGCCAAGCATCTCAGCAGGTTCCCACCAAAGCTTTTGCGATACAAGACCCCTTCCAGGTAGGCGAACCGTTTGGCCCTTTGGGTAAGTTTGATCACTTCTTTCTTTTCTGATGGTAAAGCATTATCACGAAAATATTTGATGTAAGGCTCCCTCCAGTCCCTAGTATGGTGAATTGTTAGGACTTCCAGATGATGAGGTGGTATGTGACAATTGGGACAAGATCCTTGTAACATTCTTGATTGATCTTCCATGGAGGGCCAGTAGTATCCGAGCCGTTGAAGCTTCTTGTAGAGTGTCACCACAAGGGTTTTCCCACATATTTCTTCATGTACGTGTTTGAGTTGTTCACTTTCTTCCTTGTCTCCAAGATATCGTGACAAGGATCCATCAGGGTTGCGATAGTATAATGCTCCGTGTAGAAGAAAAAAGTTTTTCAACTCCTTGAGGATGATTTTCCCTTTCGTAAGAGAACTGCTCAATTCATGAACGATGGGCGCTCGCCAGTCGCTTGATTGAGCATCTTCGACTTGAGTAAGCCAGGTAGACGATACAGAACGTCTTTGCACAGTGATGGATTTCTCTGACCCTTCAAATTGCAATTTGGATGCCAGAGTCGCTCGACAATCGACATGTCTATTGTGGGTGCGTCTAGTATGGACAATTGTTGTATCAGAAAAATGAGCTAATAGTCGTTGTGCCTCGGCTCTGAATGGAGTAAGTGTTATTTCTTTGAGAGAGTATACGCCATTCATTTGATTGACCAGCAACTTTGAGTCTCCTCTGATTTCTAAGTGCTTTGCTCCGGCTTTCTTGGCTAAAGATAACCCTCGGAGAAAAGCTTCATATTCTGCTGAATTGTTGGTGCAGTGAAAATCCAGCTTGAATGAATGTGAGAAGACTTCACTGGATGGATATACTATCACAATGCCCGCTCCACCAGTATCATTGCTCGGAGTGGCAGATCCATCAAAATATAGTAGCCATGTTTCTTCCTGAATGATTGAAATTTCTGGAAACTCACCGTGCACTTCTTCATACAACATCGTGATGTCTTCTCTAGGGAAAGCAGCAAGCAAGTATGCAACCGCTTGTCCTTTGATTGCTTCTGGAGGGACGCACGCTATGTCAAATTCTGACATTTGAAGTATCCATTTTGCTGGTCTCCCGATCAAAGAAGGTTTCGACAGTAAGAATTTTATGGGATCATATTTGGCCGCCAACACGACCCTGTTTGATAGTAGATAATGTCTGAACCTCTGAATTGCATGAACCAATGCTAGACACGCTCTTTCAGCCTTCGGGTATCGGAGTTGAGCACCCCTCATCGTGCGACTGAAGTAGTAGATTGGACGTTCTATACCTTCTTCATATTCTTGGGCGAGGAGTGCTTCAATAGCGACATCGCTGGAGGCTGTGTAAAGTATCAGTGGTCGTCCTTTCACTGGAGATTTCATGAAAACAAGTGATAGTAATATTTGATATATTTTCTGAAATGCTTCTTGTTGAACGACTGTCCATGCAAAATTTGCTCCTTTCTTTAACAGAGGAGTGAATGAAGCAATGAGTTGAGCAAGTCCAGGAATGAAACGCCGGATGTAGTTGACTTTGCCCATGAAACTCTGGAGCTCTTTCACAGTTCATGGAGGAGGCATGGTAGTGATGGCTTTTGTTTTGTCTGGATCGACCTTGATTCCTTCTGCAGTGGCCAAGAATCCAAGAAATTTTCCAGAAGAAACACCAAAAGCACATTTCATAGGATTCATCTTCAGTTTGTACTCTCTGCATCTTTCGAAGACTTGTCTTAGAATGTCTTGGTGGGATGCACAAGTCTTCGATTTCACCACCACATCATCAACATAGTCTTCCACTTGCTTGTGCATCATGTCGTGAAATATTGCAGCCATGGCTCGCTGATAAGTGGCTCCTGCATTCTTCAACCCGAAAGGCATCACTGTGTAGTGGAAGTTTCCGATGGGAGTTCGAAATGCGGTTTTGTTCGCATCATGTTCGTACATCTTGATTTGGTTATATCCACTGTAACCGTCCATGAACGAGAACATGTCACGACCGATGGTTGCATCGACGAGCATATCAATGTTTGGCAACGGAAAGTCATCCTGCGGGCAATACTTGTTCGGGTTCCTCAAATCCACACGACATCGGATCTGGCCATTTTTCTTCTTGACTGGGACAATGTTCGCCAGCCATGTTGGATGTTGAATGGGTTTGATGAATCCGACTGTTAGTAGTTTCTGGATTTCCACCTTGATTTGTTCCTCAACCTCGTGTCTGAATTTCCCGGGCGGTTGTTTGACAGGTTTGGAACCGGGAGTGATGTGCAGATGATGAGCGACTAGTTTGTCGTCCAGGTCGGGCATCTTTTCGTACGTTCAGGCGACGATATCTTGGTACTCTTTCAACATACCTATCAATCCTTCTCGTTCCTCGGGTGATAAAGCTGAACTGATTAAAATTGGCCTTGGGTTCTTGTCTGTTCCGATGTTGATAGTCTCAAGATCGTCAGTTGTGGAATCTGTGCCATCCTGCAGCTGTCGTGGCGCATCTCGAATTTCTTCATCGGGTGATTGCTCACTCTGGCATGATTCTTCAGGGAGGGGAGACTTTTCGTCGACCTCACCTATTAATTGCTAATCCTTACGACGAAGATAAATGACTCTCCCTTCCGCATCATAATTAGTAATAAAGTTGGACTTTTAGGAGTCATACCTTGACTCTGAAGACACTTGAGTGGTGTAGCAGATGGTTTGGAGGATTTAGCATCTGTTGATGATGATTTTTCAGCCTTCTCAACATATTTCCAATTTGGGAGCGGAGTACTGCAGATCTTTCTCAGAGGTTGGGGGATGCTCTTTGGAGGTTCTAAGAACTCAGCATCATAAATCAGAGCATAAGGAGACACTGAGGCTGGGATGCGGACAATTTTGTTGTTGACCAAAGCTTTCATACATTGATGATACGTCTAAGGAACAACTTTATTGTCATTAATCCACGGTCTCCCGAGTATCATGTGATAATCAAGGTCCTTCTCAATCACATGAAACTTGATAGTGGATTGAATTGGCCCTACCTTCAGATCGACATAAACATACTCGTATGTGTGGCTCTGGCTTCCTTCAAAACCCGTCATCAATATGGGATGATGAATGATCTTGCTTTGCGGAACTTTGGCCTCCTTGAAAGTCTTCACGGTGACGAGATTTGTGGAAGCACCCGTATCTATGAGAAATTTCCTGAATTCGGAGTTCTCAATGGAAGCAGTTACGAACAGGGCTCGGTTATGTCCTTCCTCCGCCATTCGGTCTTCCTCAGTGAAGGTGATGTTGTTGATCGAAAGTTCAGATGCCACAGACACTTTTTCAACCACCGGAGATGATGGAACTATTCGCGCGTCAGATGATATTTTGTTTAGTTCCACAAACGTGTCCGTGCGCTGATTTCTGGAGAAATGCAGGAGTTCACATAGATTCTCAATCAAATGTGTGACTTCTTGTTCCACCGGCTTTCCATATGTCGTGAAACTGTTGATTTGAGGAGCATCGGGAGTAGGGTTTGGATGTTCCACCATTTCTGCTCCCAAGAGCCTTGTCAATTCCACCATGTATGCAAACAGGTTATCGATAACTTCTTTCAATCGATCGACGTTTCTGGCTAAAGCTTTTTGCATTCGTGCCAATTCCGTCAATGACGGGATCTCTCCATCGAATGCATCAATAGACAGAAAAGGAGTAGTGAAGTAAGGATGACGAATTACTGGATATCGATGGTTGGATCAATATTTGAGCAATTGAGCAAGTATTGGGAATTACTGAATATTAATGGTTGGGCGATCATTGAGAAAGTACTGCTCAATTCGACAAATTACTGAATATTGATAGTTGGATCAATATTCGAGCAATTGAGCAAGTATTACTCAATTCGACGAATTACTGATAAATTACTGAATATTGATAGTTGGGTCAATATTCGAGCAATTGAGCAAGTATTGCTCAATTCGATGAATTATTTATTTATTGGTGATGTGACCCAATAAAATATTAATTAAAATATTGGTAGATTACCGAATATTATATAATTAATCCGCGTGTTGTTTGATGAATCAACATAAATTTATTTAGTGTTTGAACTTGCTCAGAATAATGATTTGTTGAGCGTTTGTTCGAAAATCCTAATTTTGATCAATTGCTCATTAGTCGACGAATTGCTGAAAATAGGTCATGAGCGAAGGAGGGACTGACCACATGATACTATGGACGTCCATGTGATGCCCAATTGCTCGAGTGAGCGTACACCAGGGTCCTGAATTGCCCAGTTGGTGAAAGAATGACGATTAAATGTCGGTTTCATCATTTATTGAAATAGTGCTGGATTAAGCATTAGGTGATAAAACCTAATTATAGAAAAGTGAGGACCGACCAAGGTGGCATGAGACCGTACCTTGGTGGTCATGGGACCGTTGATGGGTGTTTGCACAAACTCTGAGTTGGTTGTGAAGAGTTTGGACCCAATATGAGCGATTGCGCAAATTAGGTCAAAAGTGTGAAAACGTGTGGGACCGGCTTTGTACAAGCCCTAGGGATGACCTTGGTCGGTCAATAAGGCATGCACGTGTTTCCATGATGTCTGTGTTTTCGTATTGAGAGTTTCAATATTTTCGGATGTGCGTTCGAGCAATATTTTGGATTTTCAGAAGAGTTCGATCTTTGACTGAGATCCTCGATTTTGCTCGAATGAGCAAGTATGCTCGTTTGATCAATATTTTGTGAATATTAAAATAATTATATTTTAATATACTTTCGTGAGTGACCTAGTCGGTCGTGTTGTTAGAGCATTGCTCGGTCGAACTCGCATGTGTTGCTATCTCAAGCATGTTTGTCAATGTTAGTGATCAAAACTATAAGTCTTGATTTCTAGTCTACTATAGCTAAGTCTCGGACAAGGATAGTAAGTGTAGTTGAGCTCAAGGACTCCATGGCGATTCATTATACAAGACGAAGAGCTACTCAAGGAACCGGTGGAACTTCTCGACAAAAAGGAATGTGGAGACTTGAACTTATCTGTCACTCAAAAGTCTATCTATTCTATCTCCTATTCTTTGAGACAAAAAGTCATATGCTATATATATAGACTATGATTATACACATTTGGTATTTCGAGCCGAGTATACCTCGCCTATCTATATCTCGAAATATGTGTTGGTAAGTTTTTCGCTTCGACCAAGTTTATCTTTACCTAGTGACGAAAGTCATGATACGTTTCAATCACTTTGAAAATTGCTTTGACGAGCAATGGTGTAACAACTATATAACGTCATATAAGAATGTTTCAATGATTGAAATGAGAGTTTAGATTACATAACCAATGGTGGACATAAACATTGTTGTGGAAACACAGTTATGTATAAGTCCTATTCCTTGAACCAAAGTTTTCGAACTTTGTTGATCAAGAGAATCGGAAGAATGGCAAGTGCCACGTCCGCGAACTGCCAAACTTCTCATCCCGAGAAATTCTGCTGGAGTTGACAAACTAGTTGCGTGAGTACCAGTCCGCGAACCCAGTCCGCGAACCGGCGGAAGGTCTTTTGCCGAGATTTTCTGCTGGAGTTTGTAAACTCTGCCCGTTTGCTTAAGTCCGCGAACCTAGTGTGCGAACTTGAGAAGGTTATATATCTATAGATGATTTCTGAACTTAAACTTAAAAATACTAAGGAATGCTATTTGCAAACTGTGGCTATAAAAGTTCATGAACCGATTCAAGTGAATCAAATCATCTTTGCTTCAATTGTGTCTTGTGTGGTTACATAAGATTTCCTTGCAATTGAACAACTCTTTAACTAGTTCAATTGAGTCATTTGAACTAGTTATGGTGAAGAAGAACATGGTTGATATGAAATGCTCATATGGCTAACCTTTTGGTTGAATATTATTGAACCAACAATATACACGTTTGGGTACGGTTAACAAACCTATAAGTGTGCATTTCATTTGTGTATAACAAGCTAAGTTTTCGATCTAATGGTTGAGAAATATTAGCTTGAATCTAAATCAGGTTTCATCTAACGGTGGATATTGATTGCTTTATTACCAAGGAAAAACCCTGATTTGAAAGACTTTATAAGGGGCCATCTAGCAACTCTGCAAAACTAATCCCCACACCTTACGTGTGATACTAGTTTGCGTGCTAGAGTCGGTTCTCCTTTAACCTTTGGTTTTCTTCTTCTAAAACCAGGTTAAACGACTTGAAGACTTCATTGGGATTGTGAAGCCATACCGATACTACTTTTATCGTAGTAGTGTGATCTGATCTTGCATCTTCTATCGTACGAGTACAATCATATTTATTGGATTGAGATTGATATCTCCGATAGGCAAGATATAAAAAGTAATCACAAACATCTTTGTCTCATTGTTTGTGATTCCGCAACATATTGTTTCGCTACAATACGATTAAGATTGTTGTGAGGTGATTGATTAATCTAGGCTGTTTTTCGGGAATATAAGACCGGATTATTAATTGGTTCCTGTTCACCTTGATTATTATCAAAAGACGGAACAAAAACTTTAGGTTAAGATGAATAAGGTTGATATGAGAGTAATCATATGGCTAACCTCGGTTAACGATTTGTGAACCAACATGGTGTACATGTTTAGGTACGGCTACATAAACCTAAATGAGGGTACATTTCATTTGTGTGTAACAAGCTAAGTTCGATCTAACGGTTGGAAGATATTAGCTTGGTTGAATCAGGTTTTTCATCTAACAGTGAGTATTGAATGCTTTGTTACCAAGGTAACTTGGATTACAAACCCTGATTTGAAAACTTTATAAAGGAGAACTCTAGAAACTGGGAAATATAATCGCCACACCTCCTGTGTGTTACTAGTTGTATAACTAGAGTCGATTCTCCTTTAACCTTAGATTTTTTCTCGAGACCCTGTAGGTTAAATATTTGAAGACTTCATTGGGATTGTGAAGCCAGACCCAACTATCGTGATCTGATCTTGCTGTTTCTATCGTGATTAAGTGAAATCGTAAGATTGGCTTGAGATTTATATCTCCGATAGGCAAGATAGAAAAGTAATCAAAAACACCTTTATCTCATCGTTTTTGATTCCACAATATCTTGTTTCGTTAGTCGATTAAGATTATTGTGAGGTGATTGATAATACTAGGTTGTTCTTCGGGAATATAAGTCTGGTTTATCAATTGGTTCATGTTCACCTTGATTCATCAAAAGACGGAACAAAAACTCTTGGGTATTTCTGCGGGAGACAGATTTATTCAACCCTATAGACTTTTCTGTGTGAGACCGATTTGTTTATTAAAGTCTTCGACTTTGGGTCGTAGCAACTCTTAGTTGTGGGTGAGGTCAGCTAAGGGAATCAAGTGCGTAGTATCCAGCTGAGATCAGAGACGTAAGGAGCGCAACTGTACCTTGAATCAGTGTGAGATTGATTAGGGTTCAACTACAGTCCAGTCCGAAGTTAATTGGTAGTAGTCTAGAGTCTGTAGCGGCTTAATACAGTGTGGTGTTCAATATGGACTAGGTCCCGGTGTTTTTCTGCATTTGCGGTTTCCTCGTTAAAAAAAATCTAATGTCTGTGTTATTTCTTTTCCACATTAGATTTTGTTATATAATTGAAATATCACAGGTTGTACGTTAAGATCAATCAATTAGAATATCCAACCTTTAGTTGTTGATTTACATTGATTAACACTTGAATTTTGGTCTTTGGTACCGTTCAAGTTGTTTCACATAATAATCAGGCTCACGGATTTCTATCTGTTCGATTTGCTGATTACATTGTGAAACTGATATATTAAAACTCTTTGATATACTTTAATCTAGATAGAGTCTGACTGTCTAGTTGATTCTCTAGAAAGTGTATTGGAGTAAGTCCTCTCAGATTGCCAAACGAATTGTTGGGTGCGGTTGTTAGACCCCCGCATTTTCAATTGGTATCAGAGCAGGAAAACACGTTAAAGACCTTACAAGTATGTGTTTGTAGCGATCTGATATGGACAGATGTGTTATCTCTATAAATGTACCACCAGTCTTCGATGGCTCAAATTACTTATGGTGGAAAGTTGTTATGCGTGCCTTTCTTCAAGCGCGTGATTTTCAATCATGAGTTTATGTAGTTAATGGATATGATGCTCCCATTGTGGCAGTAGGGAATGCGACTGTTCCAAAGAACATTGGTGGATACGATGCTACAGATATACTTGCTGCAAAGCAAAACTCCAACGGTTTGAATGCCATCATACATGCCATTACCCCAAAACTTCAGCATCATGTGTCTAATTGCACTCGGTCTAAAGATGCTTGGGATATCTTAGAAATCGTATTTGAAGGAAACTCCAGTGAAAAGGAAGCTAGGATTCCAAAACTTAATTCCGATTGGGAGAACCTTCGTATGGAAGATGAAGATTCATTTGATGAGTTTAATCACAAAGTGTCTGAAATTGTTAATGCATCTTTTGCATTGGGTAAGACTATTCCTGAAAAAGACATTGTGATGAAAATTCTCAGATCGCTGCCATCTAGATACGATTCTAAGAAGCATGCCATCGTTGAAGGAAATAACCTTGATGCTCTTTCCAGAAACATGTTTGTTGGAAAGCTAAAGATCTTGGATCATGATCATACATCCAAAATCTGAAAGGATGTTGCCTTCAAAGCACAAAAGAATACTACAGTAAAAGTGTTTATGTCTCTGAGGATAATCTTTCTGAGGCTGATTCATCTGATGAAGATCTTGAAAAATCAGTCTATTTTATCACAAGACATTTTACGGATCTTCTATTGAAGAGGAGTAAACGGTTTCCCAGAGACAAACTAAGGTCATCAGTTTAACCTCACAACCACATTCCTCCTAAAAACAGGGATGCTGACGAGGCTAATGACGAGGATATGCCACAGTGCTTTAAGTGTAAAGGTTTCGGTTATTTTGAAAATGAGTGTCTGAATCGTAGAAAATACACTGGAAACAAAGGTCTTGCTGCAACTCTTGATGAAATGTTTGATCACTATGATTCCAATGAAGACGAAAAATCGAGTTTTGCACTTCTTTCTGAAGATATTGATTTTCATAATTGTAGGAATACATACATCAATCTTGATATTCTTCCAGAAGAAGACTCAACCAATCTGAAAGAAGAAATTAACCTTTTTGTCGGAAACTCTTTGTCTGATTTTTCAGGTTCCACTCTGTGCCTAGCAGCATGCACATCTCGAGCGCCTGAATCACCTTATCCTTTGACATGCTCTTATTGTTCACTCAAGGGTCATGAACTTTAAAATTGTTTCAAGTATAAACACAAGATGAGACATGTCAAGAGATTTCAACGAAGAGCAAATCGCCTAGCAAACAAGCTCAAACTTGTCCAAAAAACTGCTGAGGTATGTAAGATTTTATCCTCTTCAAAGAAGTTGGTTTCCAAAGATAGGTCAAGACCACTAGAGAAAAGAGTATGGTGTAAACAATTTAATAGACAAGGGTCTATGAATTCCTCAAAAAGGTTATGATGGACAAATTATTGTTCACCGCAGCACAACTTGATTCTGTTGTTTTGGTGCATCTTGTCTCATGTGTCTGATCAAAAGAGACAAGATTGTGCACACCTCAGGCTTTAAGAAAAGATAAGTTTTTTTTCTATCTTAGTTTTTACTTTGGTTTGAAAATTTGAAATTCTTTCATATCTAATTGATATTGGAAGGGGTGTGAATTGTGCGTGCGTGAACCTATGTTGTTTAAGGTTCCGTGACCCTACATTCCTTTTTCCTATTCTGAAACTCTTTTCATCTTCATACTGCATGTTGAGTTTAAATGGTGATTTCCTCTCACAAACTCATACACGTATGGAGACTCCAAGCATCATGTGTTTTGATGGAAAATATGTTAATATGACTGTTAAGCCATCAATCATAAAGGAAAAAGAAAAATCTCCGTTGCCTCCAACTTTGAAAAGAAAAAGAAGGAATGTGAGGAAGCCAAGAGTTGTTCCTTCAAAGTCTCAGAAGTTTTCTGATGTTCTTGAAGAGTTGAAGGAAACAAGGAAGGAGATTAAACAAATAAAGGCTTTTGTTATGAGAATTCTCGAAACTCAGAATGCCCTGGTTCGACATCATCATCCTAGAAGGTTTGTTGGAATTGACTCCTTTCTTCACGAACCTTATGTTCATATGGCTGTTGACGACAAGGAGTTCGGGGATGATAAAGAATTCTTCAAAGGTGTCAGTGTCTAGTAAATCTTCTTTTAAAGAATTTATTTCTTGTGTTTTTAGAAGAATAACTAGGTTTTGGAATAGCCATTATTGTGAGTACACATAACTGTGTCCAACGATTTTCATCTTTAATGTTTTTAGATTTATTTATCTAAATTCTAAGTTATTTGGAAGATGATTTTTTCAATTTTAATCTTTATGATTTTATATATTGCAAATTGTTATGGGATATGTTGTTTACGTCCGTGAACCTGTGGCTGTCCCATACTTGTTCGAAAGTTATCTCTGTTATGTCAGTATGAAAGTATTGATAGAAGATAGAATGAAATTTTGACAATACAAAAGTTAAAGACTTTTATGTCATCATATTGATAAAAAGAAAAGATAAAACTTTTGTTTAACAAGGATTAAGTCTATTATATGTCATTGTGCAAATAGTGATGGAAGATAGAATTAATCCTTGTGCATTCCGCAGTATTGGTCGATCTCCAATCCACATTTTTGTGTACATACTGTGTTGCTCCGTAAGGTTTCGTGTGTTTGAGCATAACCGATTGAGTTGATCATTTTCTTATGGTTAATTCAGTTGTAGCTCCGTAAGTTCTCTTATGACGAGCATAACCAATTGAATTGATCACATTGTTATGGTTAATTTAGTTGTGTATTCCAATTAAATTAATCATGGGTTTTCTTGTGGTTAATGTATTTGTGTATTTCGATTGAATTAATCATGGGTTCTCTCGTGGATAATTGAACTGAATATTTTGGATTCAAATTCATGTTTTCATGTGATTTGGTTTTATCCAAAATGTTAGAGCACTGCTCGGTCGAACTCGCATGCGTTTCTATATCAAACATGTTTGTCAATGTTAGTGATCAAAACTATAAGTCTTGATTTCTAGTCTATTATAGCTAAGTCTTGGACTAGGATAGTAAGTGTAGTTGAGCTTAAGGATTTCATGGGGATTCATTATACAAGTATAAGAACTACTCAAGGAACCGGTGGAACTTCTCGACAAAAAGGTATGTGAATACTTGAACTTATCTGTCACTCAAAAGTCTATCTATTCTATCTCCTACTTCTTGAGACAAAAACTCGTATGCTATATATATAGACTTAGATTATACACATTTGGTATATCGAGCCGAGTATACCTCGCCTATCTCGAAATATGTGTTGGTAAGCGTTTCGCTTCGACCAAGTTTATCTTTACCTAGTGACGCAATTTATGATATGTTTCAATCACTTTGAAAATTGCTTTGACGAGAAATGGTGTAACTACTATATAACGTCCTCTAAGAATGTCTCAATGATTGGAATGAGAGTTTATATTATATAACCAATGATGGACATAAGTATTGTTGTGGAAACACATATGTGCATAAGTCCTATCCCTTGAACCAAAGTTTGCGAACTTTGTTGATCAAGAGAAACCGGAAGAATGACTTGTTGTCGAGTCCGCGAACTGCCGAACTTCTCATCCCGAGAAATTCTGCTGGAGTTTACAAACTAGTCCGCAAACCCAGTCCGTGAACCAGCGGAAGGTTTTTGCCGAGATTTTCTGCTGGAGTTTATAAACTCTTCCCGGTTTCTTAAGTCCGCGAACCTAGTATGCGAACTTAAGAAGGTTATTGTTGATGGTGGTTTTTAGCTTAGGGTTAAAGTCGTAAAACCGTACATCTGACATGACGTCACTATGACCATTAGTGCATTTATTGAATCAATCAGCATGCCTACATAAGAATTACCAGGGTACCTTTTGTATATATGTATGTGTGTGTCATGTTCTACGGCAGAACCCTTAACATTGACCGACATCATCTATACCAAACCCTGATTCTCATGCTACTGTGCCAATGGAAAACCATGCCAGCCACGTCTCCGCGCCAAGGCATGCCGATAAGTGCATAATTCATATGATTTTAGTATTCATTCCATACTTGTTTTAGTTATTATTCTTGCATGTATTCGTATTATTACTCTTGTTTTCTCTTATTTGCCTCCAATAGGTGAATCATCCAAAAAGGATCTACAAAGTTCTGAAAATATCTATGAAGAGAAGTATTCCAAGTATCCAAGTGCCAAAGTCCAACAGAAGTGGAAGAAAAGCGACGAAAAGGAGCAAAACGCTCAAAATCAAGGAAGGGCCAAATACAAATCCTAACTCATTCAAATTAAGGATTTCACATCATCATATTGAAGAGCATTGAAATATAAAAATAATGCAAAAATAATGAGGTCATTCCGAGTTCGGATGAAGAAGTTGTGGTCAAAACAAGCTTTAATTGAAAATCGAAGACAATAAAGTTCGCGGACGGGTTTCACACTTTAATTCCGAAAATATCTGCTGGAATTTGAAGTTTGTGGACTGGGTTCGCAAACTTAGGTAGTAGTAAACATGTATTTACACTTTGGAAAGCCTAAGGGCACGTTTGGGGTCGCTAGTTCGTGTTTTCGGGTCGGATTCCTGAACCTAACTAAATACTTGGAGACCAAGAAATGTAAACCTATAAAAGGGTATTAGGTTAGGAATATATCAATAATCGAATCTCATATCACAAGTTCTACATCAAAACCTAGGGTTTACCCCTTTGGGGGAAACTACCATTATCATCTTCTTTGTAATATGAGTAGCTAAATCCTTTGTTGATTAAGGATGAATTCAATGTTCTAAGTGTGAAGCTTTATTAATAATACAAGTCTATTTGAGGTTTTAATCATCATCGTTTGTTTTCATTATATCTAGGGTTTATTATTTATTCTTAGATTAGTTTGGAGTGCACGCTAGATTAGTCTATTAATCATTCTATTGCTAGTAGCGAGTTGAAGGATCCGTAATTGTCGTGCATCTCCTACACAAGTAGAAAACATGAGACCTTGCAGAGGGATACTGTAAATCAATCGTGTGTGGAAACAACACCAGTAAGTGAACCGAGCGTAATGAGTTAACTGCTGGAATCAAACCTAAATTCACAAACCATAAAGCGTTCATTGAGTTACACCTTGTAAGCATACCTCAAGGCGGCTCAGTTGAATAGAATCCGGTGACTAAGCGTATTTGTTATCTGGTGATACAAGGAGTTTTGGGGATATCTGGCGTACCTTCTATTATACGATTGGTGATGAATGGTTCTAACGGAAGATAGATAAGTATTCTAATCCTGTTAATGCTTGGTAACGGCGAAGGATTCCTTAATTATCCTTTTCTTCTTTATTGTCTTTTTATCTCACAACCAAAACCCCCTTTTGTTATTTACTTTATTTTGCTGATCAAATAACCTATCAATTACACAGCTCTCTGTGGGAACGATCTCTTACTACCGCTATATTACCAGTTAATTAGTGGGAAATATATTTATTAATTTGTTGCATTAACGACACGCATCAAATTTTGGCGCCGCTGTCGGGGAGCAGTTGCTAATTGATTTGTTATTTGTTTAGCTTGTTTTTATTTTTTTGTTTTAATTTTCTGCTCTTGTGAGTCGTCATGTTTCCTTACGGAAATAACATGTACGGAGCACAAGATTACAAATACAACAGTGGTGTAATCAATATGGTTTTCAATCCCATTCATTTGACAACTACCAACCATCCTATGGGTATGATAAGAACCTATCTTTTTGCTATGATCAATATCCCACGGAACCTTATGGATATTCTCATACATGTCAACAACCTTATGACGGGCATGTAAGCGAATAATCACAAGGATGGGAGGATAGTTATGCTTCTAATCCTATTTCCTCGAGTGTTGCAGAACGAATGTGTACCATGATGGAGGAGTTTCAAGGACAAATTGTTCAATATTATCATAATCAAGATGAACAGCTCCAAGAAATTCAAAGGAATGTGGACAACTTAAAGCTACAACTTGCTCAACTCAAGTAGACAAGGAATGAAGAAGAAATATGGTTCCAAACCAAAAAAATTCTGAAATTCCTATGGAGGAAGAAGATTCTGATGAAGATGAGCACCCTTTTGAAAGTCCTTTCAATAATGATATGATTATCCCAACTCCAGATCATAATAACGATCATTCGCCTATTCAAAAGGAGTAAATTGGGTATGACATATCTATTGTTATAAATGGTGCAACGTACTCAAACGAAGAAACTAGGAGTTGCATCAATGAACTGGACGTTTTAGGGAAGGATTCCGATTCCGATGATGATATTTTTGAAGAGATTGAAATTGAGAATGAAACCAAATTGATTAAAGTCGTGGAAGACCCAATTGAGATAGATAACAATAGTTTGATAGAGGACCACGATATACTTTAGGTAAATAATTCACTGGATTTAATTAATGAGGATCCGATACAAGGTTTGTCTAATCCTTTGCATAATTCTATATCTATTGATTTCCTCTAATTGAAGTAGCTTCTCAAAGAGTTATTAACCCAACTTTTAAGAAAATACCTCATTTAGGATTGGAGTTGTGTGCTTCCAAAGTTTTAAAGGATTATTTTTCTTTTAAGTATCCACCACTTGATGTGTTTGATTTGAGTATTGGTCAGGTTCACCAAGCTGGGGAACCTTTTGAAGTTTCCGAATTCTATGTTCTCTATCCACTTTCGAGTGTAGAAAGGACTAAGTGTGGTGGAAGCTTCAATAAAGTGATAGCTTCAATATTTATATCTTTTGCTAACGTTTTTGTGAAGCTATTATTTGAATTTCAGATTGTTATTTGGAAGGATTACCAAATTTTCAGATTGTTGGCGTACGGACGATAACAATAACGTCGGGCTTTGACGACGTTAAATCAAGATCTTCATGGGAGGAAAACCATCGGTTTTGTATCTATATCCCTTTGTTTTTAATTTTATTAGTTTTACATATCATATCTTGCATTCCCATCTTAGATTTTATAAAGTCCTATATCTATAATGAAAGTTTTGACGAATTCTCGTCAGAAAATTTTGACCGCGCACTTGTCACCAAAATAGCTCTCGAGACTTCATACGGAGTCCAATTTGAGTGGTAGACCCAAAATTTTAAATAGGAGATACTCACCTTTCTTTTCCAAAATTAAAATTAAAATTTGGAGTCTGTTAAGTTGGAGCGATAGGCCTGGACATTTGAGTTTAGGTATTTTTCCGGAACTTTTTCAGATTGCATGTCAGTCAGTCCAGAGGCTATAAAAGTCATAAAGTTTATTGAAACACTGTGAAATTTTTACAAGTTATATAAAAGACGTAGGTGAACAACTTTCGTTAAGGATGTTTTTCCTAATTCCCTACCCATTTGTACAGTATTTGAGTTTTTCAGGGCTGTTATGTCAGAAATCAGAATTTTCGGTTTTGAACATTGAGGACAATGTTGAGTTTAAGTGTGGGGGTGTAGTTAAGAATGTTTGGATTGCACATATAAAAATAAAAAATAATATTCTTTGATTTCTTGCATTCTTGAGACTTCATCTTTTGGAGTTAATTATGAGGTGTTTAGGATGACACTCTAAACCTTTTCAGGTTGAAACAGTTCTTACCGCTGTAGATTGAGTTCCACTTTATTCTTAAATATATACGTTCATAATTGAATGAAAAACTAAGCTATGGTAGTCGTTTGAAAGAGTCATCCTCGCAATTAATCATTACTGAATCACTTTCTTTTTATTTTTGCAGTTTTATGTTTCTCTAAAGTGACTTGGTGGGATCCTGATACTACCGTGGATGTTGTAGCAAGGTAATCATTGGTTGAGTATATAAAATCCCCATAATACAATTGTCTTACACTCATAAAGAGTAAAGAGTGAGCCGAAAAAAATGAAAACGAAAAGAATTTTTTTTTTTATAAGGCTCCTCTTCTTTTATTGACACTAATAAATGATAGGTCCGGAATCGCGGATAATCATAGTCGATGAAAACAAAAACCATATCATCATTATATAGCAAGACTATTGATGAGGTTCTTGACACTTTGATAGCAGTACGTGTGAAACGTTGTCCCTGTCTCCGTCGCCTAAACAAGCGTGGAATGCAGGATCCAAGGCAACTATCATGTACTTGCTGAAAAGGAACATGCGCTTAGAGTATCTAATCATCCTGTCGAGTTATATGGGTGCTTCTCTCAACTAGTGCGCTATAAATATATTCCCTTTGACGACATTCACACAAGTATTGTGGGTAACATCTTTCACTTAAGTCAACATTTGCACACTTCACTTTTCTATTCCCATTTCCTTATCTATCTATGTGATTTTAGTGTGCGAGTGTTTTGAAAAACGTTGCAACAAGTACGATGACTATCTTAGTGGAGTTTTGCAATCATGTTGAATGTCACACGCAAGTAATTGCTTATGTGTGTTGATTGGAATGTATGTGGAATGTTTGCATCTGAAGAACTTATGTAGGCTAATTACTTAGCTACTACTTTGTGTCCATCCTTAGTGGTTGTTCCAAGGCGAGAAATTGGAGTAGGTTTTGTGGGTATACCTCTTGTAAACCCTCACGAGACTATAACTCGTCCACTAGGGACACCTAGGGGTTTAAAGGCATGTTATTCATGCTAAGAGTAACCATATCCTCACGACATGGAGTTGTTGTATTTAGGATTAGTTTTATTTAGTTTGCTCGAGGACTAGAAAAAGCTAAGTGTGGGGGAATTGATAAGTGCATAATTCATATGATTTTAGTATCCATTCCATACTTGTTATAGCTATTATTCTTGCATGTATTCGTATTATTACTCTTGTTTTCTCTTATTTGCCTCCAATAGGTGAATCATACAAAAAGGAGCTACAAAGTGCTGAAAAGATCTATGAAGAGAATTATTCCAAGTGCCAAAGTCCAACAGAAGTGGAAGAAAAGCGACGAAAAGGAGCAAAATGCTCAAAATCAAGGAAGGGACAAAGACCTATCTTAACTCATTCAAATTAATGATTTCCCATCCTCATCTTGAAGAGTATTGAAATATAAAAAGAATGCAAAAATAATGAGGTCATTCCGAGTTCGGATGAAGATGTTGTGGTCAAAACAGCTTTTATTGAAAACCGAAGACAATAAAGTTCGCGGACAGGTTTCACACTTTAATTCCGAAAATATCTGCTGGAATTTGAAGTTTGCGGACTGGGTTCGCAAACTTAGGTAGTAGTAAACGTGTATTTAAACTTTGTAAAGCCTAAGGGCACGTTTGGGGTCGCTAGTTCGTGTTTTCGGGTCGGGTTCCTAAACCTAACTAAATACTTGGAGACCAAGCAGTGTAAACCTATAAAAGGGTATTAGGTTATGAAATATATCAATGATCGAATCTCATATCACAAGTTCTACATCAAAACCTAGGGCTTACACCTTTAGGGGTAAACCACCATTATCATCTTCTTTGTAATATGAGTAGCTAAATCTTTTGTTGATTAAGGATGAATTCAATGTTCTAAGCGTGAAGCTTTATTAATAATAAAAGTCTATTTGAGGTTTTAATCGTCATCGTTTGTTTTCATTATATCTAGGGTTTATGATTGATTCTTAAATTGGTTTGGAGTGCATGCTAGATTAGTCTATTAATCATTCTATTGCTAGTAGCGAGTTGAACGATACGTAATTGTCGTGCATCTCCTACACAAGAATAAAACATGAGACCTTGCAGAGGGATTCTGTAAAGCAATCGTGTGTGGAAACAACACCAGTAAGTGAACCGAGCGTACTGAGTTTAACTGCTGGAATCAAACCTAAATTCACAAACCATAAAGTGTTCTTGAGTTACACCTTGTAAGCGTACCTCAAGGAAGCTCAGTTGAATAGAATCCGGTGACTAAGCGTACTTGTTATCCGGTGATACAAGGAGTTTTGGGGATAGCTAAGCGTACTTTCTATTCTGTGGTTGGTGATGAATGGTTCTAACGTAAGATAAATAAGTATTCTAATCCTGTTAACGCTTGGTAACGGCGAAGGATTCCTTAATCATCATTTTCTTCTTTATTTTCTTTTTATTTATCTCACAACCAAAACCCCCTTTTGTTATTTACTTTATTTTGCTGATCAAATAACCTATCAATTACACAGCTCTATGTGGGAACGATCTCTTACTACCGCTATATTACCAGTTAATTAGTGGGAAATATATTTATTAATTTGTTGCATTAACGACACGCATCACATGCCAACCGCGCCAGCCGTACCACATGTGCCAATGACATGCCGTTCCAGCCACATCTCTGCGCCAAGGCATGCCAACCATGCCATCCGCACCACCGTCCCAATAGCAAACCATGCCATCCACGTCTCTGCGCCAAGGCATGCCAACCATGCCAGCCGCGCCACTGTGCCAATGGAAAACCATGCCAACCACGTCTCCGCGCCAAGGCATGCCAACCATGCCAGCCGCACCACCGTGCCAATGTCTAACCATGACAACCACGTCTCCGCGCCAAGGCATGCCAACCATGCCAGCCGCGCCACCGTGCCAATGACAAACCATGCCAGCCACGTCTCCGCACCAAGGCATGAGGAGAAGACCGTGCGGGGGAGACTCCTTGAACCAAGCGAAATGTTCAACCTCACACAAATGCACTACAAGAAGGGAGTTCTTTGAATTCGAGAGGTCAATCTGTAATACTCTGGCCTAAACCAAGACAATGGTCGTTCCAGAGTAAATTCGGTCACAAGATAGGATGGGTTGATCTGTAGGAGGGAAGCTGAGAAATGTGTGGAATCAATGGTAATCAAAGATTGTGTGTGTGTTGTGAATTCTGAATAAGATAAGTTCTGAATGATGGAAGTTACTCAGTTGAGAGTAATTGCTCAATTGATGAGGTGTTGATCTCGTGTTGTCTGTGAGACGTGAGATTCTTGTATCTTCAATCATGATTTCAGAGACTTATTTATATTGCTGGAATTGTAGACACCATGATCCCATGAAGTGTGACAGTTGATGGAATCAAAGAGCGGGGAAATGGAAATCGTGTTTGAAACCAGTTGCTCATCGTGCGGAGACTTGGTCGATTTTCCATCCACTACTTTGTTAACTCCTTCAACTGATTGCACGACTTGCTCACATTCCATCGTGTGCATGAACACACGTGCCGTAGAACGCCAGACCAAAACCCTAGTTAATATCCCCCCATGTGACACGATTGACGTTTCGTGGTTAATTAGTCAATTGTTGACTTCATGACTTTATGGGACGATGAGTCCATGTATTTGCTGAGTTGAACATGATTTTGCAAAATGTTCTGAAACTCATGAATTGAACGTGTCTGTTGAGACAGAGGTATAATTCTCACGTTGATAGTTGAGGCGAGCAAGTATTGCTCATTCGATGAATTGTTGAATATTGATAGTTGAACCAATATTCCTTGATTTTAGCAAATATTGCTTATCTGAGCAAGTGTTGCTCGTCTGATGAATTATTGGTAGCGTGACAAGAATAAAACATTAATTATAATACTGGTAGTTGAACCGAGCATAATTAATAAGAATACTGATCATGAGATCGTCGTAAATTTATTAGTGTTCGAATCTGGAATTATGATCCTTGGACTCAGAAACCCTAATTTGATCAATCGATGACCAATTGATGGTTTATTTCAAAATCAACCCTGGAATGAAAGATGGATCGGCTACATGGTATCATGGATAGACCATGTAGCGCCCATATGCTCATGTGAGCAAATACCTAGGTCTCTTGAAGAGTTGGTGATTTGTTGATGAAAGAATGATTAAATGTTGGTTTAATCATTTATTCGAAAAATGCTCATCTGAGCCTTAGGTGATAAAACCTAATTTATTATGAAGAGGTGAGGGACTGACCAAGGGGTCATGAAACCGGCCCTAGGTCGTCACAGGATCGTCTGACGATCACTCCATGAAATTCCAAAATTATTTGGAAGAGTTTTGGACCTAATACTTGCAATTGCGCAAATTAGGTCAAATCGTGAAAATACGTGGGACCGTATTCTTACAAGCCAAAGAGCCAACCTTGGTTGGTCAAGGTAACATGCTCACATTACCAACACGTCCGTGTCTCAGTCCTGAGAATTTTGATATTTTCTGGTGTGCGTTTGAGCAACCATTCCAGAAAATATGACAAAATCAGGGTTTTGCTGAAACTGAGGAAACTTCATGAGATGAAGGAAAATAATTAGGAAATGAAGGAATGTTGAAGCGTGGGACTGCTGAGGCCAAGGCATGGACGGCCGTCCAGTGACCATGGTCCCGTGGTGCTTTTTCTAATTTTATATTATTTTTCATGAATTTATGAATATATCATGAAATAAAGGAATTTGTTGAAATTAAGGAGTTTCCTTGAAGTGAAAGAGTTTCCATGGGATCAAGGAAGAAAATAATATTAAAAAATAATAAAATAAGGGCGTGTGGGACCGGCTGAGGCATGGCCGGCCGGCTGGGGCCCGGTCCCGTACGTTTTCCCTAATTTTATGTATTTTTATGTATTTTTTCCATGATTTGAAGGAATTTTCATAATTTGAGAGAAATACCATGAAATCAAGGAATTTCATGGGATCAAGGAAACCTTAAAATAATAATAATAAAATAAAGGGACGTGTGGGACCGGCTAGGGCATGGCCGGCCAGCTTGGGCCCGGTCCCACGGGCTTCCCTAATTTTATATTATATTTTTCATGGATTTATGAAAATACCATGAGATTAAGGAGTTTTCATGAGATTAGGAAAATAATAATAAAATAATGAGGAACCATGAGGTGTGGGGCCGGCTGGGATCAAGGCATGGCTGGTTGGCCAATAATCACGGCCCCATAATGTTTTTCCCAATTTTATATTATTTCCTTGGTGCGAAGGAAACACCATGAAACTGAGGAGTTTCCTCAAAACGAAGGATATTTGTTCAAATGAAAGGATTTTCATAAGATCAAGGAAAATAACAAAAAAAATATGATAAAATATAAAACTGGCATGGGATTGGCCGCGGCACGGCCGGCCGGCCGGTGAGCTCAATCCCTCAACACCCTGGTCAATATTTAATTATTTATTATTTTCCTTCCTATTTTGCATAGGTTCATCGTTTCGTCGTATTTTGAAATACTCGTTCGTACGGTGATTGTTAATGCATCATCGTTGTGTACACTTGCACCTTTTGAGCCGGGCTTACTCTGAGGTAGCTCAGACGCCCGTGCGTTCAATATTTATTACTAACCCATGGAATTCTGCTGGGAAGAACCATAGATTGAAGTAACGAAATATTGCGAAAATATTTGAATATTTTCGGAAATTCAGTGGATGAATCCAAGAATTTAAGAATAATTAACTTATGGCTCTATACTAGCAGAGCAAGCTGTCTAGGAGCATCAATTATTCTTACATGAGCTTGCTGGAGCTTCATATCCTTTATATAGTCAGGGAAAACTTGTTGTTTGTATCACGAAGACGTTATCGCTCTGTACTAGCAGAGCAAGCTGTCTAGGAGCCGTCAATATCATGATTCTATATAGAAATAATTACTGAAGTGTTCGGTATTCATGAGATATGCCGTTGTCCAGCCGAGAGACTACATATATGCATGTACTCCGAGAGAAAGTATTCTCAGTCAGAGGATTGGATGAGAGACCCGTGTCTCGATACTCGCGTCTGATTGCTGGATCAGAAGTTCGTATAACTATGGGTTTACGATTTTAGCCTTTGTCGAAAATCCACCATCTACATTAAGTCCCATGCTTAGTGAGGAAAGCCGTGTTCCTCAGTCAGCATTGAATGGTGATTTTCCGGTCATAAACAGTACAAGTAATTGAACTTAGTCGTAAGTTAAGACGTTACCGGATTTCGATAGTACGAGCAAACCATGACTTGAATGAGGATCCCAGTGGCATGATAGAGCATCGTTTGATGAGCATAAATTGGTGTTGAACCGCTGATTTGGACGACGGGACCTTGGTCGTTTAGGATTTGCGGGCCGGGCCCAGTAAGGAAATCCTTGTGGAATTAGGTTTTGGGAAATAAAATTTGATATAAAAGGGAATTATTCCCTTTCTTTCTTTTTATATTTTCCACGACCAACCCCTCATCACCTCTCCACTACCTTCACGCCAGCAACAGGAGGAGAAAATTTTCACGCCGGTCGCCGGAGCACCGACCGCCGTCGCCACCGTCCAGCCGCGACCAGGTAATTTTTTTTTTTTGCTGATGTTATGAGTTTCATGAATTAATCATGTTTGAGTTATATACACATGTGCATGTATGTGAGTAGGATTATTTTGTCGAAAAACCCTTTTTTTTTTTAAAACGTATGTTCGTTTGATCGTTAGTTTTGAAAACTAATAATAATCCCTGATTTAGGAGATTTTTTTTTATGTACAGACCTAGGTCCAGTGATAAAACTTAGTTTATGAGCTTTCATGTGAACCAAGGTTTTATCGTAAAAGGAGTGAATTTTCACAAAAAATCGAAATAAACCCTCGTTTCAAAGAATGACGATAGTACGAAGGAAAAAGTTTTTTTTTTTTTATATGTGGACTTGTGTCTAGTGATAAATTTTTTTTTATGAGCTTTCATGTAAATCAAAACTTTATCCTATAATGTGTGAGCTTTCACAAAATTGAAATAAACCTTCGTTTTAAAGATGGATGACGATACGAAGGAAAAGAGTTTTTTTTTTATATAAGATTATGGTATGTCCATGAAAAATATATTTGCATACAAAATCGTGACATGCTTTCACGGAAAAAAGATTTTTTTTTTTGCATGAGTTATCACTCACAAAAGTAAAAACGTGAGTTATTGTTCATATATTTTCAAAACCCAGGTTTGATTTTGAGTAATGTTCAAAGTAAACAATTATTTATGATAAAGTAATGTTTTAGTTTTCATAATTCCATGGTAAATGTTCACGCAGTGGAAATGTTCATGATTTTATGAAAAATCTGAGTTTCGTTCGTCTTTTGTAGTTTCGAAGGAACAAACGATTTTGAGGTGTTAACTCTTGTATTACTATCAATACTATTAGTGGAATCGTAAAAGGTAAGAGTTAAAAATTACCATTTTTGCAGATGGATTTACTTGCACGTTGATAATTTTATGCTCCTGGTTTCAAAAAATGTCAACTTTCAGCGACAACGATTACGATTATTATTACTCATATTCTTCCTCCAGCTCTTCTGATGAGGATTCCAAAGCTTATGTAGCCAAATCGAGAGCTAAGACAACTCATGATGATGGAGCGAAGCCTAGAATACCCTTGATTGATCAAAGGGTCACTTATGTTGAACTTATGAAGAGAAAGGCTAAAGATGATGAAGCAGAGAATCATCAGGCAGAAGGGATCGAACCCGGCGCCGAGTACAAGCTGCTGAGGAGAGACGTCGATTTGTCGATGGGGTACCCTCTGACTCTGATGCTGATGCTGATGCTTCTGAATAGGAAACTGCGTGGGTGTTTACAGAGCGCAAGATCAAGCCTGACCGATATGAAAAAGAGTTCCGGAAAAGCATGAAGCAAATTGAAGCTGAAGCTGAAGCATAAGAAGACTCGGACTCGGATGATGATCCTGATGCTCATCCAGACTTCATCGACGGTCCTGGCGCTGATTCCGATGAAGAGGAAGACAGTGATGACAAATCTGATAACTCGGATGACAAGAAGGACAGCGATTACGACTCTGACAATTTAGATGAGTCTGACGAGTTGATTTACTTCCATCCTATTTTCTTTCTTAAACATTTGAACGTTCTTTAGCCTTCGTGGTAGACATCTCGTTGATTACTTGAATGACTTAGAGTTATGATTTTCTTCTGAATAATAAACATTTCTATTAATGTTGATTCCTTCTGATCGAATGAAATGGATTAATGTCCATGCGCCTAAATCCATCATGATCTTTGATGATTTCCGTCTTGTGAGAAGTACCAGAACAAGATTAAGAGACACATGACGTGTACGAAGCCGCATGGCTATTCTCTGACTATGTGTAGATGGGGAAAAACGATTTGTTGTTTTTTAAGGAATTGAGGAGACGACCGTACGGAGAAGACTCCTCAAACCGAGCGAAATGTTAAACCTTACACAGATGCACCGCTGCAAAGGGGGTGCTTTAGATTCGACAGATCAATTTGTAGTACTCCGGCCTAAATCAAGACAATGACCATTCCAGAGTAAATTCGGTCACAAGAGAGGATGGGTTGATCTGTAAGAGGGAAGCTGAGAAATGTGTGGAATCAATGGTAATCAAAGATTGTGGGTGTGTGAATTCTGAATACGATAAGCTCTGAGTGATTGAAATTGCTCAATTGAGAGTAGTTACTCAATTGATAAGTTGATGATCTCGTGTTGTCAGTTTGACGTGATATTGATGATACTGATGATGCCGATGATTCAATCATGATTGAGAGACCTATTTATATTGCTGGAATTTTAGACACCATGACCGCATGAAGTGTGACAGTTGATGGAATCAAGGATTGGGGAAGTGGAGATCGTGTTTGAAACCAGTTGCTCAACGTGTGGAGACTTGGTCGATTTTCCACCCACTACCTCGTGAATTCCTTCAACTGATTGCACGACTTGCTCACATTCCATCGTGTATTTGAACACACGTGTCGTAGACCGCCAGACCAAAACCCTAAGTGATATCCCTCAAAGTGACACGATTGACATCTCGTGGTATGTTATTCAATTGATGACTTCGTGGTTTGATGGGACGAAGAGTCCATGTAGTTGATGAGTTGAACATGATGTTCTGAAACTCACGAGTTGAACATGTCATGAGACAGAGGTATAGTTCTTACGATGAAGTGAGCAAGTATTTCTCATTCGATGGATCGTTGAATATTGATTGTTGAACCAATATTCCTTGGTTCGAGCAAATATTTATCATCTGAGCAAGTGTTGCTCATGTGATGAATTGTTGAATATTTGATCGTCTGAGCATCTGTTGCTCATCTGATGGATTATTGGCAGCGTACCAAAAACATTAATTAGAATACTGGTCGTTGATCCGAGCATAATTGTAGATTAATGACCATGAGTCCGTCGTAAAATTATTAAGGTTGGAATATGGAATGATGATCCTTGGATTCAGAAACCCTAATTTGATCAATTGATGATCAATTCATGGTTTGTCAGAAGTTTAACCATGGGACGAAGGAGGGAGCGACTACATGGGACCGTGGATCAACCATGTAGTGTCCATATGGTCACGTGAGCAAATACGAAGAACTCCTTGTAGAGTTGACGATTTGTTGGTGGAAGAATGATTAAATGCTGGTTTAATCATTTATTCGAAAATGCTTGTCTGAGCCTTAGGTTAGAAAACCTAATTAATTATGACGATGCGAGGGACCGACCACGGAGTCATGAAACCGGCCCTGGGTTGTCACGTGACCGCCTGACGATCACTTCATGAAAAAAAAAAGTGTTTGGAAACGTTTTGGACCTAATACGAGCAATTGTGCAAATTAGATCAAAACTGTGAAAACTGATGGGACCGGCTTCCGTGAGCCAAAGAGCCAATCTTGGTCGGTCAAGATTGCGTTCTCGTGTCCCTAAGGCATCCGCGTCTCAGTCCTAAGAATTTTGATATTTTCTGACGTGCAATTGAGCATCCATTCGAGAAAATATGCTGAAATTAGTGTTTCGGCGAAACTGAGGAAAACACCATGAGTTGATGAAAAATAATTATAAAATAAGGAAAGAGGAGGCGTGGGACTGCCATGGTCAAGGCATGGTCGTCCGGTCGTGACCACGGTCCCGTGGTGCCTTTTCCTTAATTATATAATATTTTTGATGATTTTATGAAAAATTCATGAATTTTGAGAAATTTGATGAATGTAGGGAGTTTCCATGAATTGAAGGAGTTTTCAAGAGTTCAAGGAAGCAAAAAATATTAAAATAATAAATACAAGGGCGTGTGGGACCGTGGAAGGCATGGTCGGCCGGCTTGGGCCCGGTCCCACGAGTTTCCCTAATTTTTGTGTATTTTTCATGTATTTTTGATGAATTGAGGGAATTTTTCCTAATTTGAGAGAAATACCATGAAATCAAGGAATTTGATGAATTCAAGGAAAACGAATAATAAAATAATAAAACAAAGGGGCGTGTGGGACCGGCTAGGGCATGGACGGCCGGCTAAGGCCCGGTCCCACAAGTTTTCATAATTTATTTTATTTTATTATTATTTGATGATTTGTGCAAAAATACCATGAAATCAAGGAGTTTTTTCATGAAATTAGAGAAATAATAATAATAATAATAAATAATAAGGAACCGTGGGGTGTGGGGCCGGTTGGCCAATGGTCACGCCCCACACTCCTTTCCTTAATTTTATATTTTTTTTATGGATTTATGGAAGTACCATGAAACCGAGGAGTTTCCTCGAGACGAAGGAGATTTGATAAAATGAGAGAATTTTCATCAAATCATGGAAAATAATAAAATGCATTAAAAATATAAAACTGGCGTGGGATTGACCACGACACGGTTCGGTCGTGTGTCCGTGCTCCCAGCACCCTGGTCAATATTTTTAATTATTTATTATTTTCTTCTCTATTTTGCATAGGTTCATCGTTTCGTTGTATTTTTGAAATACTCGTTCGTGCGGTGACTGTTAGTGTATCATCGTTGAATACACCTTCACCATTTGAATCGGGGCTTACTTAGAGGTAGCTCAGACGCCCGGTTGTTGATTATTTATTACTAATTGTGGAATTCAGTGGAGAATAATTCACAAAACTGAGTAATAAGATGTTTATTATTAATTCATAGGATCAGCTGAGGATTCGACTACGAATTCAGAATAATAAAGTGAGCATTACCATTCCATGGGATCGTAGATTCGACCATAGAATCGAGTAATTAAGATTTATCTATTACCATTTATGAGACCAGTTGTGGATTCGATCATGAAATCGGAGTAATGAGATAATATAGTTATTGCTATTCTATGAGATCAAGTGTGGATTCGATCATAGAATCAGAACAATTGTTATTTCATTCCATGGGACCAGTCGTGGATTCGACCATGGAATAGAGCGATTGTAATTAGGAATAATTAACTTTGTGGCTCTATACTAGCAGAGCAAGCTGTCTAGGAGCATTAATTATCCCGATATGAGCTTGTCGGTAAGTCATATCCTTTATATAGTCAGGGTAAACTCGTTGTTTGTTCCTGAAGACGTTATCGCTCTATACTAGCAGAGCAAGCTGTCTAGGAGCCGTCCATCTCGTGATGCTATATAGAAATAATCACTGAAAGTATTCAGTATTCATGAGATATGCCGTTGTCCAGTCGTGAGACTACATATCTACATGTACTCTGAGAGAAAGTACTCTCCGTTGAGAATTCGATGAGAGACCCGTGTCTCGATACTCACGTCTGATTGCTGAATCAGAGCTTCGTATAATTATGAGTTTACGAATTTAGCCTTTGTCGAAAATCCACCATCTACATTAAGTCCCCTGCTTACTGAGGAAAGTGTGTTCCTCAGTCAGCATTAAATGGTGATTTTCCGGCCATAAATAATAATATAATTGAACTTAGTCGTAAGTTGAGACGTTACCGGATTTAGAGAGCATGAGCAAACCACGACTTGATGAAGGCTTCAATGTCATGATTGGAGCGTCGTTTGATGAGCATAAATTGGTGTTGAACCGCTGGTTTGGACGACGAGTCCGTGGTCGGTTAGGATTCGCGGGTCGGGCCCAATAAGGAAATCCTTAGAAAATTAGGTTTTGGAAATAAAATTGATATAAAAGGGATTAATCCTTTTTTTTTTTTTTCCTCACACGACCAGCACCTTCATCACCTTCACCCAGGGAAGAGTTCCCCGAGCGCCGCCGCCACGTCGTCGCGTGCCGTTGCCGCCGGCCAATTCCGGCCGACCAGGTGCATTTTTTTTTTTTGCTGATGTTTATGATCCTCATGAGTTGTTCATGCTTTGATCATGATGAAGTTATATACATGTGTGTATATTAGTGTGAGTTTTATGAAAAACCCTCGTTTTTGAAAACGTATGTTCGTTCGATCGTTAGTTTTGAAAACTAACTATAATCCCTGATTTAGGAGAGATTTTTTTTTATATATGAACCTAGGTCAGTGATAAAACTTAGTTATGAGCTTTCATGTACCAAGGTTTTATCATAAAAGAAGTGAATTTTCATGAAATCGGAATAATCCTTCGTTTTAAAGACAAATAACGATGACACGAAGGAAAATATGTATGATGAACTTGTGTCCAGTGATAAAATTTTGCTTATGAGCTTTCATGTAAATACAAAACTTTATCATATGTATGAGATGTGAGCTTTCACAATATTTTTGAAATAAACCTTCGTTTTAAAGACAAATAACGACGATACGAAGGAAAAATATTTTTTTATATATATATGCAGCCGTGACATATATTGTGAAAATATGATGTATATTTTATTTGCATGATTTGTTTTCATTAGATAAAATCTTGAGAATTTATGTAGCAAGTTGCATTAATTGCTGTTTTTTCGAAAAATCAAACGTGGGTTTTGAGGAACCTTCGAAGATAGACAATATATTTATGATGAAATATTTTGTTGTAAACTTATACTTGGTCAGTTGTGTGAATGTTCACATTATGAAAATTGTGTCCGTGATTTATGAAAAATCAGTTTCGAAATTAATAAAGTTTCGTTCGTTTTTGCAGTTTTCGAAGAGACGAACGATTTTGAGGTGTTAACTCTAGCATTACTATCACTATTGTTAGTGGAAGTATAAAAGGTAAGAGTTAAGAGTTACCATTTTTTGCTGATGTTGGTTTGTTTACATAGTAGTAATCTTTGATCTTCCGGTTCCAGAAAATGTCGACCAACAATAACAGCAATTACGATTACTGGTATTCCTCTTCTTCCTCTGGCTCTTCTGATGAGGATTCCGACGCTCCTGTAGAAAATCAAGGCTAGGTGTTACCCAAGAAGGGGCGAAGCCTAATGTTTCCCTTGGTGAGCGAAGAGTCTCTTTTGCTGAACTCGAAAAGAAAAGAGCCGAAGACAAAAAGGAGGATGCCCGTCAACGTGAAAAAGATCGCACCCGGCGTAAGAGACAGAGGGTTGAGGAGAAGCGTCAATTCTTGGATGGGGTGCCTTATGATTCTGATGCTGATGCTCCTGAAGGAGAGATCACATGGGAACCATCCGAGCATTACATTAAGCCTGATCGATATGAAAGAGAGCATCAGAGGACAATGAAGAAAATTGAAGCTGAAGTTGCAGCAGAAGATAACTAGGATTCATATGATGATGTTATCTTCCGTCCACCGGACTTCACCAATGATCCTGACAGTGACTCTGAAGAAGATGATTCCGAGAAGGACAGTGACGATGAAGCTGACAATTCAGATGAGTCCGACGAGTAGTTTTACTTCCATCTTCTTTAGACGTTAGAGCATTCCCTTTTTAGTCTTCATAGTGGATATCTTTCTTTTGACTGTTTAAACGACTTTACTTCAATTAGACTTTTCTTCTGAATGGTGAACATTTTGTTAACGTCGATTTCTTCTAATCCATGACATGGACCAATGTCCATATATCCAAATTCATCATGACTTGTCGATTTTCATGAGAAGCTGAGAATTCATGACGTGTACAAGGACGTGTAGCCTATCCTTTGACCCATGACGTTCAGTCCCAGTGTGTTATTTTCCTCCGCGTCTTCGATATTGATCTTTGAAGCCTAGGGTTTCAGTGAAACTCGTAACTGAGTTGACTATATGACTATCGCCTGATATATGTATCTTCAAGACTCCAAATCTATGATCCACGCAAATATTTCTTCCATTCCTGAGTCAGTTTCATCGTGCAGAGAAGTTTTGATCCTACCTTCTTGCCGTCATGTCGAGTAATAGCATTTATTCTCAAGATGATCTTCAGTCGAAGCGTGAAATAGCAACGTCTATCTCATTAAGTTGTACACTTCTTATCTTTATCCTTTCTTGTCTCTGTTCAATCGAGATTGTTGATCACAAGAGAATGATTTGTCGTAGGACTGTAAGAAGAATGCTACTCCTCATAATGCAAGGCCTAAGCGAACTGTTAGAGCTCCTGCACGGTATGGATCGGCTCGCGCTGAAGCTGGATCGTCTGTAAGTAAACCTATGCCTCTTGAGATTGTACTGAGTCCCGGGATTAACACTTCTTCATTTCATCGTAAGCGGATGTCCGTGTCGTCGTCGATGCTAGACGAAGAAAGAGTGGAAAGTCCGTGACCGTGGTTGAGGTTGAGGAAAGCAGTAACCAGGCATGTGAAGATTCTTTAGGATTCGTGGAGACTAGAGACGGTGTCCATGCTCGTGAATACCCAACCGCTGGACTTTTATTCGAAGCCCCATTGATTAATACCTTCCCAGACAATGAAATGGTCGGAGGATTCGTGATTCCCAAATGTCATGCGTCTCTGTACACCAAGATCTGGAAGAAGTATGGTAACATCGCTACCACAAAAGTGTGGAAAGGTTTTCTTCCAACCCTTTTAACCACGGTAGCGGGGCTATTGCCGATCATCGAGGAAATGAATCAGATGCACTTGCGAGACGTCAAAAACCATGAACTGCACCAATGGGATGAAATGATCTCGAATTTTGAGATATTGAGATTCAATGTAAGCTGGCTCCATCGTCGTTGAGATAATCAAGGTTCATAAGGCGGCAGAGGCTGCTGATGCAATTTCCATGAATCCAGCTTTACTGGATGGGGAGAGGATACTGGCTCTGGAGTCAGCAAGGGTTGAGAAAGCGGTCGAAGACTTGAAGGCAAATACCAAGATTTTTCAGAAGAAGCTTGACGAGGCTTCTTACAGGGATTATCCGTTGCTGGATGGTTTGCTGTGAGTGAGCATTTGTGGTTGTTGTTTTTTGAGTAAATTTGAGTTTCTAGTTAGGTGAAACAATTGATCATGGTATGAACGAATTTTTCTCATTTATGAAATGTTTAATGAACAAAGGAGCATTCGCCTGCTCTTCGGAGGAATGAAATTACATTTTTGAAAATGCTTGAAATGATGAAGAGGTAGTTTGTTTCATGGATCAGGCATAATAAGCTTTGAGCCATTTTCCATTGATGATGTTTCCTTCCTTTCCTCCATTGATTGCTAAAATTTTGTAGTATCCGCTAGACACTGCTTTGATAAAAACATATGGGCCTTCCAATTTATTAGAGAACTTAGGAGCGGACATGTTTTGTTGAATGTGCTTTGCCGTCTTTAATACCAAATATCCTACTTGAAATGTTCGAGGTCTTACCATTTTGTTGTAGGCTCTGGAGATCCTCTGTTTGTAAGCTTCCACATATTTTTCCACCTTGGTTCTCCTTGATTCTAGCATATCTAGCTCAGCGATTCTTGATCTGGAGATTTCGGCCTCATCCCATTGTACACCACTGGATGCTGCAATCCTGGATGAGGGAACTTTGATTTCTGCTGGAAGTATGGCGTCGGCTCCATAGACAAGGGAATATGGAGAAGTACTCATCGATCTCCTTGGTTGCAGTTCTATAGCCCATAGAGCCATGGGTAATTTCTCATGCCATGATCGAGGATTGTCATGAATCGTCCGAAGGATAATCCTGACCAAAGTTGTTGGTACTTTGCTGACCATTCCTGTGGATAGTAAGGGTGGAGAAGATTTGTTTGATCCCATATTATTGAGCAGCTTATCAACATATTGATTGGCAAAAAGGAGTTCGTTATCTGTGAGATATGCTTAGGAACTCCGAATCTGCATATTATGTGATCTTTGGAAGGAGGCAATCATAAACTCCAGTGGTGCCTCGGAGAGGAAAACTTCGACCCATGGTGAAGTACTCTGTCGTAGTGATGATGTATTCATGTTGTTTTGAAGATGCTGGATGATCTTCCCATGATATCTAGTCCCAGCTGTAGAAAGGCCACAGGCTTCACAAATTCAACGGGAGACAAGGAGTGTGGATGAGATTACCAGGGTTTGGCAGTGGGACACTTGAACGTGTGCGGTTGGCATCATCTTCCAGGTTGGCCAAATAATATTTCTCATGAATTTGAAGAAGAAATATTTTCCTCTTTCCTTGATGTTTCCATCATGTACTCCTTCAGGATTGTAGGGATTTCATGTTCGGTTAAGCACTCAGTAAATTCCCACCAAAGCTTTTGCGGTATAAGATCCCATCGAGTAGACGAATATCTAGCTTTCGAATGAGTTTGAATGCTTGCTTCTTTTCCAGTGGTCGTTCGTTTTCCGGAGGTTTTTATGTAAGGCTCCCTCCAGTCCCCAGTATGGTGGACCGTCAAAACCTCCAAGTGATGAGGAGGTGTGGAATCAGGACAAGATCCTTGTAAAGCTCTTGACTGGTCTCCATGGATGGCCAGTAGTACCCCATTCTTTGAAGCTTTCTATAAAGTGTTACCACTAACGTTTGCCCGCAGACTTCTCATGTAGCGCTTGAGTGTTCTTCCGCTTCGCGCTCCAAGACATCGTGATAGAGATCCATCATGGTTTCGATAGTACAACCCTCATGAAGCAAGAAGTAGTTATTCAATTCCTTGAAGCTGACTTGGCATTCTGAAATAGAGCTGCTCAATTCATGAATGATGGGTGCTCGC
This sequence comes from Papaver somniferum, assembly GCF_003573695.1. Lineage (NCBI taxonomy): Eukaryota > Viridiplantae > Streptophyta > Magnoliopsida > Ranunculales > Papaveraceae > Papaver > Papaver somniferum. Next base: position 4,723,423 of record NW_020621603.1, on the reverse strand, counting down.
CAATGTTCGCTGGAATGTCTTCGATCTGAGTGAGCCAAGTCCAAAGACACTGTGCGCCCTGTACATTGATCGTTTTCTGTGCTCCTTCGAATTGCAGCTGGAGGCGAGAGTTGCTAGCAATCAGCATGCCTATGTTAGTCCGTCAGTATGGACGATCATTGCGTCAACAAAATAGGTCAACAGTCGCTGAGCTTCGGTTATGAATGGAGCAAGTGTGATTTCTTTGAGCGAATATGTTCCGTTCATTGGTGACCATAATTTTGAATCTCCCCTGATCTTCGAGGTTGTGTTGCTCCTGCTTGCTTGGCCAAAGATAATCCTATAGGAAGGCTTCATATTCCGCTGAGTTGTTGGTGCAGTGGAAATACAACTTGAACGAATGTGAGAAAGCTTCACCAGATGGAGACACCAGCACTAAGCCCGCTCCTCCGGTGTCACTACTAGGGGTGGAAGATCCATCAAAGTATAGAAGCCATGTTTCTTCTTCGATGACCAAGATGTCTGGGAATTCGCCGGGCACTTCTCCATGTAGTGTTGTTGTGTCTTCCCCTGGAAAAGCAGCGAGCAAGTCTGCGACCGCTTGACCTTTGATGGATTTAGGTGGCGTGCAAGCTATGTCAAATTCTGACATCTGGAGTAGCCACTTGTAGATGGGGAAAACAATTTGCTGGTTTTTAAGGAATTGGGGAGACGACCGTACGGAGGAGACTCCTCAAACCGAGCGAAATGTTAAACCTCACACAGATGCACCGCTGCAAAGGGGGTTTTTTAGATTCGAGAGATCGATCTGTAGTACTCCGGTCTAAATCAAGACAATGACCGTTCCAGAGTAAATTCGGTCACAAGAGAGGATGGGTTGATTTGTAGGAGGGAAGCTGAGAAATGTGTGGAATCGATGGTAATCAAAGATTGTGGGTGTGTGAATTCCGAATACGATAAGCTTTGAGTGATTGAAATTGCTCAATTGAGAGTAGTTGCTCAATTGATGAGTTGATGATCTCGTGTTGTCGATGAGACGTGAGATTCATGATGTTTATCCTTCAATCATGATTCAGAGACTTATTTATATTGCTGGAATTGTAGACACCATGATTTCATGAAGTGTGACAGTTGATGGAATCAAGGAGTGGGGAAGTGGAGATCGTGTTTGAAACCAGTTTCTCAACGTGTGGAGACTCGGTCAATTTTCCACCCACTACCTCGTGAATTTCTTCAACTGATTGCACAACTTGCTCACATTCCATCGTGTGTTTGAACACACGTGCCGTAGACCGCCAGACAAAAACCCTAAGTGATATCCCCCCAAGTGACACGATTGACGTCTCGTGGTTTGTTAGTCAATTCATGACTTCGTGGTTTGATGGGACGATGAGTCCATGTAGTTGCTGAGTGTCGAACATGATGTTCTGAAACTCATGAATTGAACATGTCATGAGACAAAGGTATATTTCTTACGATGAAGTGAGCAAGTATTGCTCATTCAGTGGATCGTTGAATATTGATTGTTGAACCAATATTCCTTGGTTTGAACAAATATTTGTCATCTGAGCAAGTATTGTTCATGTGATGAATTGTTGAATATTTGATCGTCTGAGCATGTGTTGCTCGTCTGATGGATTACTGGCAGCCTACTAAAAATATTAATTGAAGTACTGGTTGTTGAATGGAGAATAATTAATAAGATTAATGACCATGAGGTTGTCGTAAAATTATTAAGGTTGGAATCCAGAATGATGATCCTTGGATTCAGAAACCCTAATTTGATCAATTGATGATCAATTCATGGTTCGTCAGAATTTCAACCATGGGACGAAGGAGGGAGCGAATACATGGGACCGTGAATCAACCATGTAGTTTCCATATGCTCATTGAGCAAATACGAAGAACTCCTCAAGAGTTGACGATTTTTTGGTGAAAGAATGATTAAATGCTGGTTTAATCAACTATTCGAAAATGCTCGTCTGAGCCTTAGGTGAGAAAGCCTAATTAATTATGACGAGGCGAGGGACCGACCATGGAGTCATGAAACCGGCCCTGGGTTGTCCCGTGACCTCCTGATTAAAATCCAAAGTGTTTGGGAGAGTTTTGGACCAAATACGAGCAATTGTGCAAATTAGGTCAAAACTGTGAAAATTGATGGGACCGGCTTCCGTGAGCCAAGGAGCCGATCTTGGTCGGTCAAGATAGCGTGCTCGTGTCCCTAAGGCGTCCGCGTCTCAGTCCTGAGAATTTTGATATTTTCTGACGTGCAATTGAGCATCCATTCGAGAAAATATGCCAAAATTAGGATTTCGACGAAACTGAGGAAAACACCATGAGGTGATGAAAAATAATTATAAAATAAGGGATGAGGAGGCGTGGGACCGTCGTGGTCAAGGCATGGTCGGACGGTCATGACCACAGTCCCGTGGTGCCTTTTTCTTCATTTTATAATATTTTGATGATTTTATGAAAAATTTCATGAATTTTGAGAAATTTGATGAATTTTGAGAAATTTGATGAATTTTATGAGTTTCCATGAATTGAAGGAGTTTTCATGAGTTCAAGGAACCAAAAGATATTAAAATAATAAAACAAGGGCGTGTGGGACCGTGGAAGGCAAGACTGGTCGGCCAGGGCCGGTCCCACAAGTTTTCCTAATTTTTTAATGATTTTATGAAAAATTCATGAATTTTGAGAAATTTGATGAATTTTGGGAGTTTCCTTGAACTGAAGGAGTTTTCATGAGTTCAGGGAAGCAAAAATATTAAAATAATAAAAACAAGGGCGTGTGGGACCGTGGAGGCATGGCCGGCCGGCTTGGGCCCGGTCCCACGATTTTTCATAACTTTTTAATATTTTTTAGGTATTTTTGATGATTTGAGGGAATTTTTCCTAATTTGAGAGAAATACCATGAAAGCAAGGAATTTGATGAATTCAAGGAAAACTAGTAATAAAATAATAAAACAAAGGGGCGTGTGGGACCGGCTAGGGCATGGCCGGCCGGCCAAGGCCCGATCCCACATGTTTTCATAATTTATATTATTATTTGATGATTTATACAAAAATACCATGAAATCAAGGAGTTTTTTCATGAAATTAGAGAAATAATAATAATAATAATAATAAAAAATAATAATAAGGAACCGTGGGTGTGGGGCCGGTTGGGACCAAGGCATGGCCGGTGGGCCAATGGCCACGCCCCACACTCCTTTCCTTAATTTTATATTATTTTTTATGGATTTATGGAAGTACCATGAAACCGAGGAGTTTCCTCGAGACGAAGGAAATCTGATAAAATGAGAGAATTTTCATCAAATCATGAAAAATAATAAAAATGCATTAAAATATAAAACTGGCGTGGGATTGACAACGACACAGTCGGTTGGTCGTGTGTCCGTGATCCCAGCACCCTGGTCAATATTTTAATTATTTATTATTTTCTTCTCTATTTTGCATAGGTTCATCGTTTCGTTGTATTTTTGAAATACTCGTTCGTGCGGTGACTGTTAGTGTATCATCGTTGAATACACTTTTACCATTTGAGTCGAGGCTTACTTAGAGGTAGCTCAGATTCCCAGTTGTTGATTATTTATTACCAATTGTGGAATTCGATGGAGAATATTCACAAAACTGAGCAATAAGATGTTTATTATTAATTCATAGGATCAGCTGAGGATTCGACTACGAATTCAAAATAATAAAGTGAGCATTACCATTCCATGGGATCGCAGATTCGACCATAGAATCAGAGTAATTAAGATTTATCTATTACCATTTATGAGACCAGTTGTGGATTCGATCATGAAATCGGAGTAATGAGATAATATAGTTATTGTTATTCTATGAGATCAAGCCGTGGATTCGATCATAGAATCAGAACAATTGTTATCGCCATTCCATGGGACCAGTCGTGGATTCGACCATGGAATAGGAGCAATTGTAATTAGGAATAATTAACTTTGTGGATCCATACTATAGAGCAAGCTGTCTAGGAGCATTAATCATCCCGATATGAGCTTGTCGGTAAGTCATATCTTTTATATAATCAGGGTAAACTCGTTGTTTGTTCCTGAAGACGTTATCGCTCTATACTAGCAGAGCAAGATGTCTAGGAGCCGTCCATCACGTGATGCTATATAGAAATAATCACTGAAAGTATTCAGTATTCATGAGATATGCCGTTGTCCAGTCGTGAGACTTCATATCTACATGTACTCTGAGAGAAAGTACTCTCTGTTGAGAATTCGATGAGAGACTCGTGTCTCGATACTCACGTCCGATTGCTGAATCAGAGTTTCGTGTAATTATGAGTTTACGAATTTATCCCTTTTTCGAAAATCCACCATCTACATTAAGTCCCCTGCTTACTGAGGAAAGCTGTGTTCCTCAGTCAGCATTAAATGGTGATTTTCCGGCCATAAATAATAATACCAGTAATTGAACTTAGTCATAAGTTGAGACGTTACCGGATTTAGAGAGCACGAGCAAACCATGACTTGATGAAGGCTTCAATGTCATGATTGGAGCATCGTTTTATGAGCATAATTTGGTGTTGGACCGCTGGTTTGGATGACGAGTCCGTGGTTGGTTAGGATTCGCGGGTCGGGCCCAATAAGGAAATCCTTAGAAAATTAGGTTTTGGAAATAAAATTGATATAAAAGGGATTAATCCTCCTTTTTTTTTTTAATTTTCCTCACACGACCAACTCTCCACCACCTCAGCGCCTTCACGCCAGCAACAGGTGAAGACCGCCGGGCGCCGCCGCCGGTCAAATTCCGGCCGACCAGGTACGTGTATTTTTTGTTTATTTTTTTGCTGATGTTTATGATCCTCATGAGTTGTTCATGATTTGATCATGATGAATTTATATACATGTGTGTATATTAGTGTGAGTTTTATGAAAAAACCCTCGTTTTTGAAAACGTATGTTCGTTCGATCGTTAGTTTTGAAAACTAATTATAATCCCTGATTTAGAAGAGATTTTTTTTTTGTATATGAACCTAGGTCCAGTGATAAAACTTAGTGTATGAGATTTCATGTATACCAAGGCTTCATCATAAAAGAAGTGAATTTTCATGAAATTGGAAAAATCCTTCGTTTTAAAGACAAATAATGATGACACGAAGGAAAATATGTATGATGAACTTGTGTCCAGTGATAAAATTTTGCTTATGAGCTTTCATGTAAATACAAAACTTTACCATATGTATGAGATGTGAGATTTCACAATATTTTTTGAAATAAACCTTCGTTTTAAAGACAAATAACGACGATACGAAGGAATTTTTTTTTTATTTATATATATGTATATGTAGCCGTGACATATATTGTGCAAAGTATGATGATATATTTTATTTTCATGAGTTTGTTTTCATTAAATAAAATCCTTGAGAGTTTATGTATGCAAGTTGCATTAGTTGTTGTTTTCTCGAAAAATCAGAAACGTGGGTTTTGAGGAACGTTCGAAGATAGACAATATATTTATGATGAAATATTTTATTGTTGCAAACTTCATAGGTCAGTTGTGTGAATCTTCACATTATGTAAATTGTGTCCGTGATTTCATGAAAAATCAGTTTCGGAAATTAAATAAAGTTTCATTCGTTTTTGCAGCTTTCAAAGAAACAAACGATTTGGGGTGTTAACTCTAGCATTAATATCACTATTGTTAGTGGAAGTATAAAAGGTAAGAGTTAAGAGTTACCATTTTTTCTTGTATTTCCTTGATTTATATCTGGACGGCATACTGAAGTAGAATGTAGTTGTGAACTTTTCAGCTACTTAGCAAAGATGTCCAATTCCCTAGCTGACGATGCCTCGAGGGAAGAGATGTGCGTTGATGATGGTATCTCCAGAGATGATACATGCATGGATGAAACTTCCGTTGGGGGATATGAAGACGAAATCCCTGGGATTAAGAATGTCCCTAACATAGATGACGCGTTCTTTGAAAAAGATATCCCAGGAGCTGAGCAACATTTGAAATCCCCAGTTTATCGTCTTTTGATAATCCCAAAACTGTTACTCAGAAGAAATTGGTGACTCCTAAGACAGTGATTCGATTTTGTATTGAACGAGGGGTCTTCGCCTTATCAATCATAGAGTTTAAGCTTTCTCGACGACCTTCGGAGAAATTTGTCGGCTGGGCGAGGCATATGTTGGGTTTTCCTTATGTGAGGACCATGCTCGACCAGGCGCAGGTGACGAGAGCTATTCAATCTTCTGGAGAGTTGTTCATTTATCACGACGCAAGTGGTATTGTGGCTCTGTTTACTCGCTGGTGCATTCCCACTCACACTTTCATATGTAGATGGGGAGAGTTTACCATTACTTTGGAAGACGTGGAGGCTCTGATGCATCTCCCGATCACGGGCAATCTTCCTGGAGATTTTTCAGATGAGGAGACTGCCGTTTCTCATGTCTTGACAGCTGCAATGGAGAAGGCGAATAAGGTTGGTAGTAAAGGATGCTATACTTCCTGGTTGACACACTGGTGGCCCAAAGACGAGGTTTCTGATAAACCCATCGACGGTATGTTACCCATTGCTGCTTTCTTATGTTTATGGTTGTCCAGAGACGTTTTTGAAGACAGTGAAAACTTGTTGAAGCCTTTTGTGATTCCCTTTGCTATTAAGATGGCTCAAGGTGAGCAACTTCCGATAGGTAGTTTATTATTAGGCTCCTTGTATTACAACATGGACTCCTTGATTATAGACTCCAGTGTGTCGAACGGCTCTATGAAGATTGAGTGTTATGCCAACACGATGTTTCTTCAAGCTTTGATGTGGGAGCATTTTAAGAATTATGCACCTACTCCACATAATTTTTTCTGCAATGACCGAATACTGATGCGCGCCATACTTTCCATGAGAAAGATAATGCTAGGATCATGCGTTGGTCCACCAAGCATCCTCGTTCTAAAAATACATTTTATTGATGTGTTAGATGAAGAATCTGAGTTCAATTTTCGCCCGTGGGTGTCAGTCCCGGATTATGTTTCTCAGTCGATGACTTTCAATACTGGGAAAGGCACGAGTTTTACGTATGGTGTGCATCTGAGTGATGGAGAAAGATCTTTCATGTTGAGTTGCACTCCTGGTCATTTGCTATCAGTCACGTTTGGAGAGCTTTCAGTGGAGGAGTATAATATTGATAGAGCAGCTCGACAAATGGGTATGGATCAGTGTGTTCCAACCATACGGAGAAGGAATCCATCAGTTGAGCAACTCAGGACTCATTTGGATCATACTCACGTGGAAGGGAGTAGCTACTGGTTTCCTGGCTCTCATAGATTCGTCTATGTAACCCCCGGTTATGTAGAATTCCGGGACCAGCAACTCGGGTGTTTGCGTGGCTTTGTAAGATTTCCCAGACCTCCATTCAAGGATCTTCCTTCGGCTGAGATGATTCCAGTCGACCAAGATTGAAGTATCTTTCTGGTGATAAACGAAAGTCGTCTCCAGGATGCTCTCAGGTATGTTTCTTCATATAATCTTCACGAAATTATAAGAATTGTATTCTGATTGTATTAATGGATTTCACCACAGGACGGTCGTAATATACGACCTCGAATCGGTGTAGATTTCTCAGAAACTGAGGCGGTTATTCATGGCGGAGAAGGCAGGCATAAAGGTTATAAGCTGTTACCTAATACCGTAAAGTCCCTAGTTGGTGCTTTGGTGAGTTCCCAATATTTCTCACCGTGACTTTCATTGCTATTAGCATTAGAATCATGAAGCTAACGTTTTTAATTTTGTTGCTGAATTTTACTCCATCAAGTCTTGAAGGTCTTCAATTTTCTGCTACCGAACAAGCAATTGCTGATTTGAGTGACGAGGAAACTGTAAGTATTTCTTCACATGTTCAAATGTGGTGCTTCATAGATGAAAATATTGATTGTAAAGGACCTGTACAGGAGGATGTCGTCATGGAGATGGAGAATTTTGGAACTCAATCATTCTCTGGGAAGGGGAATGGAGGTAATTCCCAAGATTCGGAACCGGATGGAAGTGATGTTCCTCTTGTCGTTGATGTGGATAATTCCAACCCCCTGGACACTTTGGAGACTCCTCAAGTAAGTATATATCCTGTATATTCTTCATAGAAGTATAAAAGTGCTGACTTGTGAATGAATGAACGAGAACCCATGAAAACTTAGTCGAACTTCGTCGTCAGAAAATTCAGAACCCAGCTTTTAGTAAAAACGCTGTAGAATCTTCGTCCGGAGTCGTATTTTGATGATCCGCATGTGCAAATTCAAGCCCGGAAAATTTCCAAGCTTTACCCAAGAAGAATTTTTAAGTTTTGAGCATGTTCAGAGCTTGAAAAAGGCGAAATAGTAAACTTTCAGGAGACTTCCAGAACTTTTTTCAGATTGCGCATCACTTGATATTTTGGCCACATATACCCTCTCGTTCATCGGATTGTCATGAAATTTTGATACGTCATATAGGACATCCATACAAAGAGATTGGCATATGACCCATCCTCAGATTCCTTGTATATTGCTCCCAGTCAGTCTCTTAGTACAGGGAAGAGTTCAGTTTCTTCAGATGGACTCATCGTAAAACGTGTTTACATGACTTTCATGCTATTGGCTATTGTCTTGAATGTAGTATGATGAAATTTGATGATTTTTCCTTGAGGGTATACTGCGTTTCATAATCTCCTTTGGCTTCGTGACTCTAAACTCATGTAATCTTCGTATTAGGTGCTAAATACCGAAGTTGAGGATACTGGAGCCAATGATGATAACTCTAACCCTTCCGAAGTTATTAATGAAGAGACGGATATCCCTGCACTTCGAGGCCATGAGAAGGTCTCTGTTGATGTTATGGAAAACCAGATGGTTGTTGCCTCAGTGATAGAAGAAACCGAGATAGCAGCGGAGAATACCGATGGAACTGTTGCTTTGGTCGTGGAAGCCGCTCCAGTGATTGAGAACAGTATAATAGTGTATGAATATCCAATTGCAGGGGTTGATTTCTATCCTCCCTTTAACACTTCACTCCCGTATCATGAACTGGTCGGTGGATTCAGCGTTCCCATTGGACATGCACGCTTGTATGAGACGATATGGAAGAAGTTCGGCCATATGATCGTTGACAGGAACCCTGGGCGTGCTTACGCTTTAATCATGCAAGTAGGCGTTATCTTATGTGTCGTGAGTGATATGCATACGAGACCCAGGAATACCGTAACTCCAGATATACTCTTTGATTGGGAGTTTAACTTGGAGAATTCAGAAAGACTTGGCCTCAACGTGAAATGGCTTCGTAAGCAAATAAACATTATCAAGGATTCATGTGAGAAGAACATACCCTTTCCGAACGATACTGTGAAGGAGAAGGAGGACAAGATTTCCAAGCTGACCGAGGAGTTGAATAAGGAGAGGTCGGCTTTGCAAATCTTGAAGGATGCTGATGAGCGAAAGCCTTTTCTTGCTGATCTCTTGAACTTCTGAACTTCTGAGAGATGTGAGGTTTATACTTGGGTTTTTGATATTTAGATGGTTTTGGATTGACTGATGGTTGAGAGTTTTCTTGTAGATTTGATAGAGATTTTCTTTTACGAAATATGAACTGAATTTTGATAAATTGATGAATTCAAATACTGATTGCAAGTATTGCAAATGTTTTGGAGGAATTGAAATACAAATGAAAGAAAATACTAAATGTTAAATCCTAACGCCATGAGTGCTTCAAACGCCCAATACCTTAAATGCCCAATAATTTCAGATAAACGCCTTGAGCCAATTTTCGTGACTTACTGGTAGGGTTCTGCCATCTGTGTTGGTCAATTTGTAGTATCCTCCAGCCACGGATTCAGCGACCATGAATGGTCCTTCCCAATTGGAGTTCCTTGTAGAATGAAGACCGCGCTGAACTGCTTTGAGAACCAGGTCTCCTTCATGAAACTTGTTAGGCTTAGTCGATCGTGCCTTGAATATCTTCCGCTTATTCGGAATTCCCTGTTTGATGGAATTCCTCGATTGTGGCCCGTATGAACACTCGCACGGAAGAGAGTATCCATCATAGTGTTGATCATGCTTAGCCAAGTCTTCATCAATAAACCTCTCGATGGAGTGACCGATTTGAAGAAGTTCTGAACCCAGCCATTGAGTGTAATATTGCTGAGGCGAAGTTACCCACTCGTAGCTTTTGATGAATTGTAAATTATTCATGGGGAGAAGTCCCTGGACCATAGTAGCGTATTTGAACATTGGTAATATTGGAGCAAGAGGAAGAATAAGACTTGCCTGAGCTCGAAACCTTCTGGCAAAGGAGTGCGGATTTTCTCCGAGTTCTTGTGTAAGACCCATCAGAGCTGTTACTTCTTCCAGATGCTCAAATGGTGGTGCGTCCTCTGCTTCGTCTTCCGTATCGGAATCCTTGTCGATGACAGGATGTGTTGAAGGCATCGTTGTCCTTTCAGCATGAATCCAAGTTCTCCCAAGGATCATGTCGTATCCAGGGTCTTCCTGGATTATGAAAAACTTGGCCTCAGTGCAGATTAATCTTTCCGTAACTTTGAGAGTGATGAAGCCGTATACGTTTCTGGAGATTCCTTCGTGGTCCCTGATTGCTATGGGAGCGTGGGTGGATTCCCGTCGAGTAATACCAGCAGCTCTAAGAGTTTTCAAAGGGATGATGTTGACGGCGGTACCAACATCAATGAACGCCCTCTTGAACTTATTTCCTTTAATGTGCACTGTGGTGAGCAGTCCCCAGTCATACATTTCTGTGTCGGTGGCTGAAGGTCCAGTGGTAGTCTCTTGGATCAGCGGACGTCTTCCGGACACGATGTGGTTCAGTGCAGCAAACATGTCTTTCCTTTGATCTTTCGAAAGATACAACAGCTCGCAGACACGTTCGATCAGAGATTGGACTGTTTCCTTGACAGGATGTTGGGAGATGGTAAAAGTTCTGACCGGGAGGGGGTTTTTGTGCACCCCCTCAGTTCCCAGGTTGAGCTCTCCTTATTCGACCTTTTCTTTGAATATGCGCTTCAAAATTTTGCAATCACCCGTGGGATGGATGACGTATCTATGGAAGCGACAATACCGAGGATTTTCCATGGATTCTTCAGTTGGTTCCTTCTTGACATAAGGCAATTTGATTGCGCCGTCTTGAATCCAGGCATCGAGTAGCTCATTAACTTCTTCCATTGAACAGGGAAAAATCAGGTGCTTCTGGATCTTCCGTATGCTGAGGAGGGATTTTCGAATTCTCCTTCTTGTGTGTCTTTGAAGGGGTGGAGGAAGTCTGCTTGTGTTGTGGTTCTGCTTTTCGCTTACTCCCTTCCGTAACAGCATTTGTTGAAGGTTCCAGGTTATACTGCTTGTTGATCAGACGGCTGCTTCCTCGAGTGTCTTTTGAATCTTCAGTCTTTGTAGACTTTTCTCTTTCCAAAATAGCGGGTGCAGTGGTTGCCGACCTCTTCGCAGCTTCGTGAAGCTCTGAGAAAGTCTGGAATCGAAGGTTTTATAGCAAGGCCCTGTAGAGAGGGAGCATGCCATTGATGCACAAGTCTACCAGTTGTTGTTCCGTGACGTTTGGGTCATGACAATCCAGGGCTTGGACTCTGAACCTTTTCACATAATCATTGGGATTTTCACTGACCCTTTGAAACATTCTTCCAAGGTCGGAGAGGGTGACTTGTTCTGACACGAAGAAGTATTTCCTGTAAAATGCGTTAACCATTTCTCCCCAATTATTGATGGTCCCTGGTGTGATGCTGTTATACCAGGTGTGTGCCCTGCCTTTCAGAGATTTTGAGAATTCTTTGAGACGGATGACATGATTATGTTCATGTTCTCCCAAGGCTTCTAGAAAATGAGAGACATGTTCCCGAGCATTGCCAGTTCCATCATACAAGGTGAAAGTTGGAGAAACGTAACCTATGGGGAGTGGAATCCTCTGCGTAGCGGCAGGATAAAGAGGTTGATGACGATGGTCATGCGATGTATTTCCTTTTCCATGATTCTCCAAGAGGTGCTCCAGATCCTCGCGAGTGATGAAATTCGGTGATCCCTTCGTTGATGAGTTGTCGGCAGCAATTTTGTGGAGTTCATCGTCTTCTACTGCATGGATTGGAATTACTTCAGGACCGTCGTCCGAGGATTTCTCCTTCTCCTTTACCTTCTCTTGAGTCTTCTCTGACATCTTTTCAGTAAGAGTTTTCAGATAATCGCACAGCTCTTTCTGTGTAGCAGACATGTCAGTCTGATTCTTTGCAAGAGTCTCCTACGCTTTGATAAGATCGGCAATGGTAGGTGGTATATCTCCTCTGACTTCTTCAGGGTGTCTTCCGGACAGTGGATGTCCTTCGACGTGAGGAGGAGTAATGTCACCACCATCAGTATTGGAGGTCGGAATTGTCTCCGGGATATTCTAATTATTGTTGTTGCTAGTGCTAGCACGGTTTGTATTAGGATTTGTAACTGAACCTGACCTGAGATCAACCATCTTGTGAAATTGTGAAATTTCAACCGAGAAATTAATCTCCCATTGTGGTCGCCAATCTGTAGATAGGGAAAACGATTTGCTGGTTTTTAAGGAATTGGGGAGACGACCGTACGGATGAGACTCCTCAAACCGAGCGAAATGTTAAACCTCACACAGATGCACCGCTGCAAAGGGGGTGCTTTAGATTCGAGAGATCAATCTGTAGTACTCCGGCCTAAATCAAGACAATGACCGTTCCATAGTAAATTCGGTCACAAGAGAGGATGGGTTGATCTGTAGGATGGAAGCTGAGAAGTGTGTGGAATCGATGGTAATCAAAGATTGTGGGTGTGTGAATTCCGAAAACGATAAGCTCTGAGTGATTGAAATTGCACAATTGAGAGTAGTTGCCCAATTGATGAGTTGATGATCTCGTGTTGTCGATGAGACGTGAGATTGATGATACTGATGATGTTTATCCTTCAATCATGATTCATAGACTTATTTATATTTCTGGAATTGTAGACACCATGATTCCATGAAGTGTGACAGTTGATGGAATCAAGGAGTGGAGAAGTGGAGATCGTGTTTGAAACCAGTTGCTCAACGTGTGGAGACTTGGTCGATTTTCCACCCACTACCTCGTGAATTCCTTCAATTGATTGCACAACTTGCTCACATTCCATCGTGTGTTTGAACACACGTGCCGTAGACCTCCAGACCAAAACCCTAAGTGATATCCCCCCAAATGACATGATTGAAGTCTCATGGTTTGTTAGTCAATTGATGACTTCGTTGTTTGATGGTACGATGAGTCCATGTAGTTGTTGAGTGTCGAACATGATGTTCTGAAACTCATGAATTGAACATGTCATGAGACATAGGTATATTTTTTACGATGAAGTGAGCAAGTATTGCTCATTCGGTGGATCATTGAATATTGATTGTTGAACAATTATTCCTTGGTTTGAACAAATATTTATCATCTGAGCAAGTGTTGTTCATGTGATGAATTGTTGAATATTTGATCGTATGAACATGTGTTGCTCGTCAAATGGATTATTGGCAGCGTACCAAAAATATTAATTAAAGTACTGGTTGTTGAACCGAGCATAATTAATAAGATTAATGACCATGAGGTCGCCGTAAAATTATTAAGGTTGGAATCCGGAATGATGATCCTTGGATTCAGAAACCCTAATTTGATCAATTGATGATCAATTCATGGTTCATCGGAATTTCAACCATGGGACGAAGAAGGGAGTGACTACATGGGACCGTGGATCAACCATGTAGTTTCCATATTCTCATGTGAGCAAATACGAAGAACTCCTGAAGAGTTGATGATTTGTTGGTGAAAGAATGATTAAATGCTGGTTTAATCATTTATTCGAAAATGCTCGTCTGAGCCTTAGGTGAGAAAACCTAATTAATTATGATGAGGCGAGGGACCGACCATAGAGTCACGAAACCGTCCCTGGGTTATCCCGTGACCGCCTGATGAAAATCCAAAGTGTTTGGGAGAGTTTTGGACCTAATATGAGCAATTGTGCAAATTAGGTCAAAACTGTGAAAATTGATGGGACCGACTTCCGTGAGCCAAAGAGCCAATATTGGTCGGTCAAGATAGCGTGCTCGTGTCCCCAAGGCGTCCGCGTCTCAGTCCTGAGAATTTTGATATTTTCTGACGTGCAATTGAGCATCCATTCGAGAAAATATGCCAAAATTAGGGTTTCGACGAAACTGAGGAAAACACCATGAGATGATGAAAAATAATTATAAAATAAGGGATGAGGAGACGTGGGACCGCCGTGGTCAAGGCATGGTCGGCCGGTCGTGACCACGGTCCCGTGGTGCCTTTTCCTTAATTTTATAATATTTTGATGATTTTATGAAAAATTCATGAATTTTGAGAAATTTGATGAATTTTGGGAGTTTCCATGAATTGAAGGAGTTTTCATGAGTTCAAGGAGCCAAAAGATATTAAAATAATAAAACAAGGGCGTGTGGGACCGTGGAAAGCATGACTAGCCGGCGATGGCCGGTCCCTCAAGTTTCCCTAATTTTATAATGATTTTATGAAAAATTCATGAATTTTGAGAAATTTGATGAATTTTGGGAGTTTCCTTGAACTGAAGGAGTTTTCATGAGTTCAGGGAAGCAAAAAAATATTAAAATAATAAAAACAAGGGTGTGTGGGACCGTGGAGGCTTGGCCGGCCGGCTTGGGCCCGGTCCCACGAGTTTTCGTAATTTTTTAATATTTTTTAGGTATTTTTGATGATTTGAGGGAATTTTTCCTAATTTGAGAGAAAATTATAAAATAATAAAAAAAATTCCTAATTTTTCCTAATCCATGAAATCAAGGAATTTGATGAATTCAAGGAAAACTAGTAATAAAATAATAAAACAAAGGGGCGTGTGGGACCGGCTAGGGAATGGCTGGCCGGCCAAGGCCCGGTCCCACAAGTTTTCATAATTTGTATTATTATTTGATGATTTATACAAAAATACCATGAAATCAAGGAGTTTTTTCATGAAATTAAAGAAATAATAATAATAATAATAAAATAATAAGGAACCGTGGGTGTGGAGCCGGTTGGGACCAAGGCATGGTCGGTTGGCCAATGGTCATGCCCCACACTCCTTTCCTTAATTTTATATTATTTTGTATGGATTTATGGAAGTACCATGAAACGGAGGAGTTTCCTCGAGACGAAGGAAATTTGATAAAATGAGAGAATTTTCATCAAATCATGAAAAATAATAAAAATGCATTAAAATATAAAACTGGCGTGGGATTGACCACGACACGGTCGGTTGGTCGTGTGTCCGTGCTCCCAGCACCCTGGTCAATATTTTAACTATTTATTATTTTCTTCTCTATTTTGTATAGGTTCATCTTTTCGTTGTATTTTTGAAATACTCGTTCGTGCGGTGACTGTTAGGGTATCATCGTTGAATGCACTTTTACCATTTGAGTCGGGGCTTACTTATAGGTAGCTCAGATGTCCGGTTGTTGATTATTTATTACCAACTGTGGAATTCGGTGGAGAATATTTACAAAACTGAGCAATAAGATGTTTATTATTAATTCATAGGATCAGCTGAGGATTCGACTACGAATTCAGAATAATAAAGTGAGCATTACCATTCCATGGGATCGTAGATTCGACCATAGAATCGAAGTAATTAAGATTTATCTATTACCATTTATGAGACCAGTTGTGGATTCGATCATGAAATCGGAGTAATGAGATAATATAGTTATTGTTATTCTATGAGATCAAGCCGTGGATTCGATCATAGAATCAGAACAATTGTTATCGCCATTTCATGGGACCAGTCGTGGATTTGACCATGGAATAGGAGCAATTAGGAATAATTAAATTTGTGGCTCCACACTGTAGAGCAAGGTGTCTAGGAGCATTAATCATCCCGATATGAGCTTGTCGGTAAGTCATATCTTTTATATAGTCAGGGTAAACTCGTTGTTTATTCCTGAAGACGTTATCGCTCCATACTAGCAGAGCAAGCTGTCTAGGAGCTGTCCATCACGTGATGCTATATAGAAATAATCACCGAAAGTATTCAATATTCATGAGATATGTCGTTGTCTAGTCGTGAGACTTCATATCTACATGTACTCTGAGAGAAAGTACTCTCTGTTGAGAATTCGATGAGAGACTCGTGTCTCGATACTCACGTCCGATTGCTGAATCAGAGTTTCGTATGATTATGAGTTTACGAATTTAGCCCTTTGTCGAAAATCCACCATCTACGCCACTTCGCTGGTCTCCCTATCAAGGCTGGCTTTGATAGCAAGAACTTTATGGGATCAACTTTGGAGATGAGTACGACCCTGTTAGATAGTAAGTAATGTCTAAACTTCTGTATTGCATACACCAATGCCAGGCATGCCCTTTCGGACTTTGGATATCGGAGTTGAGCGTCTCTCATTGTGCGGCTGAAGTAGTAAATCGGTCGTTCGACGCCTTCGTCGTCTTCCTGAGCAAGGAGTGCGTCGATGGTGACGTCACTGGAAGTTGTGTAAAGAATTAGAGGTCGTACCTGTACTGGATACCTCATGACGTCCGGTGACAGTAATATCTGTTGTATTTTATGGAAAGCTTCTTGTTGAACAGCTGTCCAGGTGAAGCTTGCTCCTTTTTTCAGCAGAGGTGTGAACGAAGCAATAAGCTGAGCTAATCCAGGAATGATGCGTCGAATATAATTTACCTTTCCCATAAAGCTCTGTAGTTCCTTCACGGTTCGTGGAGGAGGCATGGTCGTAATAACTTTTGCCTTGTCCGGATCGACTTTGATCCCTTCAGTCGTGACCAGGAATCCTAAGAATTTTTCGGAAGAAACTCCGAATGCGCACTTTAAAGGATTCATTTTTAATTTGTATTCTCTGCATCTTTCAAACACCTGTCTTAGAACTTTGAGATGAGATGCTCGAGTCTTCAATTTTACCACCACATCATCAACATAGTCTTCTACTTGCGTGTGCATCATGTCGTGGAATATGGCAGTCATGGGTCGTTGATAGGTGGCACCAGCATTCTTTAATCCAAAGGGCATCACAGTGTAGTGAAAATTCCCAATGGGAGTACGGAACTCAGTCTTGTTGGCGTCATGTTCATACATCTTGATCTGGTTGTACCCACTGTAGCCATCCATGAATGAAAACATAGCGTGACCATTGGTTGCATGGACGAACATGTCAATGTTGGGTAGAGGAAAATCATCCCTTGGACAACATTTATTCAAGTTCCTGAAGTCGACACAACATCTGATTTGACCATTTTTCTTCTTAACAGGTACTACATTTGCTAGCCACGTTGGATGAAGAATAGGCTTGATGAACCCTGCTGCCAACAGTTTCTGGATTTCAACCTTGATTTGCTCCTCGACTTCGTGTCTAAATTGTCTGGGCGGTTGTTTGACAGCTTTGGAAACAGGGACGATGTGCAAGTGATGGGTGACGAGTTTTTCATCCAGACCCGGCATTTCTTCGTACGTCCAGGCGAAGACATTTGATATTCTTTCAATAATTTTACCAGCTTGGTCCGCTCCTCTGGTGATAGCGCTGAACTGATCAGGATTGGCCTTGGATCGTCTTCAGTCCCAATGTTGATTGTTTCAAGATCGTCAGTGGTAGAGTCAGTGTCGTCCTGTAGTTGTCGTGGGGCATCTTGGACTTCTTCTTCAAGTGATAGCTCACTCTGACACGATTCTTCATGGTGGGGAGACTTTTCATCGTTCTCCCCGATTAACTGCTAATCTTTTCATCGGAGATAAATGACTCTCCCTTCTACATCTCGATCGGTAGTGAAGTTTGTCCCTGAGACTTGATCATTATGGCATTTAGTCGGTGTAGTAGGTGACTTGATCATTTTAGCAGCTGAGGATGACGGATCGTTATCAGCCTCCTCAATAGTCTTCCAGCTTGGAAGTGGAGTACTGCGAATCCTGCTTGGAGGTTCCGGGACGCCTTTTTGAGATTCAAGGAACTCAGTATCATAGACGGGAGCATAAGGAGATGATGAAGCCGAAATGCGAACGATCTTGTTGTCGATCAGGGCCTTCATGCATTAATGGTATGTTGAAGGAACCACCTTGTTATCATGGAGCCATGGGCATCCCAATATTATGTGGTAGTCAGGTTCTTGCTCGATCACATGAAACTTTGCTTTCGATCGAATCGGCCCCACCCTCAAATCTATGTATGCATATCCATATGTATGGTTTTGACTTCCTTCAAATCCTGTCATTAGGATGGGATAACGAACGATTTTACCTTGTGGGAATCTGGCCATCCTGAGAGTCTTCATAGTGACAATGTTGGTGGAAGAACCGGTGTCAACAAGAGCTCTTCTAAATTCGACGCCTTTGATGAAACCAGTGACATACAATGCTCGGTTGTGTCCTTCATCCGTCATGCGATCTTCTTCTCCAAAAGAGATGTTGTCGATCGAATGCCCAGGTACTAGGGAGACTTCTTCAACTGATGATGTTGGTGGCGTTATTTGCACGCTGGATGATATCTGGTTGAGTGCTGAAAATGTGTTTGTGCGCTGATCCCTGGAGAAGTGCAGGAGTTCACATAGATTTTCAATCAAATGTGTGATCTCTTGTTCCACCGGCTTCTCGTATGTGGTGAAGCTGTTGATTTGAGGGTAAGATGACGCTTCATTCCCCAGTATTGAGGCTTCTGGATCGGAGATACCGCCTAACTCGGATGTTAATCTGATGAGAAAGTCGAGGATGTGGTTTATCGTCTCCTTCATCAGGTCCATGTTCATGGTATAGACCTCTAGGATTTGAGCCAACTCTTCCAAAGTCGGGATCGCTCTGCCTTTCATGCCGCCAGGTGTAACATGAGGAATGTTGCCGTTTGAAATATTCTGATCTGAATTAGTTGAATTAGTCTTAAGACCAACCATCTTGTGATATTATTAGATTGCAACCGAGAGATTAATCTCCCACTGTGGTCGCCAATCTGTAGATGGGGAAAAACGATTTGCTGGTTTTTAAGGAATTGAGGAGACGACCGTACGGAGGAGACTCCTCGAACCGAGCGAAATATTAAACCTCACACAGATGCACCACTGCAAAGGGGGTGCTTTAGATTCGACAGATTAATCTGTAGTACTCCGGCCTAAATCAAGACAATGACCATCCAGAGTAAATTAAGTCACAAGAGAAGATGGGTTGATCTGTAGGAGGGAAGCTGAGAAATGTGTGGAATCAATGGTAATCAAAGATTGTGGGTGTGTGAATTTCGAATACGATAAGCTCTGAGTGATTAAAATTGCTCAATTGAGAGTAGTTACTCAATTGATGAGTTGATGATCTCGTGTTGTCAGTTTGACGTGAGATTGATGATACTAATGATGCTGATGATTCAATCATGATTCAGAGACTTATTTATATTGTTGGAATATTAGACACCATGACCCCATGAAGTGTGACAGTTGATGGAATCAAGGAGTGGGGAAGTGGAGATCGTGTTTGAAACCAGTTGCTCAACGTGTGGATACTTGGTCGATTTTACATACACTACCTCGTGAATTCCTTCAACTGATTGCACGACTTGCTCACATTCCATAGTGTGTTTGAACACACGTGCCGTAGATCGCCAGACCAAAACCCTAAGTGATATCCCTCAAAGTGACACGATTGACGTCTCGTGGTATGTTAGTCAATTGATGACTTCGTGGTTTGATGGGACGATGATTCCATGTAGTTGCTGAGTTGAACATGATGTTCTGAAACTCACGAATTGAACATGTCATGAGACAGAGGTATAGTTCTTACGATGAAGTGAGCAAGTATTTCTCATTCGATGGATCGTTGAATATTGATTGTTGAACCAATATTCCTTGGTTCGAGCAAATATTTATCATCTGATCAAGTGTTGCTCATGTGATGAATTGTTGAATATTTGATCGTCTGAGCATGTGTTGCTCATCTGATGGATTATTGGCAGCGTACCAAAAATATTAATTAGAATACTGGTCGTTGAGCCGAGCATAATTGTAGATTAATGACCATGAGTCCGTCGTAAAATTATTAAGGTTGGAATCTGGAATGATGATCCTTGGATTCAGAAGCCCTAATTTGACCAATTGATGATCAATTCATGGTTCGTCAGAATTTTAACCATGGGATGAAGGAGGGAGCGACTACATGGGACAGTGGATTTACCATGTATTGTCCATATGCTCACGTGAGCAAATACGAAGAACTCCTTGTAGAGTTGACAATTTGTTGGTGAAAGAATGATTAAATGCTGGTTTAATCATTTATTCGAAAATGCTCGTCTGAGCCTTAGGTGAGAAAACCTAATTAATTATGACGAGGCGAGGGACCGACCATGGAGTCATGAAACCGTCCCTGGGTTGTCACGTGACCGTCTGACGATCACTTCATGAAAAAAAAAGTGTTTGGAATAGTTTTGGACCTAATACGAGCAATTGTGCAAATTAGGTCAAAAGTGTGAAAATTGATGGGACCGACTTCCGTGAGCCAAAGATCCAATCTTGGTCGGTCAAGATAGCGTGCTCGTGTCCCCAAGGCGTCCGCGTCTCAGTCCTGAGAATTTTGATATTTTCTGACGTGCAATTGAGCATCCATTCGAGAAAATATGCCAAAATTAGGGTTTCGACGAAACTGAGGAAAACACCATGAGATGATGAAAAATAATTATAAAATAAGGAATGAGGAGGCGTGGGACCACCGTGGTCAAGGCATGGTCGGTCGGTCGTGACCACGGTCCCGTGGTGCCTTTTCCTTAATTTTATGTTATTTTTGAAGATTTTATGAAAAATTCATGAATTTTGAGAAATTTGATGAATTTAGGGAGTTTCCATGAATTGAAGGAGTTTTCATGAGTTCAAGGTAGCAAAAAATATTAAAATAATAAAAACAAGGGCGAGTGGGACCGTGGAAGGCATGGCCGGCCGGCTTGGGCCCGGTCCCACGAGTTTCCCTAATTTTTGTGTATTTTTCATGTATTTTTGATGAATTGAGGGAATTTTTCCTAATTTGAGAGAAATACCATGAAATCAAGGAATTTGATGAATTCAAGGAAAACTAATAATAAAATAATAAAACAAAGGGGAGTGAGGGACCGGCTAGGGCATGGCCGGCCGTCCAAGGCCCGGTTCCACGAGTTTTCATAATTTATTTTATTATTATTTTATGATTTGTGCAAAAATACCATGAAATCAAGGAGTTTTTTATGAAATTAGAGAAATAATAATAATAATAAAAAAATAATAAGGAACCGTGGAGTGTGGGGCCGGTTGGGACCAAGGCATGGCCGGTTGGCCAATGGTCACGCCCCACACTCCTTTCCTTAATTCTATATTATTTTTTATGGATTTATGGAAGTACCATGAAACCGAGGAGTTTCCTCGAGACGAAGGAGATTTGATAAAATGAGAGAATTTTCATCAAATCATGGAAAATAATAAAAATGCATTAAAAATATAAAACTAGCGTGGGATTGACCACGACACGGTTGGTCGGTCGTGTGTCCGTGCTCCCAGCACCCTGGTCAATATTTTTAATTATTTATTATTTTCTTCTCTATTTTGCATAGGTTCATCGTTTCGTTGTATTTTTGAAATACTCGTTCGTGCGGTGACTGTTAGTGTATCGTCGTTGAATATACCTTCACCATTTGAATCGGGGCATACTTAGAGGTAGCTCAGACGCCTGGTTGTTGATTATTTATTACTAATTGTGGAATTCGGTGGAGAATAATTCACAAAACTGAGCAATAAGATGTTTATTATTAATTCATAGGATCAGCTGAGGATTCGACTACGAATTCAGAATAATAAAGTGAGCATTACCATTACATGGGATCGTAAATTCGACCATAGAATCGGGGTAATTAAGATTTATCTATTACCATTTATGAGACCAGTTGTGGATTCGATCATGAAATCGGAGTAATGAGGTAATATAGTTATTGCTATTCTATGAGATCAAGTTGTGGATTGGATCATAGAATCAGAACAATTGTCTATTGCCATTCCATGGGACCAGTCGTGGATTCGACCACGGAATATGAGCAATTGTAATTAGGAATAATTAACTTTGTGGCTCTATACTAGCAGAGCAAGCTGTCTAGGAGCATTAATTATCCCGATATGAGCTTGTCGGTAAGTCATATCCTTTATATAGTCAGGGTAAACTCGTTGTTTGTTCCTGAAGACGTTATCGCTCTATACTAGCAGATAAAGTTGTCTAGGAGCCGTCCATCTCGTGATAATATATAGAAAGAATCAGTGAAAGTGTTCAGTATTCATGAGATATGCCGTTGTCCAGTCATGAGATTACATATCTACATGTACTCTGAGAGAAAGTACTCTCTGTTGAGAATTCGATGAGAGAGCCGTGTCTCGATACTCACGTCTGATTGCTGATAGACACATTTTTGTGTCTAAGTTGTCCTCAATTATCTCCATGTTGGTACTCGATTTTGTACTTATTATGGTGTTTTTGTGTATGTGTAGGTGTTTTTTGAGAAATAAACAAGTGTGGAAATTCGGCTCGAAAAGTTGTCCGGGGCACCCCGAAAGAAACGTGTTATCCGCACCCTATCACTGGATAAGGGGAAATCATCACCATCTTCTTCACTGTTTAAAGAATACATTTTGGCGGGAAAATAGTTTCAGATTGCGTAACTTCCTGTGTTGATTTCTGGGATGATTTGTTGGGATCTTTTCGCTGGAATTGATTGGGAATATCCTGTTGCATTAAAACAGGAATGGTATGCAAGAAGATTTCACGTGATAAATACTTGATATTCTGGAATTGATTATGGGAGATACGTGAACTGTGAGAGAATATTTTACTCTCTGGAATATATTCTATTGATTGAAAGAGATTTCTTTGCCAACTCAGAAACGCGTGGAAGTGTAGAACATAGAAGAAGGAGTTCTTGTTGGTTTTGGAAGTTTAAAAGGTAAGAAGATATTCCCGATAATATTTTCCTTAATTCCGAGTAATGAAAAATATTTGTAGTTACGGAAGAAATTTCTTGTGCATAAGAGGCTATATAAGGTGCTGAGGAGTTTTAAACGAGGGGATGGAGAGTTAGGGGAAGAAACAGAGCGTATAATAGAAAGGTGCAAAGAGTTTTTCTGTTTTATAATATTTTCACCTCTTGTAAGCACTTTTGAGCAATGAAAAATTATTCTGAGTGTGTTTTCACCATGTGGAGCTAAACCCCATCACTGGGACGACGGAGGAAGCAACTTTTCATGATTGTGGTAAATGAATTAATTCTTTTATTGATTATTTGCATTGATTTAATTGCTTTATGATTTCTATTAATTATTTGTTATTTTGTTAGATGCCGCATGCTTAGTTCTAAATGCTTTAGATGCGTCATGCTTTTAACTTACAAATAATATTTTACGAAATTTATTTTTGGCAAAGAACTTGAGTCACAACTTATTTTGTTTGAGCTATATTGTCTAGAGTTAATGACTGAACCATAACAATATGAAAAGTAGTGGAATCCCGCGTCTCAGCGTCTCTTCATCTTGTGACAAATTGTGTGTATATATTTTTCCTTATTTTCTTTATTAAGTCTTAAAACAAATTCTCAACAAATCTGAGTGAACGAATCATCTTACTACAACATCATTGAAAAATACCATCATTTTGGCGCCGCCGACGCGGATTTGTGCTTAGGTAGAATTTTTAGGTTTTTTTCATTTCATTTGTTCTTTTTACGTTTCTTTGGGTATGTCTTTGTGTAGAATTACCTTGCAATTAAGAATGTCGAACTGGTATGATAGAAGCCAATACAATGATTATCGACCTGAATTTGAATATGGACATCATCCTTTTTATGACCATGTTGGGAATAGTGGTTGGGAATGCCATCATTTGGAAGGATATGGGTCATACCCTAGTGAACCTAATTACTATCCACACATGCATTAGTCTTACGAACAAGAAGAATATAGTACTAGTTATTCGTCTCTAGAGGATACAATCAAACTATTGAAAAGTAGTCCTTTTTATGATCCCTCTGTTCCTATTCCTCCTTTAGAAGAGTCCCTCAGGAAGTTAGCTGAGTCGACGCGTAAGTTAGCTGAGATGAATGGTATAATTATAGGCGAAAGAACTACGATAATGAGTGAACCTCTTTAGAAGACCACCTCAAGCGGATAGCTGAGACGAACGAAAGAATTGCTCGAAATTACTTGAATTGCCAATATAGTGTATCCAATAATACCCTTGAGAATGAAGATAGTTATTTACATAATCAAGATAACAAGGTTAGAATTGGTAGCACTACTTGTTTTGATGAGGTTAGATCTTTTTCATGTTATTATGATGAGGATAGTGTTGATGGAGAATCATACTTATGTAGGAATAGTGATCAGGAAATGGATACTCCAGTTGAGCTTTACAATGATAATATTATTTCTATTTCAAATCCAAATAATTTTAATAATTATTCACCTATTCAAAAGGACGAGGATTTGACTAGAGATACCCTTGTTTTAGATGATGTAGTATTTCTTGTTTACAAAGCCAATAATGATTTAGAGGAACGAGTTTATTATGAGAATAATGTTTTAGAGTCTAGTGATTTAGAAACAATAGTCTTAGACGAAGAAGATGAACTCGTAGAGCTTTTAAATATGAGTGAGGATGCATCACCTGAGTATAACCTAACAGAAGCAATTGACCATTTCCAGGATTCCGATGATCTAGAAATTAGGGAAATTGTAGTTAGTCTACCTAGAGACACACAAAACTCTAAGTTTGGGGGTGATTAACAGTCTCCGTGTGCTTTAACTCTTAGAAAGTTCCCTCGTGTAGGACTTGACATTTGTGCCTCAACCATCTTACAAGATTATCTTCGTACACTTTTTCCTGAACCTAATGATGTCCAAAGAGAAGCTCAGTTGTTAGAAACCCATCTTATGGTTGATGTGCTTGACCCAGGTTATGATACCAAGATTGACTTTGTTTTTCCACCAACAAATTTTCTTCCAATTGTGGGAACATTTGATTTTAAGATGTGTCGGTTATTAATTTTTGAGATTAAACCTAATTACTTTAGGAGAATAGGGTCGACACATTTTCTTAAGGAAGACCAACTCTTTCATTGTGGTCAGTTTTGTGAGTCAAGTCTAATTGACTTTAAGGATCCGCAGTTGTTCAAGTTATTGTTATGTGCTTCTAAGTCCCTACTTGAGTATTTCCAGACTCTACAACCTGATCTTAAGAATCCTTCTTTTGAGGAAGTCCTGCCTATGAAAACATTTTATTTAGACCCTTTTGTTGAGCCTGAACCTGAGCCACAACTAGGGATAGTTTTCTTAAACAAAAAGTTAAATAAGGGTATGTTCGATATCTTCTTGATCTGTTGCAGTTTCCTCTTCTTGTGGTTAGCACTTTTTGATCCAGACGACCCACAATTATTTCGGCTACTTCTATATGATTCTATGAGGTGACTAATTCCTTCCGATGTCTGGATGAAGACTTTCAACTTAGCACTTCTTGGTAGGTAACCCAATCTCATGCAACACGTTAATATCTTTCCTTAACTCTTTTGCTTCAAATGGTAACAGTTTCTCCTTGTTCATATGCTTTTAATTTTATCTTTAGAACATTGAGGACAATGTTAGATTTAAGTTTGGGGGTATAGGAGAAACTTTTTAGTTGCACTTTTGAAACTTCTAGCGTCACATGGTATCCGGTTATCTAAGTTTACATATTGTTTCTCACCGAAAAGATAGAAATTGGAATGCTAGGGATAACAACTTATTGAGACATTAGAGAAAAAGACATTGAGATCTTTGAAATTCAGGAGAGAACTTGTTCCTTTTAGAGGGTAACCGTGATGGACCTAACCATCCATGATGGAAAGGCAAGTAGGTCTGGAAATGCCAGAAAGACAAAGCAACCTCACAATGTAATCATAGTTACTGGATTACGAATCTCTCTCAGTAGAAACTTATCATCATCAACAGACATAGCGACATCAAAATCTATGAAGAAAGTTGAAGACGTTTAAGGTTTAGAAGCAACAATAGAAAAGAATAATTAAAAAATCAAAGTTGAAGACTTAGTTACAAGAATTTGTAAGAGCAAATGATATAAGTTGTTGGAATTCATGATACCAAGACATCTTAAGTTGCGAAGATCCAAGTTTTTAAAGTCCTTCTCTCATGGCCTTGTAAATTTTTGTATTGTAATTTTTTGTACTCAAAAAAAAAAATGAAAAATGAAAAAAAAATGAAAAATGAAAAATGAAACATCATTACGTTCTTTTTGTCCAATAAGGCCATAGGGAAGAAGAAATTTATAAGTCAAGCAAGAAATCGAAGAGAAGAGTTAATTGTCAAGGTTCTATGAGGTTCGAGAGTTTATCATAAACAGTTGAAGACCGAAGAAGGCGTTGTTTCTACTGAGCACTGTGAGAGAGTCGAAGAAAGATGCATTTTGGTTGCTTTGTTAGTCTGCTTTCAATCTGGCACAAGATCTTTCTAGCACTGGTTTAACTCATCACACGCAATTAGTCCAGCTGTGTAGCAGATGTCCCTCTCATTTTTATCTCTCTCCTAATCTTATCCAGGGGCGCATCTTACAATGTTTATCTAGCTGTGTAGCGGATATCTCTTTATCTAGCAGTGGTGTAGATGTGTCTCCCCTTTTCTTCAGTCAGCTTTAGAGCTGACACCTTTAATTTCTCTGGCATTCTAGTTACTTGGAGATAGGTTGAGAATATGTATGTCCTCATGGCTCTTTAGATACTTTTTACCAATTAGAAGTCATGGTTTTTGTGGGTACACCTCTGTTAAACCCACCCGAGACTAACTCGGTTTTATTTTTATTTATTTATTTTTGTTCTGCTCGAGGACTAGCAAATAATAAGTTTGGGGGTATTTAATAGACACATTTTTGTGTCTAAGTTGTCCTCAATTATCTCCATGTTGGTACTCGATTTTGTACTTATTATGATGTTTTTGTGTATGTGTAGGTGTTTTTGGAGAAATAAACATGTGTGGAAATTCGGCTCGAAAAGTTGCCCGGGGCACCCCGAAAGAAACGTGTTATCCGCACCCTATCACTGGATAAGGGGCAATCATCACCATCTTCTTCACTGTTTAAAGAAAACATTTTGGCGGGAAAATAGTTTCAGATTGCGTAACTTCCTGTGTTGATTTCTGGGCTGATTTGTTGGGATCTTTTCGCTGGAATTGATTGGGAATATCTTGTTGCATTAAAACAGGAATGGTATGCAAGAAGATTTCACGTGATAAATACTTGATATTCTGGAATTGATTATGGGAGATACGTGAACTGTGAGAGAAGATTTTACTCTCTGGAATATATTCTATTGATTGAAAGAGATTTCTTTACTAACTCAGAAACGTGTGGAAGTGTAGAACATAGAAGAAGGAGTTTTTGTTGGTTTTGGAAGTTTAAAAGGTAAGAAGATATTCCCGATAATATTTTCCTTAATGCCGAGTAATGAAAAATATTTGTAGTTATGGAAGAGATTTCTTGTGCATGAGAGGCTATATAAGGTGCTGAGGAGTTTTAGACGAGGGGATGGAGAGTTAGGGGATGAAACAGAGCGTATGATAGAAAGGTGCAGAGAGTTTTTCTGTTTTATAATATTTCACCTCTTGTAAGCACTTTTGAGCAATGAAAAATTATTCTGAGTGTGTTTTCACCATGTGGAGCTAAACCCCATCACTGGGACGACGGAGGAAGCAACTTTTCATGATTGTGGTAAATGAATTAATTCTTTTATTGACTATTTGCATTGATTTAATTGCTTTATGATTTCTATTAATTATTTGTTATTTTGTTAGATGCCGCATGCTTAGTTCTAAATGCTTTAGATGCGTCATGCTTTTAACTTACAAATAATATTTTACGAAATCTATTTTTGGCAAAGAAATAGAGTCACAACTTCTTTTGTTTGAGCTATATTGTCTAGAGTTAATGACTGAACCATAACAATATGAAAATTAGTGGAATCCCGCGTCTCAGCATCTCTTCATCTTGTGACAAATTGTGTGTATATATTTTTCCTTATTTTCTTTATTAAGTCTTAAAACAAATTCTCAACAAATCTGAGTGAACGAATCATCTTACTACAACATCATTGAAAAATACCATCAATTGATGAATCAGAGCTTCGTATAATTATGAGTTTACGATTTTAGCCTTTGTCGAAAATACACCATCTACACTATGTCATTGTCAGTCCCCAGTGCGTTACTTCCCTCCATGTCTTTAGTATTGATCTTGTTTGAAACTTAGGGTTCCGTGAAGCCCGTAACTGAACTGAATGTCCGCAGAAGATAAACATCCACCGTGTCTAATGTATATCTTCAAGACTTTGAGTCTATCACCTACGTGAATATTTCTTCCATTACTGAGTCAGTTTCATCGTGCAGAGAAATTTCAATCATCATACCTTATTATCGCCATGTCGGGCAGTAGTATTTCTTCTCAAGATGATCCTCAGTCGAAGCGTGAAATAGAAGCGTCCATCTCAGTAAGTGGTATACCCTTTTCGTCTCTATCTGATCGAAATTGTTGATCATAAGAAAACGATTTGTTGCAGGATAATCAGAAGAATCCTTCTTCTCATAATTCGAGGCCCAAGCGAACTGTTAGAGCTCCTGCCCGGTACAGGTCGGCTCATGCTGAAGCTGGATCATCTGTAAGTAATCTTACACCTTTCGAAGCTTCATCACGTTCAATTTTGATAAAATTAAACATTTCTCCATTTCGTCGTAGGAGAACGTTCGTGTCGTCGTTGATGCTAGAAGGAGGAGAAATGGAAATTCTATGACCGTGGTTGAGAACGAAGGCAGCAACAACCGAGTTGGTGAAGACTCTGCAGAATCCGTGGAGGTTGAAGACAGGGTTCAGGCTCGTGAATATCCAACAACTGGACTTTTGTTTGAAGCTCCTTTGACCAATACTTCCCCAGACAATGAGGTAGTCGGTGGATTCGTCATTCCCAAGTGTCACACTCACCTTTATACCAAGATCTGGAAAAGATATAGGCACATTGCTACGACCGAAGTATGGAAAGGTTTTCTACCAACCCTCCTGACTACAATTGTAGGGTTGCTGCCGATCATTGAGGAGATGGACCAGATGCGTCTGCGAGATGTCAAGAATCAGGAATTGCATAGGTGGGATGAGATGATTTCGAACTGCAAGACCTTGCGGTTTAATGTAGGATGGCTTCGTCATCGGCTTGAGATAATCAAGATTCATAAGGCGGCGGAGGCGGCTGACGCGATTTCTCTGACTACTGCTTTGCTGGAAGAGGAGAAGATGCTTGCTTTGGAGTCGGACAGGGTTGAGAAGGCGGTACAGGAGTTGAAGACGAAAACTAAAAGTTTCCAGAAAAAACTTGATAAGGTTGTTTACAGGGATTACCCATTGTTAGATGGTTTTCTCTGAGTGAGCATTTGTAATTGTTGTTTTTGAACAGGTTTAGGTTTCTGGTTAGGTGGAATAATTGATCATGATATAAAGGAATTTTGCTCATTTATGAAACGTTTAATGAACAAAGGAGCATTTGCACGCTCTTTGGAGGAATGAAAATTACATTTTTGAAAAAGCATGAAATGATGAAAAGGTAATTGCTTTCATGAATCACGCATAATAGGCTTTGAGCCATTTGCCATTGATTATATTCCCTTCCAATCCTCCATCCACAGCTAAGATAATGTAGTACCCACTGGATATTGCCTTGATGACTACATATGGTCCCTCCCATTTTGGAGAGAATTTGTGAGCGGACATATCTTGTTGAATGTGCTTTGCTGTCTTTAATACCAGATCTCCTACTTGAAATGTTCGAGGTCTTACCATTTTATTGTAGGCCCTGGAGATCCTTTGTTTGTAGGTTTATATGTATTTTCCACCTTAGCCCTCCTTGACTCGAGCATGTCTAGATCAGCGATCCTTGACTTGGATACTTCGGCCTCATCCCATTGCACTCCACTGGATGTTGCAATCCTTGCTGAAGGAATTTTGATTTCTGCCGGAAGTATGGCGTCTGCTCCGTAGACGAGGGAATATGGCGAAGTTCCGATCGAGCTCCTTGGTGCGGTTCGATGATTGTCATGAATTGTTCGACTGAGAATTCATATCAAAGTTTTGTTGGTGCTCTCCGCTTGTCCGTTTCCTTGGGGATAATATGTTGTGGAGAAAACTTGTTTGATGTCGTATTCCTCTAGCAGTTCAGACTCATGTTTATTGGCGAAAGGAGTTCCATTATCAGTAACAATGTGTTTAGGTACACCGAATCTACATATTACGTGCTCTTTGATGAAGGCTGCAATCGTGACTCCAGTGGTGCTTCGAAGAGGAATCGCTTCAACCCATTTGGTGAAATACTTAGTTACAGTGATGATGTATTCATGCTGCTTTGAAGATGCTGGATTGATCTTCCCGATAATATCTAGTCCCCAGCTGTAGAAGGTCCATGGACTGTTTACAGAATTCAACGGGAAACAAGGAGTGTGGATAAGATTACCATGGATTTGGCATTGGTGGCACCTCTGAATGTATGCAGCTGCATCGTCTTCCATGGTCGGCCAATAATATTTCTCATGGACTTGAAGAAATAATTTTCTCTTTCTTTGATGTTCTCCATCGTGCATTTCCTTCCGAATTGTTGAGATTTCATGTTCAGCTAAACATCTCAGTAAATTCCCACTAAAGATTTTGCGGTATAAGATCCCGTCAAGAGAGACAAATCTCTTAGCTCTCTGAATGAGTTTGACTGCTTGCTTCTTTTCTGTTGGTAGTTCCTTGTCTTAGAGATGTTTGATGTAAGGCTCCCTCCAGTCCCCAGTGTTGCATACTGTCAAAACCTCTAAGTGATGGGGAGGTGTCTGACAATTGGGACAAGATCCTTGTAGATCCCTTGCTTGAGCTTCCATGGAAGGCCAGAAGTATCCTGCCCTCTGAAGCCTTCTGTAAAGTGTTATTACTAGTGTTTGTCCGCAGATTTCTTCATGTATATGCTTGAGTTGTTCTTCCGCTTCGTCGTTTCTAAGGCACTGTGATAGGGATCCATCAGGGTTTCGGTAATACAGCGCTCCGTGAAGCAGGAAATAGTTCTTCAATTCTTTGAGGCTGATTTTTCCTTCTGAAATTGAGATGCTCAATTCATGAATGATGGGTGCTCGCCAATCGTCTGTTGAAACGTCTTCGACTTGAGTGAGACAGGTAGATGACACAGTACGCCTTTGTACAGTGATTTTTTTCTCTTCTCCTTCGAACTGCAGCTTAGAAGCAAGAGTTGCTAGGCAGTCAGCATGCCTGTTGTTGGTCCGTCCAGTATGGACAATCGTGGCATCAACAAAATGAGTTAATAGTCGCTGGGCTTCGGTTCGAAATGGAGCGAGCGTGATTTACTTGAGAGAGTATGCTCCATTCATCTGATTGACCAGTAACTTTGAATCTCCTCTTATTTCAAGGTGTGTCGCTCCTGCTTGCTTGGCCAGGGACAATCCTAATAAGAAGGCTTCATATTCTGCTGAATTGTTGGTGCAGTGGAAATCCAACTTAAACGAATGTGAGAAAACTTCACCAGATAGGGACACCAGCACTATGCCTGCTCCTCCGGTGTCTTTGCTAGGGATGGCGGATCCATCAAAGTATAGAAGCCATGTTTCTTCTTTGATAACTAAGATATATGGAAATTCACCGGGTACATCTTCGTGTCATGTTGTCGTATCTTCTCCTGGAAAAGCAGCAAGTAAGTCTGTAACTGCTTGGCCTTTTATCGCTTTAGGCGGTGTGCAAGCTATGTCAAATTCTGACATCTGGAGTAGCCACTTCGCTGGTCTCCCTATCAAGGCTGGCTTTGATAGCAGGAATTTTATAGGATCAACTTTGGAGACGAGCACAACCCTGTTGGATAGTAAATAGTGCCTGAACTTCTGGATTGCATGTAATAATGCTAGACATGCCCTTTCAGCCTTTGGATATCGGAGTTGAGCGTCTCTCATTGTGCGGCTGAGGTAGTAGATTGGTCGTTCGATGCCTTCGTCGTCTTCCTGAGCAAGGAGTGATCCGATAGCAACGTCACTGGAGGCTGTGTACAGAATCAGGGGTCGTCCCTGTACTGGAGACTTCATGACAACAAGTGATGATAAAATTTGATGTATCTTATGGAAAGCTTCTTGTTGAACGGCTGTCCAGGTGAAACTTGCTCCTTTCTTCATTAGAGGGGTGAATGAGGCAATGAGTTGAGCCAATCCAGGGATAAATCGTCGAATATAATTTACCTTTCCCATAAAACTCTGTAGTTCCTTCACGGTGCATGAAGGAGGCATGGTGGTGATAGCTTTCGTCTTGTCCGCATAAGACTTCGAGGTGAGACATTCGATTCTTCGATTTTACCACCACATCATTGACGTAGTCTTCCACTTGTTTGTGCATCATGTCATGAAATATGGCAGTCATGGATCGTTGATAAGTGGCACCTGCATTCTTTAATCCAAAGGGCATCACAGTGTAGTGGAAGTTCCCAATGGGAGTACGGAATGCAGTCTTGTTGGCGTCATGATCATACATCTTGATCTGGTTGTATCCGCTGTAACCATCCATGAATGAGAACATACCGTGGCCACTAGTTGCGTCGACGAGCATATCAATCTGGGTAGAGGAAAATCATCCTTTGGGCAACATTTATTCAGATTCCTGAAATCGACGCAACATCTGATTTGACCATTTTCTTTTTGACAAGAACAACATTTGCCAGCCACGTTGGATGTTAAATAGCTTTGATGAATCCTGCTGCTAGTAGTTTCTGGATCTCGACATTGATTTTCTCCTCGACTTCGTGCCTAAATTGTCTAGGCGGTTGTTTGACAGCTTTGGAGCCAGGAACAATGTGTAGGTGGTGAGTGACCAGTTTGTCGTCTAGACCGGGCATTTCCTCATACGTCCAGGCGAAAACATCTTGATATTCTTTCAACAGTTTTATCAACTCCGCCCGCTCCTCTGATGACAATGCTGAACTAATCATGATCGGCCTTGGATCATCCCCAGTCCCAATATTGATTGTCTCGAGATCATCGGTGGTAGATTCAGTGCCGTCTTGTAATTTTCGTGGGGCGTCCTGAACCTCTTCCTCAAGTGACGGTTCATTCTGACATGATTCTTCAGGGTGGGGAGACTTTTCATCGTTCTCCCCGATTAATTGCTAATCTTCCCATCGGCGATAAGCGATCCTCCCCTCCGCATCACGGCTGGTTATGAAGTTTGATCCTGGAGTTGAAACCTGATCATTACGGCGCTTAACCGGTGTAGTAGATGACTTAATCGCCTTAGCATCTGAGGATGATGGCTTGTCAGCAATCTTTTCAATAGCCTTCCAACATGGAAGCGGGATGCTGCAAACCTTGCTTGGAGGTTCCGGGATGCTCTTTTGAGATTCAAGGAACTCAGCATCGTAGACAGGAGCATAAGGATATGACGAAGCTGGGATGCGAACGATCTTGTTGTTGAGTAGTGCCTTCATGCATTGATGGTATGTGGAAGGTACCACCTTATTATCATGGAGCCATGGGTGCCCAAGTATCATGTGATAGTCGGAATCTTGTTCGATCATATGGAACTTGACTTTTGACTGAATAGGCCATACCTTCAAATCGATGTATGCATACCATATGTGTGGATCTGACTTCCTTCAAAGCCTGACATCAGAATAGGATGCCGGACAATCTTGTGATGCGGGAATCTGGCCGTTTTAAGAGTCTTCACAGTGACAATATTTGTAGAAGCACCTGTATCAACGAGGGATCTCTTGAATTCGTAGTCTCTGATGAAGCCAGTCACGTATAGGGCTCGATTGTGTCCTTCGTCTGCCATGCGGTGTTCTTCTCTAAAAGTGATATTTTTGATTGAATGGTCTGACATCACGGGTGTTTCCTTAGTTGTTAGCCACGAGGAGTCAGAGGTATGTCTGACGATATCTGGTTGAGTGCAGCGAATGTACTCGTACGTTGATCTCTGGAGAAGTGCAGAAGCTCACATAAACTTTCGATCAGATGTGCAACTTCTTGGTCCACCGGATTTTCGTAAGTAGTGAAGCTGTTGGTTTGAGGGGTATCGTTGGCAGTAGCGTTGGGATGATCTACCATTTCTGCTTCCAAGAGTTTTGTCAATTCTACCATACAGTTGAAGAGTTCATCGATTGCCTCCTTCAATCGACTGATGCTCCTAGTCTGGACTTCTTGCCTCCGTGCCAGTTCAACCAATTTCTCCGTCAAACGCATCAATAGAGGGAAAATGAGTAGTAAAGTAGCAGTGACGAATATTACCAGAGTCGTTGGGACGAGCGTGAGGAATATCGCCATTTGAAGTACTCTGGTTAGGGTTTGGAGCTTCTGATGAAGACCTAAGACCAACCATATTTTGAAAGCTTGAGATTGCAACCGAGAGAATGATCTCCCACTGTGGTCTCCAATGTGTAGATGGGGAAAAACGATTTGCTGGTTTTCACGGGATTGAGGAGACGACCGTACGGAGGAGACTCCTTGAACCGAGCGAAATGTTCAACCTCACACAGATGCACTGCAAGAAGGGAGTGCTTTAGATTAAAAGATTGTGTGTGTGTTGTGAATTCTGAATAAGATAAGTTCTGAATGATTGAAGTTGCTCAGTTGAGAGTAATTGCTCAATTGATGAGGTGTTGATCTCGTGTTGTCTGTGAGACGTGAGATTCTTGTATCTTCAATCATGATTTCAGAGACTTATTTATATTGCTGGAATTGTAGACACCATGATCCCATGAAGTGTGACAGTTGATGGAATCAAAGAGAGGGGAAATGGAAATCGTGTTTGAAACCAGTTGCTCATCGTGTGGAGATTTGGTCGATTTTCCATCCACTACTTTGTTAACTCCTTCAACTGATTGCACGACTTGCTCACATTCCATCGTGTGTATGAAGACACGTGCCGTAGACCGCCAAACCAAAATCCTAGTTAATATCCCCCCATGTGACACGATTGACGTCTCGTGGTTAATTAGTCAATTGTTGACTTCATGACTTTATAGGATGATGAGTCCATGTATTTGCTGAGTTGAACATGATTTTGCAAAATGTTCTGAAACTCATGAATTGAACGTGTTTGTTGATACAGAGGTATGATTCTCACGTTGATAGTTGAGGCGAGCAAGTATTGCTCATTCGATGAATTGTTGAATATTGATAGTTGAACCAATATTCCTTGATTTGAGAAAATATTGCTTATCTGAGCAAGTGTTGCTCGTCTGATGAATTATTGGTAGCGTGACCAAAATAAAACATTAATTAGAATACTGGTAGTTGAACCGAGCAAAATTAATAAGAATACTGATCATAAGATCGTCGTAAAGTTATTAGTGTTCGAATCTGGAATTATGATCCTTGGACTCAGAAACCCTAATTTGATCAATTGATGACCAATTGATGGTTTATTTCAAAATCAACCATGGAATGAAAGAGGGATCGGCTACATGGGATCATGGATCGACCATGTAGCTCCCATATGCTCATGTGAGCAAATACCAAGGTCTCTTGAAAAGTTGGTGATTTGTTGATGAAAGAATGATTAAATGTTGGTTTAATCTTTATTCGAAAAATGCTCGTCTGAGCCTTAGGTGATAAAACCTAATTAATTATGAAGAGGTGAGGGACCGAACAAGGGGTCATGAAACCAGCCCTGGGTCGTCACGGGATCGACTGACGATCACTCCATGAAATTCCAAAATTATTTGGAAGAGTTTTGGACTAATACTTGCAATTGCACAAATTAGGTCAAATCGTGAAAATACGTGGGACCGGCTTCTTACAAGCCAAAGAGACAACCTTGGTCGGTCAAGGTAACATGCTCACATCGCCAACACGTCCGTGTCTCAGTCCTGAGAGTTTTGATATTTTCTGGCGTGCGTTTGAGCAACCATTCGAGAAAATATGACAAAATCAGGGTTTTGCTGAAACTGAGGAAACTTCATGAGATGAAGGAAAATAATTATAAAATGAAGGAATGTTGAAGCGTGGGACCGCTGAGGCCAAGGCATGGCCAGCCGTTCAGTGACCATGGTCCCATGATGCTTTTCCTAATTTTATATTATTTTTCATGAATTTATGAAAATATCATGAAATTAAGGAATTTGTTGAAATTAAGGAGTTTCCTTGAAGTGAAAGAGTTTCCATGGGATCAAGGAAGCAAATAATATTAAAAATAATAAAATAAGGGCGTATGGGACCGGCTGAGGCATGGCCGGCCGGATGGGGCCCGGTCCCGTGCGTTTTCCCTAATTTTATGTATTTTTCCATGATTTGAAGGAATTTTCATAATTTGAGAGAAATACCATGAAATCAAGGAATTTCACGGGAGCAAGGAAACCTTAAAATAATAATAATAAAATAAAGGGACGTGTGGGACCGGTTAGGGCATGGCCGGCCGGCTTGGGCCCGGTTCCAGGGGCTTCCCTAATTTTATATTATATTTTTCATGGATTTATGAAAATACCATGAGATTAAGGAGTTTTCATGAGATTAGGAAAATAATAATAAAATAATGAGGAACCATGAGGTATGGGGCCGGCCGGGATCAAGGCATGGCCGGTTGGCCAATAATCAAGGCCCCACAATGTTTTTCCGAATTTTATATTATTTCCTTGGTGCGAAGGAAACACCATGAAAAGGAGGAGTTTCCTCAAAACGAAGGATATTTGTTCAAATGAAAGTATTTTCATAAGATCAAGGAAAATAAAAAAAAAATATGATAATGGCGTGGGATTGGCCACGGCGCGGCCGACCGTCCGGTAAGCTCAATCAATCAGCACCTTGGTCAATATTTAATTATTTATTATTTTCCTTCCTATTCTGCATACGTTCATCGTTTCGTCGTATTTTGAAATACTCGTTCGTGCTGTGATTGTTAATGCATCATCGTTGAGTACACTTGCACCTTTTGAGCCGAGGCTTACTCTGAGGTAGCTCAGACGCCCGTGCGTTCAATATTTATTACTAACCCATGGAATTCTGCTGGGAAGAACCATAGATTGAAGTAACTAAATATTGCGAAAATATTTGAATATTTTCGGAAATTCAGTGGATGAATCCAAGAATTTAAGAATAATTAACTTATGGCTCTATACTAGCAATGCAAGCTGTCTAGGAGCATTAATTATTCTGACATGAGCTTGATGGAGATTCATATCCTTTATATAGTCAGGGAAAACTTGTTGTTTGTATCCTGAAGACGTTATCGCTCCATACTAGCAGAGAAAGCTGTCTAGGTGTCGTTAATCTTGTGATTCTATATAGAAATAATTACTGAAGTGTTCAGTATTCATGAGATATGTCGTTGTCCAGCCGAGAGACTACATATCTGCATGTACTCCGAGAGAAAGTATTCTCAGTCAAAGGATTCTATGAGAGACTCGTGTTTCAATACCCGCGTATGATTTTGCTGGATCAGAAGTTCGTATAATTATGGGTTTACGATTTTAGCCTTTGTCGAAAATCCACCATCTACACCGTGCCAGCCACATCTCCGCGCCAAGGCATTCCAACCATGCCAGCCACACCATCGTGCCAATGGAAAACCATGCCAGCCACGTCCCCGTGCCAAGGCATGCCATCCGCGTCTCCGCGCCAAGGCATGCCAGCCGCGCCACTGTGCCAATGGAAAACCATGCCAGCCACTTTCCCGCACCAAAGCATGCCAACCATGCCAGTAGCACCACCGTGCCAATGGAAAACCATTTCATCCACGTCTCCGCGCCAAGGCATGCCAACTATGCCAGCCGCGCCACCGTGCCAATGACAAACCATGCCAGCCACGTCTCCGCGCCAAGGCATGCCAACCATGCCAGCCGCACCACCGTGCCAATGGAAAACCATGCCATCCACGTCTCCACGCCAAGGAATGCCAACCATGCCAGCCACGTCTCCGCGCCAAGGCATGCCAACCATGCCAGTCGCGCCACTGTGCCAATGGAAAACCATGCTATCCACGTCTCCGCGCCAAGGCATTCCAACCATGCCATCCGAACCACCGTGCCAATGGAAAACCATGCCAGCCACGTCTCCGCGCCAAGGCATGCCAACCATGCCAGCAGCGCCACCGTGCCAATGGAAAACCATGCCAGCCACGCCTCTATGCCAAAGCCATGCTGGCCCCGCTACATGCCGCTGGCTGCCAAAATGAAGGGATGCGACGATCAACGGGCACCCTTCCATCTGAGATGCAGATCTTAGCCGTCCGAGGTCGCCAGCTAACGCGTGGTAACCTTGGCCCAACTCCAAGCCCTAATTTTGTCCGCGCCTAAGCTAACGCCAAACCCTAGTCTTTGGTCGCGCCTAACTATGCCAAGATCCTAGATTGGCCACGTCTCCATACCATGCCATGCCGGCCTTTCCTTCACGGCTGCCAAAACGAAGGGTTGAACAATCAGCGACCACCCTTCCATCTGAGATGCAGATCTTAGCCGTCCAAGGTCGCCAGCCGACGCATGGTAACCTTTGGCCAAACGCCAAAACCCTAATTTTGGCCGCGCCCAAACTATGCCTAGCCTGGCCGCGCCTAACACATGCCAAAGTCATGCACGACGCTGGCTTGCAAAACGAAGGGTTGCGATAATCAACAGCCTCCTTCCATCTGAGATGCATATCTTAGCCGTCCAAGGTCACCAACCAACACATGGTAACCTTTGGCCCAACGCCAAAACCCTAGTTTTGGCTGCGCCTAAACCGCGCCAAGGAATGACAACCGTGCCACATGTGCCAATGGCATGCCGTGCCATCCATCCGCGCCTAAACCATGCCATGCCGACCTTTATTTCACGACCTCCAAAACGAAGGGTTGCGATAATCAACGGCCACCCTTCCATCTGTGATGCAGATCTTAGCCGTCCAAGGTCACCAACCAACGCATGGTAACTTTTGGCCCAACGCCAAAACCCTAGTTTTGGTCGCGCCTACACCGCGCCAAGGCATGTCGTGCCATCCATCCGCGCCTAAACCATGCCAGGCCGGCCTTTCATTCACGGCCGCCAAAACGAAGGGTTGCGATAATCAACAGCCACACTTTCATCTGTGATGCATATCTTAGCCGTCCAATGTCACCAACCAACGCCTGGTAACTTTTGGCCCAACACCAAAACCCTAGTTTTGGCCGCGCCTAAACCACGCCAAGGCATGCCGACCATGCCACATGTGTCAATGGCATGCCAGCCACCTTGCCGCGCCTAAACCATGCCATGTCGGCCTCCACTTTACGGCTTCCAAAATATAGGCTTGCAACAATCGACGGCCACCTTTCCAACAATCGACGACCACCTGTCCACCTTTCCTCAAATCCCTGACAGAACGGCTACCACAGGAATCACGCCAACCCTAAGCCGATGGGAAACGCCTCCAACACCCCTGGCACCGGCAGCTTAGCAGAGCGCATCTCCACAGACGAAGAGATTCGTGCCAGAGCCCCATTGGAAAGAAATCATCCATCCAATTTTGTCACACGAGAGGACTTGGAGCAACTTCTTCGAAATTGGGTCAAGAGTGATGAAATAAACATGCATCAGCATCAACCCCCTTACCCACCTGAAATACAAAGAATTCCTCTTCTGAGGGGATACTCTTCTCCTCAATTCACTTTGTATGATGGCACCGGGAATGCGCGTGAGCATATCTCTCGATTCTTGGAGTCCCTAGGCGAGCACGAATACAATCATGTTCTTCGTCTGAGGGAGTTTCCGAAATCGCTCACCGGAAGAGCATACACATGGTACAACAACATCACGCCAAACAACATCCCTAACTGGGGTGACATGGTCACCGCATTTTACAAGAAGTACTTCTTCGTGTCTGAGCAAGTTACCTTCTCGGACCTAGAAAGGATGTACAACGAGACAACAAACACCCAAATGATTTTGTCAAGAGATTCAGGTTTCAAGCGC
The DNA here is from genome assembly GCF_003573695.1 of Papaver somniferum. NCBI lineage: Eukaryota > Viridiplantae > Streptophyta > Magnoliopsida > Ranunculales > Papaveraceae > Papaver > Papaver somniferum. The sequence continues at coordinate 4,683,491 of NW_020621603.1, read as the reverse complement.
TAGACTGTCATGACCCGATCGTAACCAAGCAACAGTTGGTGAATGCCTGCATCAAAGGTATGGATCCCATTTACCGCGCTTTGTTAGAGAACCTACGTTTCCATACATTCTCTGAGCTCCATGAAGCTGCCAAGCGATCAGGCACGACATCACCAACGCTATTAGAAAGAGCAAGACCAACCAGAGCCGAAGACGTGCGCGAAACTCGTGGCAATAGATGTCTGGTTAACAAGCAGTAGACGAAGGAGGAAATAGGAAGGCCCCAGCTGTGGACCAGCAGCCTAAACGCGTGACACCATCACGAAGAGAAACTCCTCCACGGATGGCCACCGCTAAAGCTCCCACGCGTCATCATGAAGCTGAAGGAAGTGCTTTGGATTTTCCATTCCCCATCGAGGAGGTGATTGAGATCTTAGAAGCATGGATTCAAGATGATGTTATCAGACTACCATCTCCCAGACGCCCACCGACCGAGGCCGAGATGGCAAACCCCAAATACTGCCACTACCACATATTTTTTCATCACCCAACCAGTGATTGCAATAGACTAAAACATATCTTCAAGGAAAAGATAGAAGCAGGAGAACTTCAGCTGGGGAACTAGGGAGTGCATAGAGATCCACTTCCGGTAAAGAATTGCGTGGTTTGTGGGGACTCCGTGCACGAGACCGTGCAATCCATGATGCAAAATGTATGCGAAATTCTCTACCTTTCCAAGGCGCAGCGTCAAGATGTTTTCACGGCCCTCAATCGTGTCGTGTCAGGCAAACGACTTTTTCCTACTACGGAAGCCGCGCCAAGGGCCCAAGCCATCTCAGGAAACGATACTGAAAAGCAAAATTGGGGACTGTTGACCACGGTTTATTTAAGAGGCAATGAATTCGGTAGCACACTAATCGACGCGGCTTCTGACTTCAACATCATTACCTTCAAGTCTCCGTCTATAATCAAGAACCCGAAAGGGGAAGCCTTGAATGTGTATGGCTACGTTAACCTCGAGAACAAAATGGGAGACGCTATAACACATAGCAAGTTCCACATTGTCAAATAACTAAGTTACGACATCATCTTAGGGCGCTTGTGGGTATTCGACAACAAAGAAAAACTGGGAACACCTCCTCTGCCGATGTCGACACCTGAAAGAATCTCCAACAAGCCGTCCAACCCACTGTCGTGTCAACGAATCGCCAACGAAACTCGATCACCCGGAGAAATACCATTGGCGCTGACTTATGGATTCCAAACGCAAGTAAGTCTGGTCGAATGATCTTCTCTGCAACCAATCATTTCTTCTCTTATCCCGTCATGGGAACTCAGTACGATTACTAGCACTGACGCTGTCAAAAGAGGTGTGAGTGGGACGTCGGGCCGTTCAAGCGCTTCGCTAAGAATTTGGAAGCCGCATTCGAGACTGACGAGACCAATGTAGGATCAGAATCTCACAACGACAATATTTCAGCGAAATTATCAACAACACAATACAACAGCGTCGCAGAAAAATTTCAGGAAGAATATAATAAATGACGTCAGCTAAGATCACGAGAAAGATGTGATAGTCTTGCGAAAATTAGAGAGCTTTTGTAAGGTTGCGAGAATGTCGCAGATCATACCCGAAAATAAAGGACAGATTAGCTGTCATCCACTATGTATTTCCCTATAAATAGTCGTTCAAGTTGTAAAGAAAATGAGAGATTTTTTTTGAGTAAAAAACAAGTAAATATGAGAGAGAAAGTCTAGATCAGAGATCATTCTTGATTTCTTTATCTTTTCTTGTAAGAATATTCAAAGATTGATCAATAAAATTAAGAGTGTAAACCTAAAAATGAGTTGATTAATAATGAAATCATATGAGGGGTGTAGTATAGGATTTCCTGCAACTACATAATGGCGCTAGAAACAGGGAATTTGAAGATTGTTGTTGAGAATATTCAAATCAAGAAAGTGATTAAATAAATCAGTGAACTAGTTAAAAGAAAGATGAATAGAATTAATGAAGATGACAAAAGATTGGATTGTAATATGATAACAAAAACGATGGTTAATGAATTCCATGAAAACATCAAAGGAAGAATACATAAACGAAATTTTGAAGGAAGGAAGGTTATGGCGGTAGAAAATACATCACCCTTGAAAGATTGGGAAAAGCAAAAAATTACATTCATGGCGGCAGAAATACCAAAAGAAAATTTGAACCACACATCTTCATTGGTTATCACAGTGCCTATTATGCGAAAAGAGAAGGAGATAACGACAAAATCCACAGGATATTGAACAGAACTTTAATCGATACAGGAAGTTCAGTGGATATAATATTTTATCACGCGTTCCGGGGAATGGGATTTAAAGATGAAGAAATGTCCAGTTCAACATATTCTGTTCACGGCTTTGGAAAATCCACAACAAAACCTAAAGGAGAGATAGTGGTACGAATTCCACTTGGAGAAATTGAAACACATGTAACGCTGTGCGTGGTGGATATGGAATCTCCATATGATATGTTATTAGGAAGACCATGGATACATGAGATAAAAGCTGTAGTATCAACGTTTCATCAATGTATTAAATTCCCCACACCAAATGGAATAGGTGAAATCAGAGGAGATGTTGACAATGCGAAATTATGTCATCAAATTGAAGTAAAGCATATGAAGGAAAAGGGAAAAAAAAAACAATTTTGCAGAAAGTTGGCAAAGGAAGCAAAGAAAGAAGAAGAATTTAGAGTATATATGATAAGGGCAAAAAAAGGCAAAGGAATACCCAGCGAAATTTCGGAAGAAGGAGAAGAACCTATGAAAACAATAAAAGAACCAACGCCAATGGGAGAACCTAAACCCAATTACATTGCCGCAGAACCAATAAAAGAAATAAAAGTTGGGACTATAGAGGAACCTCTAATATTGAGAATTGGAACCAAAATGGATATGGAAGAATAAGAAAGAACTGTTAACTTGTTGCGAGAATATAAAGATGTTTTCGCAGGAAGCATGGATGAGATACCGGGAATAGATCCATCAATTGCATGCCACAAGTTGGAGATTAACAAAAATGTGAGACCATTTAAATAGAGAATAAGAAAGATTGCAACAACTTACCATTCCCAAATAGAAGAAGAACTACAGAAAATGCTTGATGCAGGAATCATAAGAGAAGCTAAATATCCAGAACGGATAGCGAATATGGTCATTGTCCCAAAGAAAAACAAAGGAATCAGGATTTGCATAGATTTCACTGATTTAAACAAAGCTCGCCCCAAAGATAGTTTTCCGTTACCAGATATTCCTCAAATGGTGGAATCTGCAGCGGTAAACGATAGTGTATCGTCTTTAGATGGGTACAAATGGTATAACCAAATCCTCTCGCTGAAGAAGATCAAGAACATACTGCTTTCTTTGCCCCTAGAGGTTTATATTGTTACACGAAAATTCCATTTGGTTTGCGAAATGCGGGAGCGATATACCAAAGGATGGTATAGAAGGTGTTCGCAAAATGGATACACAAAACATTAGAAGTATACGTGGATGACATGTTAGTAAAGAGTAAAGAAGCTAAAGACCATGTACAAGACCTGAGGGAGATTTTTGAACAAATGCGGCAATATAACATTAAATTGAATCCTGAGAAGTGTACTATTGGAGTTGCATCGGGAAAATTTTTATGCTACATTGTATCAAAGGAAGGAATACAGGTTGATCCAGAAAAAGTGCAAGCAGTTCGCGACATGCCAACACCAGCAACAATAAAAGATGTACAGAAGTTGAATGGGCTTCTAGCTTCGCTGGGGAGATTCATTTCACGATCATCAGACAAATGCAAATATTTTTTCGATATACTCAAGAAGGGCGCGAAATTTAAATGGACTGATGAATGTGAAAAATCTTTTCAAGGGATCAAAGAACATATTATGAATACAACTATTTTACAAAAAGCATAATCATGAGAAGAATTATTGATCTATCTTGCGACGACGTCGCATGCATTAAGTGCTGTGTTATTGCGAGTAGACGCAGGAGTGGAGAAACCCATTTATTACATTAGCAAAACTTTTAATACTGCTGAGAAGAACTACTCAAAGATTTAAAAGTTAATCTTAGCATTAGTTTATGCATCATTTAAGCTCCACATATACTTTCAAGCACACAAGATAAAGGTATTAACAAAAGTACCAATTGAATCAGTGATGAAGAATTCTAAAAGATCAGGAAGAGTGGAGAGATGGAATGCGCAAGTAGGCCACTTTGATATTAAATATGAAATTTTGTCTTCACCAAAATCACAAGTTGTTGCAGATTTCTTGGCAGAATTTCCTTTAGAAGAAGATGAAGCGGTAGAAGAAATGATGGATGTAGAAGAAGAACACGGAGATCCAAAAGATTTATTAACAGAACCAAATAGATGGGAGATATTGGTAGATGGATCATCAAATGGAGAAGGAAATGGAGTTGGAATTGTTTTAATTTCGCCAGAAGGAATAAAGATGGCTTTTTCATTCAGATTGGAATTTGCATCCACTAATAATGAAACAGAATATGAAGCTGTGATACATGCCTTAAAATTCGAAATAGAAATGAAACTAGAAAATGCCAGGATCACTAGTGATTCGCAGCTAGTTATTCGCCAAATAAAGGGAAAGTATACTACAAATGAACCATCCTTGAAGAAATACAAGAAGATGCTTGAAGAATTGTCAGCGAAAATCCCAAAAATAAAATGGAGGCACATTTCAAGAAAAGATAACAGACTCGCATACGCTTTTTCTTTCATCTCAAGCATGATGACAGATCCAACTGCGAGATGCATAAAAATACAAACACTTCTATCACCATCAATCAATAAAGAAGAAGAAGACGTGGATGTGATGATAATAGATAATGAAGAAGAAGAACAAATGAACAATATCGCAGACTGGAGAATGGAACTTCATGCATATTTGGCGAAAGGAGAAACACCAAGAAATAGATTGGAAACACACAAGTTAAAAAGACGTGCAACGAATTATGAATTAAGAGATGGGTTGTTATACCGAAAATATTTTAATGGACCATCACTCAGATGTTTGACACGAGAGGAATGAGAAAAAGTGCTATAAATGTTACATAGTGGGGATGCTGGCAATCATAGCGGAGGAAGATCTTTGGCACATAGAGCAAAAACACAAGGTTATTACTTGCAATACATGCGCGAAGATGAAAAACGAATATCAAGACGTTGCGAAGATTGTCAGCGGCATGGAAAAAAAATACATGCACCTGGAGCACCACTATCATCTTCAACCAGTGTGTGGCCTTTTGGAAAGTGGGGCTTAGATATTGTGGGACCATTTTTACCAGGTTATGGACAAAGAAGATATTTAATGGTCGCAACAGATTATTTCACAAAACGGACAGAAGTGAAGGCAGGACAACATATTCGCGACAAAGATATCTTTACATTCATATTCGAAAATATCATTTGCAGATTCAGAATTCCTGCACAGTTGGTATCTGATAATGGGAAACAATTTGAAGGAAGAATATAAAAATGTTACTTAATGCATTCAAGATAAAATGTGGAAAGTCTACTCCTTTGTATCCACAAGCTAATGGGCAGGTAGAAGCAACAAACAAAACAATTGAAGATATATTAAAGAAGAAATTGGAAGGACATCACATAGCATGGTGCGAACAAGTACATAATGCATTATGGGCGTATAATACAACTAGAAGAGAAGCTACTGGAATGTCACCTTTTTGTTTAACATACGAAGTTGAAGCGGTGTTACCAACAGAAGTTGTTATTCCGACAACAAAAAGAGAAGCTTGGGAGAAAAATCTTAGTGCGGGCTTGATTTCAAAATAAACTTGATGAATTAGAAGAAAGAAGATAAAAATCTTTACAACATATGGAGAATTATCAGCGAAGATTATCCCGAGAATATAATAAACGTGTCAAAATACGCGATTTTCAATCAGGAGACTTACTTCTGCGAGAAACACCAATATATCAGCGAGAAAATGGTGGACAATTAGCGAAAAAATGGGATGGACCTTACATCATTAAGGAGATAGTTGGAACAGGAGCTTATAGATTAATGGATCCAGAAGGAAGAGATGTTGGTCATAGGTTAGATAGACCATGGAACAGGTTGTACTTAAAAAGATATTATACGTAAGAAGCTTTGAGAAGTTATGGATTCTGAAAGAATAATTGCAAGATTACTCATATCAAAACAAGATCATGATGTGCGAAATTTTCGCAGAGATAATCACAGAACAATGACATAAAAGAAAGGGGCGAACCTTTATGGCGTACACCCTAGTTCGCGAATAAAATTTCGCAAGAGACAAATGTAAGACCTAAAGTACATCATATTAGGGGGTACCTGTTGCATGGCTCAGGGAAAGGCTACACCGCCACCAGAACCTGAGTCATGGAGATTTGGGGTCAATAAAACCCATCCGGGAGAGGCACCTTGGATTCTCATCTTAAGCATATGACTTGGGTTGGGTGACTAAGGTAATAAGGACTCTCTCAAGGAGTGCAGATCTGATTAAGGCGCCGAGGTATTTGATAGACGCATTTATGTGTCTAATTTGTCCTCAATGTTTCGTATTGTTAGTACTTGTTTTCGTCCTTATTATGGTGTTTTGTGTGTTTGTAGGTATTTTTTGGAAATAAATATTGATGGTAAATTCGACTCAAAAAGTTGTTAAAGGCACCCCGGAGGACATATGTTATATGGACTCCAGCAACGGATAAGGGGCGACCACTGGATAAGGGGTGACCTTCTTTAACAAATTCAAAATCTTATTTTGGCGGGAAAATAATTATTTGAAAACCCGATATACTCTTATTTGATTTTGGAGGGATTCTGGCAAGATTCAATCACGTATTTGGACATGTATGAACCTGTTTTGCTGAGACAGGATTGGTAAGTCCCTTTGTTTCGAGAAAATAGGGATGTTTCGTGGATTAAGAGAAATCAGGGCAATATATTCCCGTGAGTTATCCTAGGGATTTTTCTTTATCTTTGGAAGGTTTTCTTGAGCCACAGCGTGTCCAACTTCATCTGATACAAGTTTCCAGAGGGTTAGAGTGTGTAGAGATGCAATTAACGTGTGAAGAAGCTATAAAAAGGAATTATCTCCCGTGACTGGAAGAAAAGAATAATGAATTTATTGGAGGATTGTTCGCAGTTATGGTGGAGTATTCTTGGTACTCTGCTACTATATAAGGTGCTCGAGTTGACTAGAAGAGAGAGGGAGAAAGAGAACACAACAAAGACGAAAAATCAGAGTTTCAGAAACCTCCATTGCTTCTGCTGTACCAAGAACACGAAGAACATAAGACCCACACTGAGCAGTCTTATTTTGCTATAGTGATTGCGACTGTTACAGAACAGTCTTAAAAGCTACAGTTTCAGCGACTGTCGCAAGACAGTCTTATTTGTTACAGTGATAGTGACAATCAACATATATCGTTCTCTGTAACTTTAATTATTTTTACACTTTTATCATTTGTAAACCTATCTTTGAGCATAAATGAAATCAACTTTTGAGCGTGTTTCCAACATGATGGGAGGCTAAATTCTCCCACACCCAAGGAAATGAGGAAGCTATTTACACATGAATAATTGGTAATCATTTATTTCCTCTAATTTATAATTCACTCAATCACTGCTTTTGCAGAGTCTTTAACTGTTTAAAAAAAAAATTCTTCATTAGTTGTGATTCAATTAGATAGGTTATGCTTTGTTTAGATAATCTATGCTTAGGGATACAATTAATTTCTGAGAACTTTCCAGATTATTTGTGAATTAAGAAATAAGAGTCTTAAAAGATAATTAGAGTTTGGATTGTTTACCATAATTTATTCATGTGTAATAGTGAAATTAGTGTCTTGGTTGTTTTTAAATTTTTATTAAGTCTAAAATTCAGTGCCTTCACAAGTCTTAAAACAACCCTTTTATCACTATCTACAACAACTTTGAAAACACATCAAATTTTTGGCGCCGCCGACGCGGACTTGTCTTTAGGCTAGAGTTTTTAGATTTTTTTTTAGGTTTTTATTTTTTTTTATTTTATTTGTTCTTCTTTACATTTTTGGGTTTTTGTCTTTTCCTTACAGATTTTGGAATTGGGAGCGAAAGAATATTTTGCCAAAGCTTTGGTGAATACTTAAAGACTTGGAGTAAAAGACAAAGCGAAAGGAGCGAAAGAAGAATTTTTTTTTTGTTTTTATTAAAAAAGAGAGAAAAAAAAAGAGAGACATTTTTTTTTTAGACTTTCCTTTTCTTTTGGACTTGGACATTTGGAAATTCTTTTATTTTTAAACCCTACGGAAGGGTAGTATTAAATATTAAACTGTTTGCAGAGAAGGACGGTGATTACGATATCACCTCGACCCCTCGGGTTCGTACACGACATTGGAGTTGTGGCCCGAGTCGACTTCAGCGGTTCATCCCCCGTCTGGAACGGGGGGTAAGTTTGTCGAAACACTCGCGAATCCCCTGCCAGCGAGTTACTGTATTCCTTCGTTTGCATATATGCTAAGGACTTGAAAACGTCTGCTTTAATTTCCTAGCAAAGGGCAAGGACTGGCCATACAAGATAAGGGTTCGGATTTCATCACCGTTCTCTTCTTGCCCGCCTTAGGAAAACAAAACCAAACGCGAACCTAAACCTAAAATTTGGAATAGAACGAGACCTATAGGGTAACGAGCTTAATAGGAAAGTCGTTCGAAAAATATTGGTTACTTTTTTGAGAATACTTCGAAGTTCATGATGGTTTCTGTGAGTTGAATGCGTGACTGCGCCGCCTTGGAATGCAGTGAGGCCTTAGGTATCAAAGCTCTACGCAGCTTCCCTCGCCTCTATTCAACTTACTTTGACTCGGATTGATTCCATAGGGGTTTTCTCAAATTGTAACGAATTCTCATTCGAAGGATTAGAAGCTGGTCTAGAAACAATCTAAGTGGAGCCATCATGCTTTTTGTTTGTTAGAAATCAGTAGGTTTGCTGTGGTGGATTCATCCTTGTTTGTGTTTGCATAGAACTTCCCTTCCTTTTAGGACTTTTTTTTTTCTTTTTTTTTTCTAGTATATGCCCGAGGTTATCAGAGAGCGGGCTTGGAAAAGAAACTCTCTAGGTCGTTTGATTAGTGATAAACCTAGTAGTTCTTCTTGTGAAGGCGGGGAGCTCGAAGACTCTTCTTTTGAGAGCCCCGTTTTTGGAAACTTCAGTTTTGAAAATCTATCTCTTCGTGAGGAAGGTACCCCTAGTACTTCAGCTGTGCCAGCGATGGCAACTTTGAAAGATTACATGTTCCCAACTAGGACCAACCGAGCTTCGTGCATTAAATTGCCAGCCAGTACGACTAATTTCGAGATAAAACCTAGTATTCTTCAGATGATCCCTATGTTCTTAGGAAAAGATGATGAGAACCCTTATTTTCATATTAGGGACTTTGAGGAAATCTGTGGGACAGTTAGAATAAAAGACCTCACTGATGAAGTTTTGAAACTTAAGATGTTTCCCTTTTCCTTGAGAGATAAAGCCAAGACCTGGCTGAACAACCTACCACCTGAGTCCATTGAAACATAGCAGGAACTTGTTGCGGCTTTCTATATGAAATTCTACCCTAAGCATAAAACTGCAGTTGTTAGGCAGAAAATTAGTGCTAGTGTGCAACAAGAGGGAGAGTCTCTTTATAGGTTTTTAGAGAGATTCAATGATATCCTATCCCAGTATCCTCACCATGGATTTGATAAGATGAAACTTGTTAAGATTATTTGTAATGGTTTAGACTATTCGACCAAAGCCATGGTCGAGTCTATGTGCGCTGGTGAGTTCACCAGTAAAAATGCTGATGATGCTTTTACCTTCTTATGAGCTATTGCTGAAAAATCCCAACAGTGGGAGTATTGTGTTGAACCCCCTAAAATACTCTTGGTCAATAGAAGTAGCATGAATGTGGTAGATACAAGATTCGAGTCAGATGCTAAGTTTGCTGCTTTGTCTAGAAGGTTAGAAGCTTTGGAATTGAATCAGCCTAATTATAGGTCTCTTGTTGAACCTGATGATAGGATTAGAGCCGCTCAAGTCTCTAGTTGTGGAGTAGAGCCCAATAACTCGTTTTGGGAAGGTCATGTTAGTGAAGAACAAGCCCATGTTGTTTATAACAACGCTAGGTTTGAGAACCATCAGAAGTCTGACCCATACTCAGAAACCTACAACCCTGGTTGGAGAAACCATCCTAATTTTTCTTGGTCTAAGGGACATAATCAAGGTCAGTTTAGTAATTCTCAGCCTCCCCCAGGTTTTGGTTATGCTAAGAACTCTTCAGGTCAACCCCAGTTTCAGAACCCTTCGGATAAAAAGATCACAAGTTTAGAAGACACTCTAGCCTCGTTTATTTAAAACTATGATAAGATCAACCTAATGGTTGCTCAAGGGATAGAAGAAAGTAAAAATATAGGTTATGCTAACTCCCAAGCTATTTCTGAGTTAAACAACCAGGTTAGTCAGATAAATGAATCTTTGAGGGAAAAAGGTAAGTTTCCTAGTCAAACTCAACCCAATCCTAAAGCAGAGAAATCGTACAATCATGTGTACTCTATTACAACCCTTAGGAGTGGAAAGAAAGTTGACAATAAGGTTGCCATGCCTGATAGTGAACATGTTGTAGTTCACCCTTTTGATCCAGAAAATGAGGAGATTGATAGAGTCTCTAAAGAGACCAATGAGGGTCCTGCTGATCCCAGCTTTGTTCCCAGAGCCCTGTTTCCCCAGCTGCTAGTTCCAACTAAGAGCGAGTCGAACTTTAATGATATATTGGAGGTTTTTAAGCAGGTTACTATCAACCTACCATTGTTGGATGCAATTAAGCAGATTCCCGCTTATGCCAAGTTTCTTAAGGACTTGTGTACACGAAAGCGTAAGCTTAGTGTCCAAAAGAAAGCCTTCCTAGTTAGTCACGTGAGTTCCATTATTCAGAATACCACTACTCCTAAGTATAAAGACCCAGGGTCCCCTACTATTTCTTGCACAATAGTAAAATACCGTGTTGAGAAAGCTTTCCTTGACTTAGGAGCCAGTGTGAATTTACTTCCATACCATGTGTACCTTAAGCTAGGACTTGGTGATATGAAACCTACCCAGATGACACTTCAGTTAGCTGATAGGTCCGTTAAAATTCCTCGTGGTGTGATCGAGGATGTTCTTATTGAGGTCGACAAGTTTATTTATCCAGTGGATTTTGTTAGCCTAGATACCCAACCTGTCCCTGACCCAGAGAACCAGATACCAGTGATTTTAGGTCGCCCATTTTTAGCAACATCCAATGCGATCATTAATTGTCGAACTGGTATTATGAACTTGTCTTTTGGTAATATGACTATTGAGCTGAACGTCTTTCATATTAGTAAGCTACCCTCTGAACTAGATGACTCGAGCATAGAAGAGTTAAACATGATAGGAACATTAGTTGAGGAGTCATTACCAAACACTTTGTTAGTTGAGGAGTCCTAACTCACTTTGGGATTGATTTCGATGATGATGATGTGATTAATGAGGTGAATGCTTTGTTAGATTCAACCCATTTGTTAGACATTAGTAACGGATGGAAACCTAAGTTTGAACCACTACCAGTTTCTAAGTCTATCCTCGTTCCTTCGTTATAAGAGCCTCCTAAGTCTGACCTAAAACCATTGCAAGATACCCTGAAGTATGTGTTTTTAGGCCCGTCTGAGACTTTACCTGTGATTGATGCTTCCGACTTGGATAGTGATCAGGAAAGTAGGCTAGTGACCGTCCTTCAAAACAACAAGGAAGCTTTAGGGTGGACCATAGAATACATTAAGGGTATAAGTACTACTGTTTGTATGCATCAGATCTATTTAGAGGAAGATACCAAACCTTATAAGGAGATGCAACGAAGACTAAACCCTAATATGAAAGAAGTAGTTCGAACCGAGGTTCTTAAGCTGTTAGATGCAGGCATTATCTACCCCATTTCATACAGTAAGTGGGTCAGACCCGTTCAGGTTGTTCCCAAGAAATACGGTATTACTGTAGTCCAGAATGATAACAATGAGTTAATCCCGACCCGAGTGACCACGGGTTGGCGTGTTTGTATTGACTATAGGAAATTGAACAAGGTCACTAGGAAGGACCACTTTCCCCTTCCCTTTATCGACCAAATGCTAGAGAGATTAGCTGGACATAGTCATTACTGTTTTCCAGATGGATACTCAGGCTACAATCAGATCGTTAATGCCCCAGAAGACCAAGAAAAACTAATTTTATTTGTCCCTTTGGTACCTTTGCATATAGACGCATGCCTTTCGGGCTATGTAACGCCCCTGCGACTTTTCAGCGTTGCATGATGAGCATATTTTCCGATATGGTATAAAAGTTTTTAGAGGTCTTTATGGATGATTTTTCAGTGTTTGGTTCGTCTTTCGATGAGTGCTTGCATCATTTGTCATTAGTGTTGACTAGGTGTAAGGAAAAGAATCTTGTGCTTAATTGGGAGAAATGTCATTTCATGGTTCAATCAGGAATTGTCTTAGGGCATATCGTATCTTCTAAGGGTATAGAGGTAGATAAAGCCAAAGTTGACCTTATCAAGACTTTACAGGTCCCAAAAACCGTAAGAGATATTAGGTCATTCTTAGGGCATGCAGGTTTTTATCGTCGATTCATTAAGGATTTTAGCTTGATTTCTAGACCTCTTTGCAACTTGCTTGCAAAAGATGTTAAGTTTGTCTTTGATGATGCTTGTTTAGAGGCTTTTGAGAAGCTTAAGACTTTACTCACTACCGCCCCCATAGTCCAGGCACCCAACTGGAACTTACCCTTTGAGATCATGTGTGATGCTTCAGATTATGCTATTGGTGTTGTGCTAGGTCAGCGAGAAAACAAATTACTTCATGTGATTTACTATGCTAGCAAAACTCTGAATGATGCCCAGTTGAACTATACCACTACCGAGAAGGAACTGTTAGCCATTGTGTTTGCCTTAGACAAGTTTAGACCCTATCTCTTAGGTTCTAAGATCGTCATATATACTGATCATGCTGCTTTGAAATATCTTTTGTCTAAGAAGGATACGAAACCTAGATTGATTAGGTGGATACTTTTGTTGCAAGAGTTTCTCCAGACATTAGAGACAAAAAGGGTGCCGAAAATGTAGTAGCAGACCACTTGTCTAGGCTAGTTGTTGATTCCCTGATGATCCCTTCCTATAAGGGATAGTTTTCCTGATGAACAACTTTCTTTGTTACCCAAGCACCTTGGTATGCGAATATAGTGAATTATCTTGTTACTGGTCGAATGCCCCAACATTGGGGTAAACAAGATCGTTCTAGGTTTTTAGCCGAGGTTAAGCACTTCTTTTGGGATGATCCTTATTTGTTTAAGTATTGTCCAGACCAGATTATTAGGAGATGTATACCTGAGAGTGACCAGTCCAGTATTATTTCCTTTTGTCATGATCATGCTTGTGGGGGTCACTTTAGTGCTAAGAAGACTGCTGCTAAGATATTGCAGTGTGGATTCTATTGGCCTTCGTTGTTTAAAGACTCCCATAGTTACTGTGTTACTTGTGAGCGTTGCCAGAAATTAGGAACCATTTCCCGTAGGAACATGATGCCCTTGAACCCTATTTTAGTTGTTGAGGTCTTTGATGTGTGGGGTATTGACTTTATGGGTCGTTTCCTAATTCTTTTGGTAACCTATACATCCTTGTCGCCGTAGACTATGTCTCTAAGTGGATTGAGGCGGTTGCGTGTAAAACCAATGACCATAGGGTTGTGATTGAGTTCTTGAAAAATAATATACTTACACGTTTTGGTACACCGCGAGCTATAATTAGTGATGGAGGGTCGCACTTTTGTAATGGACCTTTTAGGCTTCTGATGAAGAAATATGGTATTACACATAAGGTAGCTACCCCGTATCATCCGCAGACTAGTGGTCAGGTAGAGGTTTCCAATAGGGAGATAAAACGTATATTAGAGAAAACAGTTAATCCTAATCGGAAAGACTGGTCGTCTAGGCTTACTGATGCCTTATGGGCTTACCGTACTGCGTTTAAGACCCCCATTGGAATGTCGCCTTATCGGCTTGTGTATGGCAAGGCATGTCATTTACCTGTTGAGTTAGAACATAGAGCTTATTGGGCTGTTAAGCAGCTAAATTTTTCACTTGACAAGGCAGGAGCCCATAGGAAACTCCAGCTCAATGAGTTGGACGAGATTCGTATAGATGCTTACGATAGTGCGAAGGAGTATAAGAACAAAATGAAACTTGTGCATGATAGAAATATTTTACGGAAGTCATTTTCTCCAGGTCAAAAGTTCTTCTGTATGATACCCGTTTACATCTTTCCCTGGGAAGTTACGTTCTCGGTGGACGGGTCCTTTTATTGTTCGCATGTCTTCCTCATGGAGATGTTGAAATTGAGACACCGGATGGTAGTAGTTCTTCGAAGGTTAACGGTCAGAGATTGAAACCCTTTTTAGAGCCCTTTCCTACAGGTGATGTTGAGGAGGTCCCTCTGGAGGACCCTGTTTACCCTTGATTGACCATCGAGGAAGTTGTATGTTGTATATTAGTTTTTGATTTTCTTCACCCAGGTACTATCTTTCCAACTTCTCCTCGTGTTATTTTACTTTTGATATTGCTCTTTCATTAGAAACATTGAGGACAATGTTGGATTTAAGTTTGGGGGTGGGAAAGAACTTTTTAGTTGCACTTTTGAAACTTCTAGCGTCACATGGTATCCGGTTAGCTAAGTTTACATATTGTTTCTCACCGAAAAGATAGAAATTGGAATGCTAGGGATAACAACCTTTTGAGACATTGGAGAAAAAGACATTGAGATCCTTGAAATCAGGAGAGAACTTGTTCCTTTTAGAGGGTAACCGTGATGGACCTAACCATACATGATGGAAAGGCAAGTAGGTCAGGAAATGCCAGAAAGACAAATCAACCTCACAATGTAGTCTTATTTACTGGATTGCGACTCTGTCAGTAGAAACTTATCGTCATCAACAAGCGGAGCGACATCAAAATCTATGAAGAAAGTTGAAGACGTTTTAGGTTTAGAAGCAACAATAGAAAAGAATAATTCAAAAATCAAAGTTGAAGTTATAAGAGCAAATGATATAAGTTGTTAGAATCCATGATACCAAGACATCACAAGTTGCGAAGATCCAAGTTTTGAAAGTCCTTCTCTCATTTCCATGTAAATTGTTGTCTTGTAATTTTTGTTTCCAAAAAAAAAAAAATGAAAAAAAAATGAAAAATGAAAAAAATCATCGTTACGTTTTGTTCAATAAGGCCAAAGGGAAGTAGAAATTTATAAGTCAAGCAAGAAATCAAAGAGAAGAGTTAATTGTCAAGGTTCTATGAGGTTCGATAGTTTATCATCAACAGTTGAAGACCGAAGAAGACATTTTTTCTACTGAGCACTATGAGAGAGTCGAAGAAAGATACATTTGGTTGCTTTGTTAGTCCGCTTTCAATATGGCACAAGATCTTTCTAGCACTGGTTTAACTCATCACACGTAATTAGTCCAGCTGTGTAGCAGATGTCCCTCTCATCTTTATCTCTCTCCTAATCTTATCCAGCTGTAAAGCAGCGGACACATCTTACAATGTTTATCTAGTTGTGTAGCGGATATCTCTTTATCTAGCAGTGTTGCAGATGTGTCTCCCCTTTTCTTCAATCAACTTTAGAGCTAACACATTTAATTTCTCTGGCATTCTAGTTACTTGGAGATATATTGAGAATATGCATGTCCTCATAGCTCTTTGGATACTTGTGACCAATTAGAAGTAATGGTTTTGTGGGTACACCTCTGGTAAACCCTCCCGAGATTAACTCGGTTTTATTTTTTATTAGTTTTGCTCGAGGACTAGCAAATAATAAGTTTGGGGGTATTTGATAGACGCATTTATATGTCTAATTTGTCCTCAATGTTTCGTATTGTTAGTACTTGTTTTCGTCCTTATTATGGTGTTTTATGTGTTTGTAGGTATTTTTTGGAAATAAATATTGATGGAAAATTCGGCTCAAAAAGTTGTTAAAGGCACCCCGGAGGACATATGTTATTCGGACTCCAGCAATGAATAAGGGGCGACCACTGGATAAGGGGTGACCTTCTTTAACAAATTCAAAATCTTATTTTGGCGGGAAAATAATTCTTTGAAAACCCGATATACTCTTATTTGATTTTGGAGGGATTCTGGCGAGATTCAATCACGTATTTGGACATGTATGAACCTGTTTTGCTGAGACAGGATTGGTAAGTCCCTTTGTTTCGAGAAAATAGGGATGTTTCGTGGATTAAGAGAAATCAGGGCAATATATTCCCGTGAGTTATCCTAGGGATTTTTCTTTATCTTTGGAAGGTTTTCTTGAGCCACAGCATGTCCAACTTCATCTGATACAAGTTTCCAGAGGGTTAGAGTGTGTAGAGCTGCAGTTAACGTGTGAAGAAGCTATAAAAAGGAATTATCTCCCGTGACTGGCAGAAAAGAATAATGAATTTATTGGAGGATTGTTCGCAGTTATGGTGGAGTATTCTTGGTACTGTGCTACTATATAAGGTGCTCGAGTTGACTAGAAGAGAGAGGGAGAAAGAGAACACAACAGAGACGAAAAATCAGAGTTTCAGAAACCTCCATTGCTGCTGCTGCACCAAGAACACGAAGAACATAAGACCCACACTGAGCAGTCTTATTTTGCTATAGTGATTGCGACTGTTACAGAACAGTCTTAAAAGCTACAGTTTCAGCGACTGTCGCAAGACAGTCTTATTTGTTACAGTGATAGCGACAGTCAACATATATATCGTTCTCTGTAACTTTAATTATTTTCACACTTTTATCATTTGTAAACCCATCTTTGAGCATAAATGAAATCAACTTTTGAGCGTGTTTCCAACATGATGAGAGGCTAAGTTCTCCCACAACCAAGGCAATGAGGAAGCTATTTACACATGAATAATTGGTAATCATTTATTTCCTCTAATTTATAATTTATAATTCACTCAATCACTGCTTTTGCAGAGTTTTTAACTGTTTGCAAAAAATTTCTTCATTAGTTGTGATTCAATTAGATAGGTTATGCTTTGTTTAGATAATCTATGCTTAGGGATACAATTAATTTTTTAGCATTTTCCAGATTATTTGTGAATTAAGAAATAAGAGTCTTAAAAGATAATTAGAGTTTCGGATTGTTTACCATAATTTATTCATGTCTAATAGTGAAATTAGTGTCTTGGTTGTTTTTAAATTTTTATTAAGTCTAAAATTCAGTGCCTTCACAAGTCTTAAAACAACCCTTTTATCACTATCTATAACAACATTGAAAACACATCAAGGTACACGGTTGAGTCAAGAGTGCCAGGGACGTTTGAAACGTACCTTGCCATTCTTGACAAGTCTTGGCTTATACTGCACTCGGCCCAAAGAAAACCCCACTTAGGGTGCAGTCTCGTAACCATAAGCCCTATAGGTAAAAGGGATAAGAGGCTGTGAAAACAACTGGTTGTTGTTAAGACTGGATGGGAGGAGCTAACCTTGTATGGTAGAAGTACGCCTCCTTGAAGGGGAAACCAGGGGGAGATAAGGGAGGCACCCTCCATTAGGTAGCTGATAAGTGTCTTAAGACGCAAATGTCATGAGGCTTTTTATTCACAAGGATATTAAGGCTTGTCATATTTGTGCGGAAATCCTGAAGAGGCAATAATACAAAAGAAAAAGATAAGACGAGATCAATGGGTTTTCGCATGAAAGTGCGAAGACGTCCTGCGATTTCGTCGCACGATGGCAATGTCATGGGGATTTATTTTCGCAAGAATATTTAGGCCTGTCATATTGTCGCAACATTCTTGAAGAGTCCATAATACAAAAGAAAAAGTTAAGGCAAGATCAATGGGTTTTTGCATGAAAGTGCAAGGACGTCCTGTGATTTTTTCGCAATGACAAGAGGTGGAATAATAAGACCTTTAATTAGGAAGGCAAAATAAGACCACATGATAAAACAAAATACTTATAAGTATTCGTAACAAATTATTTTTTGCAAGAAATATAATGAGAGGAAAGTATGGGAATCAATACACAAGAAGCATTATCTTTCTCATCAACAAAATATTAAAGGGAAAAGTTGATTCCAAAGTTGGTTGAAAAATGTAACTCGCAAAAGTGATAAAAATAAGACAGTTCAAGAAGACAAATCTAGATAAGAATCTCAAGCTTCAGTATTAATTTCAGTAGCAGGAGATAACAGAAATTCTTCGCCAATATTCTCGCAAGCCTCTCCTTCATTTCGGTTCTGATCTTCGCCTTGACTAGCATCTTGATTATCGCCAGCAATTACTTCTTCAGGAGAAATTTCATTCTCATTTTGATTAACACCAGCAGATGCTTCTTTAGAAGGAATTTCTTCTTCATCTTCCAATAAATTATCCTCTGCACCGCTTTCGTAATCATAATCACTATCAGCAGGGCGAGGAACTTCATCATCATCTACTTCTAAAGGTTCAATTGATGTAGGAGGAAGAGATTTGGACAATAAAATGTCATTTACAAGGACTTCAGCCCGGATATGAACTTGACGAAGAAGTGCTCCCTGATGATTCATATCTTGAATATCCTTAAAATAAGAAATATAATCAAGTCTTCTTTCTGCTCGGTCGCGGGAACCAATAAGGGTAGAGACGAGCAATGCATTTTCTTTGCGAATCTTGGCATATTTAGCCTCCAAAACAGAAATAGAAGAATGAAGATTCTTCTAAGACTCTGCGAAAGATAGAATACAAAATTTCATTAAGATAAAGAATTCAGAAAGATATGACAAAGAAAAGATAATTAAGGTAGTCAAACTATTATGACTACTTTCCTTTTGAGAAATAAGGTGTTGAATAAAAGACAGACAACTATTCTCCCAACGGTCCATTGCGTCATCAAATTTATCTCCAACTAAACCTCTAAGTCGAGATTGAAGATTTTTCTCTTTAGAAATAAGAAAGGCATTTTTCTTCGCAAGAGAAGAATAAGATTCTTCTAATTATGAATATTGTTCTTTAAGCTGATTCGCCTTTACACTTAAAGTTGTTCTACCTTGAATGAGTGTATGTCTTTCAGCGATAGATGACTCTGTTACTTCTTTAAGTTCATTTATAAAGAGCGAAGAGATTGCTCTTGGTCATCACATACTTTTTGAAGAATACTAAGTTGTTGCGAAGATATCGCCATCTTGTTTAAATAAGTTCGCTTCTCCTCAGATAAGGTTTTATTCTCATATGATAAAGTTTCCATCCCTAAATTAGCTTTATTCAAAGAATAAGAAAGGCGAGATACTTCATTACTTAATAAATCTTGTCTTTGAACTAATTGGGTATTTTCATTGGTAAGATTATTTATATGATCAAGAGAATATGAATAGAGGTTATCTAATTGGTTATATTGATCCATCAAAATTTATTTATCAACACGGGCTTCTTCAACAGCAGATTCAAATTGATATCTCTCCATTATTCATTTCTGGTTTAAAGCTTAACATGCGAACGAGGGATTTCAAGGATAATTAAATATGGGAAGGATAAAACCATTAAAAAGGAAAATTAAAGACACAGATAAAAAAATCATACCTCTCAATTCATCATTCTTCTTGTGAAGATTGTCACGATCTAGCAAAACATTCTGAAGCTTTTGATTTTCGAGACGAAGAGCATTACATTCTTTTTCCAAAGCTGTCTGCGAAGCAGCTCTGTCAAAACCTAAATGCTTGCTCAGAATTTCGCAAAAATTAAACTTGATAGGATCAATAGAAGACTTCTTGACATCATCCAGGACTTCAGATAAAACTTTGAAGGCAATATCTATCCCTTCCACGGTTTCTTTCGAAAGAGGAAGAGACTTAGGTAGAGAACTGGTAGTGATAGAAAGTTGAGAAATATTCTCAATGGGAAGAGAAGAGGTTTCATTCACAGAAGGATCAATAAGGGGGTTTCAATCATTGAAAGATCAGCTGAAGAAATGAAGTTTGAGGCAGCTTTTTCTCGAATTGGAGATAAAGGTTTATCTTGCGAAGATGTCGCAGGAGGTTTAGAAGAGATGAGTAAGTGGAAGGGAACAGAAGTTGGAACAGTTTTAAGGTGGCGAGATTTCTTGAGAGGTTTATTGACATCTTTATCACCCTGCGAATTACAATCCAGATAAGAAACAGAGGCAACAATATTGTTATTAGAAAAGAATAGTGTTTCTTACTACCTTCTCATTCGCAGACTTTCTTTTATGTGCAACAACCTTATGTTGCGATTTGGGAATGTTAGGGTTCTGAACTGTAAATCTAGTGTTGGAGGCGCTTTTGCTGAACTAACAAGAGTATGGGAATCACATAAACAACATAAACAACATCAAATAAGGCAATAAACAAGATTAATTTCAATTTCAGCAAAACCCATAAAGAAAAAAAAAAAGAAAACTAACCTTGATGAATCCATGGAAAACAATAGCAGGGAGATTGTTTCGAAGAAAATTACGAACGATGAAGATTTGCAGAAGAAATAGTATGAAGATGAAGAAGAACTTAAAAAGATTGAAGAAGAAAGAAGAAAAGTTGCAATAATGGAATTT
Source organism: Papaver somniferum (assembly GCF_003573695.1). Lineage (NCBI taxonomy): Eukaryota > Viridiplantae > Streptophyta > Magnoliopsida > Ranunculales > Papaveraceae > Papaver > Papaver somniferum. The sequence continues at coordinate 4,662,864 of NW_020621603.1, read as the reverse complement.
GCAGAAGAAGGATGAAGTTGCAGAGAAAATAAAAAGAAAGAAAAAGAGAGTGAGAAGGAATATATATAGAGGGAATTTCTCCTCGAGAAAATAAACACGATTAATACGGAAAGATATAAGCGGTTAAAAATCAACGGTTACAAAAGACGTGTCGAGAAATAGATGGAAGAAAGAATACGTGTGATAAATGCAGAATATGAAGAGGAGAACAACTGCGGAATTTCTCACATCATTCTCTACTTCGCAGAAAAGATATGAGAAGAGGCAAGATGTAGGATCAGAATCTCGCAAAAACAATATTTCAGCGAAATTATCAACAACACAATACAACAGCGTCGCAGAACAATTTCAGGAAGAATATAATAAATGATGTCAGCTAAGATCACGAGAAAGATGTGATAGTCCTGCGAAAATTAGAGAGCTTGCGAAATTAATATTTGTAAGGTTGCGAGAATGTCGCAGATCATACCCGAAAATAAAGGACAGATTAGCTGTCATCCATTATGTATTTCCCTATAAATAGTCGTTCAAGTTGTAAAGTAAAGGAGAGATCTTTTTTGAGTAAGAAACAAGTAAATAGGAGAGAGAAAGTCTAGAGCAGAGATCATTCTTGATTTATTTATCTTTTCATGTAAGAATATTCAAATATTGATCAATAAAATTAAGAGTGTAAACCTAAAAATGAGTTGATTAATAATGAAATCATATGAGGGGTGTAGTGTAGGATTTCCTGCAACTACAACCAAAATTCAAGTGGTTACACAACACCCGAACTCGTTTCAAATCAGAGATATGGTAGTCAAAGCGACCTCGTTTCAAGTCGGAAATATGACGGTGAAGATGGCCATTCGAACCGATTTATCCAAAGAAAAATAAGACGAGCCGTATCTGGTGGCAGACGTCCTTCTGGGTGGTTATTGCAAGCTCATCAACACCGACAAGCTGGAGGGTGTGGTAGTTCACTCGCGATGGCTCAGACTAAAGCGCTGTACCTCTTTCTCTTACAGCTCTTCCTTTAGTATTTTCTTCAGCAATTTATCTTTCCACTCAATATTTGTATTCCCAATGCACCGTTTGCATTTTTCGTTAGGGTTTCGTTTTATCTAAAGCACACCTTTCCTTCCAAACGAGTCTTCCGATTCTCAAAAAAAAAACACATACCAAATAAATCCCAAATCATCGAGAAACCATTAACCATCATATCACAACCAGAAAATCCGAAATCCTGCCAGAAAATGTTTCATCTATTCAAAGCTCTGAAGGGAATGATTTACAAACATAGAAAGTCGAACAACCTATCCTGATAGAAGATTTGGGCCTTTCAAATAAGAAGTTTTATTCAAAAATGTGAAACCGCAGACGGGATGTTAATTGGCGAAACCCTAACTCCGCCGAGGATACAAAGAGGATAAAAATGAGTCTGCAAAGCATCAAGACGACTAAGTAACAAATAGAAACAAGAAAAAGGGAGAAGCTAGTCATCGAAAGAAGGTGCGCGAATTGCCAATACTTCGGTAAGAGCTCTTTCAAACACTTTCCCCAACAATCTCTCGGACGGAAAATGTTCCATCCGAAAGCCGCATCAGCAGTAGAAACCTCAACATCCCACCCGGAGTCCGTCTCAGCAGCAACAACATTCATCTCCTTCGAGACATCGGCTTCTACTGCCAGCCCAACATATGCCACCATGACTCCCCCAATGTCACCGACAACAGTTTCGTCGTCTACTCCGGAAACTGTTTCAGTTACAACAACCGCAGCATCATCTTCCTTGAAGGTTTTCTCAGCGACCTTTTGAGGAGGTTTCTCGATTCATCTGCATCAGGATCAGGGATTATGACACCATCCTGGAAAGGGACGCGACGTTGGCCTTCCCCTAAAAGTTTCATAAACTCAGTCTTCCGTCGTTTTAACCGAGAAGCGAACCCTCCCGCCCTAGCACTGGTCCGTGAAGAAGTTTTGTTGCACCGAAGCCTCTCAACACACTGGGATGATTCGTTGAGTTCCCGTCCCTCCTCCAAAGGTATGTCCCGAATAATTTCGCCAGCTTCACGGAACATAGATTCAATTTTATCCAATGCCTCCCCATGAGAAGAAAACTGGTTTTCGCCGATTCCAAAATTTCTCTTTGAAGAGTTAGAGGTACGTCTGTCACTGGAAGATCCCATTATGTGCTGCAAAGTCAGATAAAGTGGGTAAGTTTTCACCCTGTATACACCAACAACCTACATAACAAAGAGGAAAAGATGGAAAACTAGGAGAAAACACGAGACGATACCTGTAGAGAGGATAGGCACGATTTCAGGACGACCTGTGCGACTGAAGGATTCAAGATAATCTCTTATATCCAGCAGAGCGATGAGGTCCCGAAAAGGAAAGCCTTCTACTAGCTGCGAATTAAGGCGTGACATCAGATTTTAATGAATCCATTTTCTACCAGCAAATATAAGGAAATGCCTGGCCATGCGAGATAAATTAGGGTTTGGTGAGAAAACGTGGAAGTACATGTGTAACACCCCGTGTTTTTAGCATGGCTCATTCTAAAGATGCGCCATTTGCTTGTGATGAAGCTTCATCCAAAGCTTCTGTTGCGTTGGAAAAGGAAGATTGACCCTTGTCCAATGCATTGACAATGTTCAGCCAACATGGTTGGACATCGGGTTGGCAGCGGACGACCAACATGGCTGAACATCAGAGTTGGCATTGGCAGTGAACATCCATTTTGCCCGGTTATTCAGAAATATATGGAAATGGACATGAATAGTAAAAGTGGGGAGTTGATGAATGATTTTTGGTCCCCCAATTCAAGTTCTAAAAATGTCAAGTTAACATATATAGGGAGGGGCACTTGGTTGAAGGTGCATATACGGACCATGCTCCAAGTGAGATAGCCTTAGAGATGTACAGCCATCACGGCTGGAAATTGGAGTGGCCTATGGGACAAAGACGGAAGTACAGCCATCACGGCCTTTCATGGGATATGGCTCAGTAAATGTTCAGTCGTCATGGCCGGACATTGAAACTGTCCTGTGAGCCAGAACTGAATGTACAACCATTACGGCCGTACATCGCAGTTGGCCAGAATGGTAAGGTGCAGCCATCATGGCCTGGGGAGTTGATGAATGATTTTTGCTCCCCCAATTTGAGTTCTAAAAATGTCAAATTAACATATATATGGAGGGGTAGTTGGTTGATGGTGCATATGCGGACTATGTACCAAGTAAGCTTCATAGCTTAGCCGTAAGAGTATAAATGATGCCTAAGGCTCATTTATAGTTGCGTAGCCTCGCGAAGAGGGAATTTGATGCTTAGGCATCCTTATGCCATATTTCGGACCAAAAGTTCCCACAACAATACAAAGAATCTCAACTGGCCAGTGCCAAAAGGATATCCCAACAAGGTATCCTAAGTATGCATCCCATACTACACACTCATGAGTCCCTAAAGTTCACAAGGTTGATGTCATTGAAATGACAATATTTTAGCACAGTACCGTGTGGATCAGTATCCAGTTGCCCACCGTCCCTGACGGTCTTCCAGGTTGCCACTCGTAAGTGGGATGCTAGCGGGGACTGACAACACACACCATTGGACAGTTTTCAATGTGTGGGGATGATCAGTCCAATTGTATACCCACCATCCCATACGGTCTTCCGGATATCCACTCGTAAGTGGGGTGTCACTTAGTCCAGGAAAACTCACAGCAAATGTACAAGCTCAACTCGATTCGCATGATAACTGGCGTAGCAGTTACCACTCTTTCTGCGCAAAAGTTGGTCTACTCTCCAACTTATAGTTTTTCATTAAAGGAAATACTCGCCAACAAGTCCATAAGAGTTTTCTCTGAACCTGGCTCTGATACCAAATATGACGGACCAGAAAATTATGCCTTTGGCGCGTTGCCCCGCAGGACGTAATCTCCCCCGGTGTGCCATGATGAAGCTGCGATCCGGGCCTTAGAGTTTGGCAAATGCACGTCCATTTGCCCTTGCAAGCATGATCGTGGAGTATGATGCGGCTAACTTAGCTTCCAATCCGTTCCTACTCACCCTTGATCCACAAAGGGTTTATTAAGAAAACCAAAAACTTTCTTAAAACGGCCTTTTGAGGCCCTAAACGATGGAATTTTGCTATATTCTGGTGACCATGTTGTTAGACCATAGCTCGGTCAACCTCGCATGCGTTGCTATATCAAGCATGTTTTTCAATGTTAGTGATCAAAACTATAAAGTCTTGATTTCTAGCCTATTAGCTAAGTCTCGGACTAGCATAGGAAAAGTGTAGTTGAGCTCAAGGACTTCATGGTGATTCAAAGACAACGACGAAGATCTACACCAAGGAACCGTAGAACTTCATCAACAAAAATGTATGTGAAGACTTGAACTTATCTATCACTCGAAAGTCTATCTATTCTTCTCCTACTTCTTATGAGACAAAAGTCGTATGCTATATAGACTAGATCATATACATTTGACATTTCGAGATGAGGATTCATTGCTTATCTTTTACTCGAAATCATGTGTTGGTAAAGCGTTTCGCTTTGATCAGGTTTATCTTCACCTAGTGACGAAAGTCATGAAAGTTTCAATCACTTTGGAAATTGCTCTGACAAGAAAGGTCTGTTGTTCTTCACGACTGAATATCACCCTCTGAGAATGTTTCAATGATTGGAATGAGAGTTAAGATTATATAACCATGTATTCCTTGAACCGAAGTTTTCGAACTTTGTTGATCAAGAGAAATCGGTAGGATTGTGGAATTGGCTTTCCAAGTCCGCGAACCCAGTCGGCAGACTTAGTCCGCGAACTGACGGAAGTTCTCGACCAAGAATTTCTGCTAGGATTTCCAAAACTCGTTTGTGTGCTAACTCCGCGAACTGGCGGAAGTTCTCGACCCGAGAATTTCTGCTGAGTTTGGAAAACTCAACCGATTAACTTAAGTCCGCGAACTTGTTTGTGAGCTTAAGAGGTTATGATCTAAATATGTGCTCTGAACATGAAACATTAATTATTAAGGAATGCTTTATGCAAACCGTGGCTATAATGTTCATGGGTCGATTCTAATCGAATCGAATCATATTTGTTTCAATTGTGTCTCGTGTAGTTAGATAAGATCTCATAGCAATTGAACAACTCTTAACTAGTTCATTTGAGTCAATTGGACTAGTTATGGTGAAGAAGGACATGATTAATATGAGATGCTCATATGGTTGACTTTTTGGGTTATCATGTTGAACCAACATACGTGTACTCGTTTGGGCATGGTTTTCTCAAACCCAGTAAACGTGTACCCAAGTGTGTGTGACAAGCTATGTCTTTCGATCTAACGATTGAGAGATATTGGCTTGAATCTAAATTAGGTTTTCATCTAACGGTGGATAAAGTTTGCTTTGTACCTAAGGCAAAACCCTGATTTGAAAGGCTATATATATGAGACATCTAGCTAGAGCAAAACTAAATCCCTACACGTTTGTGTGATACTAGTGCGCTCGCTAGAGTCGATCTCCATTAACCCTTGATTTTCTTCTCTAAAATCGGGTTAACGACTTAAAGACTTCATTGGGATTGTGAAGCCAGACCGATATTGCTTTTATCGTAGTTGTGTGATCTGATCTTACATCTTCTATCGTACGAGTACAATCGATTGATTGGCTTGAGATCGTGAGAGTTCTCCGATAGGCAAGATAAATAAGTCACAAATATCTTCGTCTCACTGTTTGTGATTCCTCGACAATCCGCTTGTGTAGTCAGGAAGGATTGTAGAGAGGTGATTGATTAATCTAGGCTGTTCTTCGGGAATATAAGACCGGATTATCAATTGGTTCCTGTTTACCTTGATTTTATATCTTAAGACAAAACAAAACCTAGGGTTTATCTGTGGGAGATAGATTTATCCTTTGATAGACTTTTCTGTGTGAGACAGATTTTTTTATTATCAAGTCTGTGATTTTGGGTTACAACAACTCTTGGTTGTGGGTGAGATCAGTTAAGGGAATCAAGTGCGCAGTATCCTGCTGGGATCATAGGCGTAGGAGTACAATTGTACCTTGGATCGGTGGGAGACTGATTGGGGTTCAACTATAGTCCAGTCCGAAGTTAGCTTGGAGTAGGCTAGTGTCTGTAGCGGCTTAATACAGTGTGTATTCAATCTGGACTAGGTCCCGGGGTTTTTCTGCATTTGCGGTTTCCTCGTTAACAAAACTCCTGGTGTCTGTGTTATTTCTTTTCCGCATTATATTTATATAATTAAAATAATACAGGTTTTGCGTTAGTGATCATCAATTGGAAATCGAACCTCTGGTTGTTGATTGATATTGATTGATCCTTGGACATTGGTCTTTGGTACCGTCCAAGTTATTCCTAGTATTTGATAAAGACTCGCTATTGTTTTTAGTTTGAATAAAAATCAAATCAAGAGAGAGATATTAACTCCTTGAGATACTTTTATCTAGATTGAGTCTGACTGTCTAGTTGAATCTCTAGCAAAGTATTTCGGAGTTAGTCCATACAGATTGCTAATCGAATTATTGGGTGGTGTTGTTAGACCCCCGCTTTTTCACATGTCGATCTGTAGATCCACATGTTTTGATCTTTGGGACATTTCCCATCAAAATGGACTCCTCTTGAGCTAAATTACGACACTCGGGTTTTTAGCCTCCAAGTAGGTTGTGGCTCGCTCTTTGTAGCTTGATAGGAAGTATGAGCATCCAGTGAATGGAATGCAACTTTCCTCATCAAGTTTGTCCACAATCATCTCTTGCATCGATTTACTGAGCCAGATGATATGAAAGGCCAAAATGCCGCAATCACCTCTAAATTAGATGATATGAGCGACAAAGTACTGGACCGGCAATGCTGCAACTCATTGCGGCTGCCTGCGTACCCTTCCCTACTCTAAAGGGATCAATCACAGACTTTAGTTCATCCTCGAAGGGAAATAAACTTAACCCAAATCGTTTGCGAGGCCGTGGCAAAGCAATAAAGGTAATGGCCTAGTCCGTATAGGCCATTCCGTCAAAATACATAAGGATTCCTAGTCCGTATTGTCTACAATAGTTTGGTTTTGAATTTCGAGGACGAAATTCTTTGAAGGGTGTGATAATGTAACACCCCGTGTTTTTAGCATGGGGATTTCGCTTGTGATGCGCCATTTTCTTGTGATGAAGCTTCATCCAAATATTCTGTTGCATTGGAAAAGGAAGATTGACCCTTTGCCAATGCGTTGAAAATGTTCAGCCAACATGGCTGCACATCAGGTTGGCAGCGGACATCCAACATGGCTGGACAGGGGGGATATAAGGGCAGCACCCTCCATTAGGGAGCTGATAAGTGCCTTAAGACGCAAATGTCATGAGGCTTTTTACTCGCAAGGGTATTAAGGCTTGTCATATTTGTGCGAAAATCCTGAAGAAGCAATAATACTAAAGAGAAAGATAAGACGAGATCAATGGGTTTTCTCATGAAAGTGCGAAGACGTCCTGCAATTTCGTTGCAAGACGACAATGTTATGGGGATTTATTTTCGCAAGAATATTTAGGCCTGTCATATTGTCGCAACAATCCTGAAGAGGCAATAATACAAAATAAAAAGTTAAGACAAGATCAATGGATTTTTGCATGAAAATGCAAGGACGTCCTACGATTTTGTCGCAATGACAAGAGGTGGCATAATAAGACCTTTAACTAGGAAGGCAAAATAAGACCACACAGGAATGAGATTTTGAAAAGAATCAAAATTCACTTCGCATATGATTTCGAAATTATACATAAACAACTGTGAAGTTAAGGCACAAAATAAGAAAAATCTGCAAAATCTCTCATTTGGATACAAATAACAGAGGCAAGTTTGGGAATGAATGAAATTAGAAAATGTTATTTGTCTCCACATGATAGATTTACGCAAAAATTCAAAAATTAATGATTATGTTGATTAACCGTATTGCAAGGAAGAATTGTTTTAATGAATGCAGGTCGAAATGAAAGAAACTCATATGTTAAGTAATATGGGGAACCAAAAGAATTCGCAAATATACAAAAAGAAGGAATAAATGCACAAGTATTACAGAAGATCAAAGAAAGAAACAAAGACTACTTCTTAGTTGATCCTTCATCATCTTCATCAGACTTGTTCTCTTCTTCGTCTGCATCAGAACCTTTATCTCCATCAGAACCTTCATCACCATCAGATTCTTCATCATCAGCTTCGCTATCAGAGATGGTCAGACTAGGAATGTTCTTTGGGATCTCCTCCAAGAGACAAGGATAATCAGAGTGAGGAATACTATGGTCATCACAAACCATTTGAATAGTTTGATTGCGAAAATGCAGAGCACCGTTCTTAAAGTTCGCAACAGTGATCTTGATTTGATTCTTTAATCTAGAATATTTGTCGTTCCGAGAAGAAAGATTCTTTGCGAGTTCCTCTTTTTCAGCTTCAAGTTCCTCAACTCTTTGGCGATATCTACTTTCACATCCTGCGAAGCATATAGAAATTAATCAGTAACTTGATAAAAACTCGTGAAAAACCAAAGATTAATAAAGGAAAACAGTTAATGACCTTCTCTCTCAGAAATCATATCTCTAATCAAGGTTGTGTGCTCAACTTGGAGACTAACATATACACCTAAATCTTTTCTGGCATTATCCAAGATTGTCGCGGCCCAAGCGAACTCATCATCACTATTTATGAGAAGACGAGAACGAACTTGGTTTTCTCTCTCGCTAACCACATCATTTTGATGATTGGCTTCATCTCGTTCAAGTTGAACCTCAAGAAGAGTCTCTTGGAATTTCGCCAAAGCCTTAAAACCTTGATCAGAGATACGATCTTTATCATCTATAAGTTTGCTAATCTTGGTTCTTAATTCATTGATATTTTCTTTAGAATTGAGATAAAAATGTTTAAATTGGTTGGCTAAACCTAAACTAGATCTATAATCAATCTCTAAGAGGCGAAATTTGGATTTAAGTTCATTCAAAGGAAGAGATGAAATTTTGTCATTAGAGAAACTATTCAAAGATTTATTAAGATGTTCAAGAAGAGTGTCATTATCTAGGGCATCGGGAAATGAACGAAGAAGAATGGCTTCATTAGAAAGACCATAAATGTCTGCAAAAAGGATTAATCAAATAAGATAATACAATAGGATGAATGAATGAAAGGAAAGGAGAAAAATTGCATACCATAGAGCTGATCATTAGCTTTTTGAAGAGTAGAAATTTTGTTCCTTTGCGAAGAAGTGTCGGTTTTCAGTTTTTTGTTCTTCTCGCGAAGACCTTTAACTTCAGCTTCTAATTGTTCGTTCTTCTCACGAAGACCCTTATCTTCAGTTTCCAGTTCTTCATTCTTCGTACGAAATTGAAGATTCTTCTTTTCAAGAATTTCGCGTCTCCTCTCCAAATCTGAGGCAACAACGAAAGAAGCTTTTCCATCCTGCAAAGAAAACACAAAAAATAATTAAAATAAAAATAAATTTTGAGTCACAATAATGAAGAAGTAAAAATACGAAGGCATACCAAACTATTGAAGTAATTTAGGAAGCTATGAGTCACTGATCTGGAGACTCCACGAAGAGAACTATCACCATCCAACAAAGGAGTATCGCAAATAGTTGCGAGAGCTTTGCATATACTAGCGAGGCAATTATCTCCCATCCCTTTCCAAGAATCAGAGAAGATACCAGATAACTGTGCCATAGAGGATTCAGGTGGAGAATCTTTATTCGCAGCAGAGTCGTCATCATCATCTTTGTTGTCTTCATCATCTTCAGAACCATCAGGAAAATGAACATCTGAAGGAGGAGGAGAATTCCCTCTCTTTATTTTCTTTGAAGAGGATGCAGATGATTTTCCTTTGCGAAGAATATCTTTACCCTTATCACCAGCCGTCGCAGCCTTGGTGGATTCTTCTACTTCAGCAATAACCTTCATACACAAATGAAGATAAGAAACAGAGGCAACAATATATTGTTTAAAATCATAAAATAATATTTCTTACCTCATATGTGTATGAGCGAAGAGCTAGCAAGGTATTGGCTTTCCCAGTCCTGCGGTAGCTATCTTTCAGTTTCTGGATCTGTAGAATGTCGTAAGAATCAGCGAGCAAAAGAGTAAAGATAAATAAAGAAACATAAAGTGGGCGAATTTAAAATAAATATACCTCTTTCACTTTATCAGTCCAAGAGAATACCCAGGGTCGATAAGCGGTGAGACTCACAGGAATGACATTAGAACCAGCAATATAGGGTCCTTTCAGCATCAAGGGGAAGACGCACCATTTATCATCTTTGGATTGGAGAGGGGTTTTATTTATTCCAGAATGCCAATCAATGTCATGCATGAGCATTTTATCTTCAGCAATAACATCCTTCCTTTTCAAGCGAATACCCCAACAAGTATTCTCTTTCTTCATGGATATTAATTCATAATTTTTGAAGAAATTCGCTACTGTATACTTCTCAGCGACTATCTCTAGATCTACGAATTTAGGATCCCTAAGTTTTTTGGAATAAAGAGATCCTTTACCAACACCACGGTTAGCGATCTCCAGCATCAGACGGATGCAATCCCCACTCAATTGGAAGATAGCTCGCGAAAGTCCCGAGTGAGCGAGAATCTCATAGAACAGAGGAATATCTGGGTCATAAAGAGGAATGGGGAGACCTGCGAGAATTTGACCCGGCGAAACTATGATTGATTGATCATCACAATATTGATCAGAGAAAAGTTTGATATAAAGAATTGATTTGGCATTTTCACCAGGAATGGTAGAAAGTGTGAAACCTTTCTCGGCAAGATTTTTGAACTTCCTTTAAGGTTTTCTCATGTTTTTGACCACTTGGAGGCATATCTGAATATAGAGTATGGGAATGGACGAAGAATTAAGAAGATTGAAGAAGAAAGATAGAAGAAAAATTACAGCAGAGGAATTTACGGAGAAAATGATGAAGTTGCAGAGAATATGAAAAAGAGAGTAAAAAAGAAGAAAAGGGAGAGTAAGAAGAGTATATATAGAGGATATTTTCGAGAAGATAAACACAATTAATGCGAAAAGACGTGAGCGATTGAAAAGCAGCGGTTACAGAAGACGTGTCAAGAAACAGATGGGAGAAAGGATACGTGTGATAAATGCAGAATATGAATTGATGGATAGTTGCGGCATTTCTCACATCGTTCTCTACTTCGCAGAGAAGATATGAAAAGAGGCAAGATGTAGGATCAGAATCTCGCAGCAATAATGCCTCAGCGAAATTATTAACAACACAACACGACAGTGTCGCTGAACAACTTCAGAAACGACATAATAAAAGACATCAGCCAAATCATGAGAAAAGTGTGACGGTCCTGCGAAAATAAGGAAGTTTTGCGAGATTGATATTTATAAGGTTGCGATAATATCGCAAGTCATATCCGAAAATAAAGGACAGATTAGCTGTCATCCACTATGTAATGCCCTATAAATAGTCGTTCTGTTGTAAAGGAAGGAGAGAGATCTTTTTTGAGTGAGAAGCAAGTAAATAGGAGAGAGAAAAACTAGAGCAGTGGTTATTCTTGATTCCTTTATCTTTTCTTGTAATATTGTTCAAAGATTCATCAATAAAATTAAGATTGTTAATCCAAAAATGAGTTGAATGTTAATGAAATCTTGTGAGAGGTGTAGTGTAGGATTTCCTGCAACTACAGGCTGTACTTCCGTCTTTGGCCCATAGGCCACTCCAATGTCCAGCCGTGATGGTTGTACATCTCTAACGCTATCTCACTTGGTGCATGGTCCGTATATGCACCTTCAACCAAGTACCCCTCCCTATATATGTTAACTTGACATTTTTAGAACTTGAATTAGGGGACCGAAAATCATTCATCAACTCCCCACTTTTACTATTCACGACCATTGCAATATATTTCTGAATAACCGGCCAAAATGGTTGTTCACAGCCAATGCCAACTCTGATGTTCAGCCATGTTGGCCATCCGCTGCCAACCAGCCCTTTCAAGGAGGCGTACCTCTACCATACAAGGTTGGCTCCTCCCATCCGGTCTTAACAACAACCAGTTGTTTTCGCATCCTCTTATCCCTTTTACCTATAGGGTTTATGGTTACGAGACTGCACCCTAAGTGGGGTTTTCTTCGGGACGAGTGCAGTATAAGCCAAGACTTGTCAAGAATGGAAAGGTACGCTCCAGACGCCCCTGGCACTCTTGACTCAACCGTGTACCTCGACGCCTTGGTCAGATTCTGCACTCCTTGGGAAAGTCCTTATTACCTTAGTCGCCCAACCTAAGTCATATGCTTAAGCTGAGAATCCAAGGTGCCTCTCCCGGATGGGCTTTATTGACCCCAAATCTCCATGACTCAGGTTCCGGTGGCGGTGTAGCCTTTCCCTGATCCATGCAACAGGTACCCCCTTATATGACGTACTTTAGGTCTTACATTTTCCTGTTGCGAAATTTTATTCACGAACTAGGGTGTACGCCATAAAGGTTCGCCCCTTTCTCTTTTGTCATTGTTCTCTGATTGTCTTTTGTTGAATTTATTATCTCTGCGAAGTTCTCGTATATCATCATATTGTATTTGCATTTCACAATCTCAATTTTGTCATTCAACAAAATGTATTTTTGAGAATTTTATTTGTTGCGAGAGTCATTCATACATTTCTTATTTTTATTACTTTCGCCATTCTTTGCCTCTTTGTTATTCTCTGCTATTGCTTCATTGATAGTAAACTGTTCACAATATCTTACTATGAATTAACATCATCCTCACAAAATTTCTTTTTCTTTTTGTTCGATGGAATCCACCATCAACCTCTCATTTCTTTGTGTCTCTTTGATTTTGTGTCGCCAACTTTCCTTCTTGGTTGCTCTTCCTTCGCAGGATTCTACCTCAGTTTCGTAACAGTTCTTTCCTTCAACCCAATCTCCCTTTATGATTCCTACACCGGTTGGGTGAGGGAACTTGATGCACTGGTGGAAAGTTGAAGCTACACCTAGAATCCCATGTATCCAAGGCCGTACAATCAATGCATTGTAGGGTGATTCTATGTCAACGACACAGAATAGGATTTCAGAAGATATCCCCTTCAATGGGATTTGCATAGTAACTTCCCCTTTAGGCTTGTTGGCAGTACCATTAAAACCATATATCTTATATGTTGATGGTATAAGATCATCATCTCTCCCTCCCATGGTTTTATAAGTATGATAGAATAAGATATTCACAGAGCTTCCAGTATCAATCAGAATTCTATTAATTGCCCATGAATCTTCAGCTTCATCATCTTCATCTTCTTTAGGTTTTGGATTAATTTCTAATTTTACCACTAATGGATTGTCATGTACTTCTCCACCTTCAGGGACTTCTTCTGCGGTAAAAGAAATAGTCTGTTTCTGCCATTCCTCTAGCGGCGAGATTTTCGCAATATTCAAAATTTCTCTTCCATCATTGTCACTTGAGAACACTCTACTCAAAACATTGTCATGAAAATCTTCAATTGTCTTGTATGAATGTACGATAGAGTGATAGAATAGATTCTTTGCTTTTGCACCAACTTCTACGAAGAACGTTTCCTTTTCTTTTACCGTGTTTACTCTGTGATGCTCTAGTGGTGGTGGCGGCAATGGTTGAGATTGTGGATGCCCTACCAGAAAGTGGTTTAGCTTTCCTTGATCTATCATTCTCAGAATAATTCTCTTTATATTTCTGCAATCATTTGTAGTATGTCCATGGAAATGATGATAAGAACATAACTCATGACTTCTGTTGCTTGGAGGTGGTTCAGTTCCCATGTTCCATGGTGTCGGTATATTGTCCATCAAAATTATAGCTTCCCATATTTTCTCCACGCTTGCATTTAGAGGTGGCATCTTGATCTCCTCCCACATTATCTTGTGGCTTCCCTGTCCTCTATGATAATTTTGCCTCTGACCTCCATAAGTTTCTCGCGGCTGATCAAGTCTTTGAATCTTGTTATTTCCACCACGATTGTAGAAATTTCTTTCTCTTTCATACTCCTCTTGATCTCGGCTTCCCATAGCCACCAGTTTTTGTTGATTGTTTCCCGTCACCTTTTCTTGTTGTCCTTGCGAATTGCTCGCCACTGTGTTTATTAGTTTGGGTAATAAGCTTGCATTCACTGCTTGTGAACTGGTATTTGCAACTGGGTATGATTCCATCTCATTTTTCCTTTCCTCTATAGCAATATATTGTTCCTCAAGTTCTCGCAGTTCGGTCATTGTGATTGTGTTCTTGACTCTGAAAATTTGGATATACAATAGATTGGTTGTGAACATAGCATTAATAAATGATAAGATAAGATATCTCTCATCCACACGGCCAGCCATTTCACTACACATAGTTCTCCACCTTTTAGTTAGGTGCTTCAAACTTTCGCCAATCCTTTGCTTTAATCCAAACACATCTTCAATACCAGGTCACGAAGAATTGTTACTTATATATGCCCCCAAGAATGTGGCCTGCAAATGATTGAAAGATGTTATTGTATATTTTGGTACACCTTCGAACCATTTTAACGCCTCTCCTGTTAGACTGGATGCAAAATACTTTCACACTACGGTATCATGATTTTCCCACTGTAACATGCATCTCACATAGGCTTTGATATGTTGAATTGCATAAGTTGTTCCATCAAAGATGTTGGTTAATGCAGGCAAACTGCATTTCGGGGGTATTCCTCCTAGTTGTACTTCTCTTGTAAATGGAGTTTTCGCAGCTTCTTCTATAGATTTGTCTAATTGTCTTCTGCCTACTTCCCCTCTATTATTTAGCATTCCTCTCATTTCTTCCAATTCTTTTAAGATTTATTCATTTACGCCTAAATTTTGATCCATTGGTCATTTTAATTTCTCCTCTCTTCTTCTGCGTTCATGTCTTTCTTCTCTCGTGAAATTTTGCATTTCTTCTTCATCATTCTCATCTCGTCTTCTCCTTCGATTCTCTTCCTCATCTCTATCTTGAATTCGCATATAATGATGTCTCTCATTTTTCCCCTCCATGATTTTTTTCATTTCTTATCAATTCCATTCGTTGTCTTTCATCCCTCCCCTGTACTCTATCATACTCTTCATTGAGATTACCGTTATTTCGGTATTGTGTACGCCTTCTTTTTCGATTGTCTTGATTATTCTGGCGAATCGCCTCCTGCAGCTCTTGTTCTTCCATTTCCGCTCTTCAATATTTCACGTTCGCGAGTTAAACGTGCTTGTTCAGCATAGTGTCTTTTAATTTCTTCTTCAATCGTTTGTTGATTTCTTTGAGCTTCTCTCTCATGTAAAATTCTCCTTCTTTCCTC
This sequence comes from Papaver somniferum, assembly GCF_003573695.1. NCBI lineage: Eukaryota > Viridiplantae > Streptophyta > Magnoliopsida > Ranunculales > Papaveraceae > Papaver > Papaver somniferum. The sequence goes on along the minus strand of NW_020621603.1, from coordinate 4,647,558 downwards.
TCGATTCCCTTCGCTATCTTGATTATTTCATCCCTGACGTTGTTCATTCTCTTGATTTCTATCATTTTGCCTATCATCAAAAGTTTCATTTTGTGGAACGTAACGATCATCAGTCCTTTCTCTATCTTCGCGATGTTCTTCATTAGGATTTGGTATTTATTCTCGAATATTATTTCCAGCATTAACTGTGGGTGAGTTTCGCCTCATCTCTCTTCTAGTCGATCTTGAATATGATCTTGTAGTACTTCTCGATCTTCTACTTTGTAGTCTCATATTTTCCATCCTCAATTCGTGATTTTTCCTTGTTAGATTTGCACGTTCTTATGTCTCAACTCTTCTTTCTTCATGTATTCTTCGTCTCAACGTTTCTAATGCTCCAATTTCCTAATCTCCATGAGTTATTCCTTCATCTGCTTCTTGATTTCTCTCTACCTGTCTATGGTTCCTGGTTTGCTGCTCTTCTTCTACTTCTTCTGCTGAATTTGATCGAAAGTGTGTACACTCACTCTATCATAATCTGTTGTTCCATTTTGTACCGGTGTTTGCTGAACTGGCGGTTGAACTTGATTTTCTCCATTATTTGTCCTTCTAGTAGATTCTCCCATTTCACTTCTCTTCCTTCCAGCAAGTCTTTTACTTCTTCTTCTAGCAGTTGTCGGTTGTTCCGATACATTTATCCTTCTAGCCATTCTTTCAATACTAACAAATTGTAAGAGATTATGTAAGTTTTTTCACCAATTACTTTCAATTCTAATAAATCACAATATTAATCTTCAACTTTTTCTAGAACAATCTTCAATCTTCAACCCCCTCCATGTTTCTAGCGCCATTATGTATTTGCAGGAAATCCTACACTACAACCCTCACAAAATTTCAGTAACATTCAACTCATTTTTGGATTAACAATCTTAATTTTATTGATGAATCTTTGAACAATCTTACAAGCAAAGATAAAGGAATCAAGAATAACCACTGCTCTAGATTTTCTCTCTCCTATTTACTTGCTTCTCACTCAAAAAAGATCTCTCTCCTTCCTTTACAACTGAACGACTATTTATAGGGCATTACATAGTGGTTGACAACTAATCTGTCCTTTATTTTCAGATATGACTTGCGATATTATCGCAACCTTATAAATACCAATCTCAAAAAACTTCCTTATTTTCGCAGGACCGTCACACTTTTCTCATGATTTGGCTAATGTCGTTTATTATGTCGTTTATGAAGTTGTTCTGCGACACTGTCGTGTTGTGTTGTTAATAATTTCGCTGAGGCATTATTGCTGCGAGATTATGATCCTACACAGCCATCACGGCCCTTCATGGGACATGGCTCAGTAAATGTTCAACCTTCATGGCAGGACATTGAAACTGGCCTGTGAGCCAGAATTGAATGTACATCCATTACGGTTGTACATCGCAGTTGGACAGAATGGTAAGGTGCAACCATCATGGCCTGGGGAGTGGATGAATGTAAAATTAACATATATAGGGAGGGGTAGTTGGTTGATGGTGCATATGCGGACTATGTACCAAGTAAGCTTCATAGCTTAGCCGTAAGAGTATAAATGATGCCTAAGGCTCATTTATATGCGTAACCTCGCGAAGAGGGCATTTGATGCTTAGGCATCCTTATCCCATATTTTGGACCAAACATGCATCACTTGGATGCATTTTGACGAAACGACCTATACGGACTAGACCATTACCTTTATTGCTTTTCCACGGCCTCGCATACGAGTTGGGTTAAGTTTATGTCCCTTCGAGGATGAAGTACGGTCTGTGCTTGATCCCTTTAGAGTAGGGAAGGGTATGTAGGCAGCAAACTAGTATCTCTTTAGAGTAGGGAAGGGTATACCGTGCTTGATGAACTACGGTCTTTGCTTCACAATCCCAATGAAGACTTTAAGTCGTTAACCTGGTTTTAGAAGAAGAAAACCAAAGGTTAAAGGAGAACCGACTCTAGCACGCAAACTAGTATCACACATAAGATGTGGGGATTAGTTTGTAGAGTTGCTAGATGTCCCCGTATATAGTCTTTCAAATCAGGGTTTCACCTTGCTCACAAAACAAACACTATCCACCGTTAGATGAAAACCTGATTTAGATTCAAGCTAATATATCTCAAACGTTAGATCGAAATCTTAGCTTGTTATACACAAATGAAATGCACGCTTCTAGGTTTGTTACTCGTACCCAAACGTGTACATTGTTGGTTCAACAATAGTCAACCAAAAGGTTAGCCATTTGATCATTTCATACCAACCACTTTCTTCTTCACCATAACTAGTTTAAATGACTCATATGAACTAGTTAGAGAGTTTTTCAATTTCTAGGAAATCCCATGTACTACACAAGACAAAATTGAATCATAGATGATTTGATTCACATGAATCGGTTCATGAACTTTATAGCCACGGTTTGCAAAAGCATTCCTTAGTCTTTATAAGTTAAGTTCAGAAATCATATTTAGATATATAACCTACACAAGTTCGCAGACTAGGTTCGCGGACTTGAGATACTGGAAAGAGTTTACAAAATCCAGCAGAAATTCTTGGTTTGAGAACTTCTCCGGTTCGCGGACTGGGTTCCCAGACTTGGCTCATGCAAGAAGTTTGTTAACTCAGCAAAAATTCTCGGGTTTGAGAACTTCGGCAGTTCGCAGACTGAGTTCGCGGACTTGGCTACTAGCCATGCTCCAGTATAGGACTTATGCACATATGTGTTTCCACAACATACTTATGTCCATTATGGTTATGTAATCTAAACTCTCATTCCAATCATTGAAACATTCTTAAAGGACGTTATATAGTTGTCACACTATTTCTCGTCAAAGCAATTTTCAAGGTGATTGAAACATATCATGACCTGCGTCACTAGGTAAAGAAAAACATGGTCGAAGCGAAATGCTTACCAACACATATTTCGAGATATAGATAGGCGAGGTATACTCGGCTCGAAATACCAAATGTGTATAATCTAAGTATATATATATATATATATAGCATATGAATTTTGTCTCAATAAGTAGGAGATAGAATAGATAGACTTTTGAGTGACAGATAAGTTTAAGTCTTCACATACCTTTTTGTCGAGAAGTTCCACCGGTTCCTTGAGTTGTTCTTCCACTTGTATGATGAATCGCCATGAAGTCCTTGAGCACAACTACACTTACTATCCTAGTCTGAGACTTAGCTATAATAGACTAGAAATCAAGACTTATAGTTTTGATCACTAACATTGACAAACATGCTTGATGTAGCAACGCATGCGAGTTCGACCAAGCAGTGCTCTAACAATCTCCCCCTTTGTCAATTTTAGTGACAAAACTATCAATACGTATGAAATACATAAAAGATAATGAAACTTTAATAGATCCTATTCCATATGTCTAATCTTCAACATTCCTTGAAATCTTTGTCCTTCCAAGTACTCCAATGATCCCAAAGGTTGTAAGTTTAGTATCACCGTTGGTGAAGATCCGCATCTATAACAATGAGAAAGCATAGTCTCGATCATTGTTATACAGTGTCATAGTATTATTACACAGTGTCAAAGTCCAATTGTATCACAACTTCAACAATAATACTATGTTGATATGTATCACTCCCCCTTAGTCAATACTCCATCTCGATCATGGAAACCACTCCCCCTTACACAATGATCCGAAAACCATATGTATTTGTAGTGTGAACTACATATTAATTCTCCCCCCTTTTGTCAATAAAATTGGCAAAGGTACAAGAACGGGATCATAATGAAATATCCATAAGAGACATTTCATGACTAAAAGTAAGGACGCACATCTTCTTAATTTAGATGAAATCATATAGCCGAAGATAATAGCATTCATCAAGGAGTTTAAATATACAAGATAAACCCTATAAGATTCCACAGCGCACACCCCTCAAGATATGACCATTAAGCACAAGTTCAAAAGAAGTCTCCCCTTTTAGATGTCATTCCCAAGGGAACAACAAGAGCGACCTTAATTTCGAGAGAAAAGAAGGATTTTTATTGGACACCAAAAATCATGATAAATTATTTTCTTTATCCAAAAGCTCAATCAAATTAATGACAAGTAAACCCGTGCTTAATTTAATCGGAATACGCAATCAAATTAAACACACAAGGTGGTCAACTTAATTGTTTATGCTCAACATAAGTAAACTAACAGAACTTATGACTAGCATAACCATTAGAAAATGATTAAGATAGTCGTTCATATACTCGACACAAGAGAAACTTATGGAATATATGAATACTCAACTAGACTAATTACAAGAGAACCCATAATTAATCTAATTGGAATACAAACAACCAAACTAATAACGAAAGTAATCAATTTAATTGTCATTTGTTTTGCTCGACATAAAAGAACTTACGGAGCAATAACTAAATAACCAAACAAGATGATTAATTGAGTTCACAAATGCTCAACATTACATACCTTACGGAACAACCAACCAAGCTAATCACAAAAATAATCAATTTAGTTGTATCATGCTCGACATAAGACATATTACGGAGCCTCACAGTATTACATAAGATATGAATCAATGAAGATCAATACTGTGGAATACACAAGGATTCATTATATCTTCCATTGTTATAAGAATAACAATATTTAATTGACATCATCCTTAAGCACAAAATATTTTAACCTATCTTCCATCAAAGAATTGACAATATAGGCTTAACTTTTGTATTTGTCAAAAGTCTATTCATCCTTAAATCAATACATGAATATCGATCATGAATGACTTTATTTTTGACAAAATATGGGACAACATAGTTCACGGACGTAAACACCAACATTCCATAACACATTGCAATATAACAAACCATAAGATTAAATATTGCAAACCATCATCCTCCAAATTTTTTTAGAATTTAAAAGCCAATAAACCTAAAAAATAATACAAGAAGATGAAAAAATAATAGCTATGTGTAGTCACAATCATCGCTATTCAAAGCACTAGTTATTCTTCCAACTAAGCCAAAAAGAAGACATCCTAGGCAACAATGTCTTTGAGAAATTATTTATCATTCCCGAACTCCTTGTCATCAACTGCCATTGGTACATATGGTTCGTGAATGAAGGAGTTAATATCAACAAATCGTCTTGGCTGATGATGTCGAACCAGGGCTTTCTGAATTTCCAAAGATCTTAAAACGCAAGCCTTTATTTCACGAATCTCCTTTCTTACTTCCTTCAACTCATCAAGAACATCGCAAAACTTCTGAGAGTTAGAAGGTACAACCCTTGGATTTCTTATATTCCTTCTTTTTCTTTTCAAGGAAGAAGAATTTGGAGATTTCTCTTTTTCCTTGATTGATGGCTTAACAATCATGTTGACATCTTTTCCATCCAAAGACATGATGCTTTTTGAGAACAACTATTACCAACTGATTTTTGTGAATGGAATTCACAATCCCAACAAGCAATCTTGAGAAAAAGACTATCAAGGAGGAAAAAGGAATGTAGGGTACGAAACCTTTAAACAGGTTCGTGGACGTCCAACTCTAAACCCTATAAAGAGTATAATTGTCAATAATAACCATTTTCTTTTATTTGATAGACAGAAAATAACAAACCTAAGAAAACGTTTTCCTAAAGCCTGTGCGTTCAAAACCTTGTCTCTTTCAATCAGGCACATGAGACAAGATTTACCAATCAACACAATTAATTTGTGTTGTGATGAACAATAATTTTTCCACCATTTTCCTCTTGAGAGGAATCCTCTGACCTCTGTCTATCAAAGTGATTTGACCATACCCTCTTCTCTAATGGTCTTATTTTGTCTTTGGAAATATATTTCCTAGACGAGGATAAAATCCTACATACCTCAGCGGTCTTCTGAGCAAGTTTAAGCTTCCTTGCTAACTGATTTGCTCTTCGTTGAAGTTTGTTGGTGTGCCTCATTTGATGTTTGTACTTGTAACTGTTAGAGCATAGCTCGGTCAACCTCGCATGCGTTTCTATATCAAGCATGTTTGTCAATGTTAGTGATCAAAACTATAAAGTCTTGATTTCTAGCCTATTAGCTAAGTCTCGGACTAGGATAGGAAAAATGTATTTGAGCTGAAGGACTTCATGGTGATTCAACGACAACGACGAAGATCTACACCAAGGAACCGTGGAACTTCATCAACAAAAAGGTATGTGAAGACTTGAACTTTTCTATCACTTGAAAGTCTATCTATTCTTCTCCTACTTCTTATGAGACAAAAGTCGTATGCTATATAGACTAGATCATATACACTTTATATTTTGAGATGAGCATTCATTGCTTATCTTTTAATAGAAATCATATGTTGGTAAAGCGTTTCGCTTTGATCAGGTTTATCTTCACCTAGTGACGAAAATCATGAAAGTTTCAATCACTTTGGAAATTGCTCTGACGAGAAAGGTTTGTTGTTCTTCACGACTGAATATCGCCCTCTGAGAATGTTTCAATGATTGAAATGAGAGTTTTAGATTATATAACCATGTATTCCTTGAACCGAAGTTTTCTAACTTTGTTGATCAAGAGAAATCGGTAGGATTGTGGAATTGGCTTTCCAAATCCGCGAACCCAGTCCGCAGACTCAGTCCGGGAACTCACGGAATTTCGCGACCGAGAATTTCTGCTGGGATTTCCAAAACTCGTTTGTGTGCTAATTCCGCGAACCCAGTCCGCGAACTGGCGGAAGTTCTCGACCCGAGAATTTCTGTTGAGTTTGGAAAACTCAACCGATTAACTTAAGTCCGCGAACTTGTTTGTAAACTTAAGAGGTTATGATCTAAAGATGTGCTCTGAACATGAAACATTAATTATTAAGGAATGCTTTATGCAAACCGTGGCTATAATGTTCATGAGCCGATTCAATCGAATCGAATCATCTTTGTTTCAATTGTGTCTTGTGCAATTACATAAGATCTCATAGCAATTGAACACTTAACTAGTTCATTTGAGTCAATTGAACTAGTTATAGTGAAGAAGAAAATGATTAATATGAGATGATCATATGGTTGACCTTTTGGGTTATTATGTTGAACCAACATACGTGTACTCGTTTGGGCATGGTTTTCTCAAACCCAGTAAACGTGTACCCAAGTGTGTGTGACAAGCTATGTCTTTCGATCTAACGGTTGAGAGATATTGGCTTGAATCTAAATCAGGTTTTCATCTAACGGTGGAGAGTTTGCTTTGTACCTAAGGCAAAACCCTGATTTGAAAGGCTATATATAGGAGACATCTAGGAAGACCAAAACTTAATCCTCACACGTCTGTGTGATACTAGTGCGTTCGCTAGAGTCGATCTCCATTAACTCTTGAGTTTCTTCTCTAAACTCGAGTTAACGACTTAAAGACTTCATTGGAATTGTGAAGCCAGACCGATACTACTTTTATCGTAGTTGTGTGATCTGATCTTGCATCTTCTATCATACGAGTACAATCGATTGATTGGCTTGAGATCGTGAGAGTTCTCCGATAGGCAAGATAAAGAAGTCACAAACATCTTCATCTCACTGTTTGTGATTCCTCGACAATCCTCTTGTGTAGTCAGGAAGGATTGTAGAGAGGTGACTGATTAATCGAGGCTGTTTTTCGGAATATAAGACCGGATTATCAATTGGTTCATGTTACCTTGATTTTATATCTAATGACGGAACAAAACCTGGGGTTTATCTGTGGGAGACAAATTTATCCTTTCGATAGACTTTTCTGTGTGAGAAAGATTTGTTTATTATCAAGTTTGTGATTTTGGGTTGCAACAATTCTTAGTTGTGGGTGAGATCAGCTAAGGGAATCAAGTACGCAGTGTCCCGCTGGGATCAGAGGCGTAAGAGTACAACTGTATCTTGTACGATACTATCAGGAAATTCTATACAGAGAAGTACCGATGGTATAGGCAGTCTTACTTCTTGTCCTACTTCCTGTCTTCGGTGGTGTAGTGACAGTCATTGTGGGCCTTTTCTACATGTGTTAGGCGATTCCTCCTTGTGTGTATCTTCTATCGTCTCCAAACGTGAAAAATACTCTACAACCAAGACAGCAGGACATCTGTCAATTGGTTTTTATTCGTCTCATTCAGAACGAGGAAACATTGATGTAACTCTGAGAAACTTCTCTTGTAAAAAATCAATGAATGATGAGTTAGATCAAGTTCATAGACAAGTTATATGGAACCTTATATCATGCAAGTACAATGTGTTAGAGCATAGCTCGGTCAAACTCACATGCATTTCTATATCAAGCATGTTTGTCAATGTTAGTGATCAAGAGTATAAAGTCTTGATTTCTAGCCTATTATCTAAGTCTCGGACTAGGATATGAAAAGTGTAGTTGAGATCAAGGACTTCATGGTGATTCAACGAAAACGACGAAGATCTACACCAAGGAACCCTGGAACTTCATCAACAAAAAGGTATGTGAAGATTTGAACCTATCTATCACTCGAAAGTCTATCTATTCTTCTCCTACTTCTTATGAGACAAAAGTCGTATGCTATATAGACTAGATCATATACACTTGATATTTCGAGCTGAGTATTCATTGCTTATCTTTTCCTCAAAATCATGTGTTGGTAAAGCGTTTCTCTTTGATCAGGTTTATCTTCACCTAGTAACGAAAGTCATGAAAGTTTCAATCACTTTGGAAATTGCTCTGACGAGAAAGGTTTGTTGTTCTTCACGACTGAATATCTCCATCTGAGAATGTTTCAATGATTGAAATGACAGTTCATATTATATAACCATGTATTCCTTGAACCGAAGTTTTCAAACTTTGTTAATCAAGAGAAATCGGTAGGATTGTGGAATTGGCTTGCCAAGTCTGCGAACCCAGTCCGCAGACTCAGTCCGCGAACTGACAGAAGTTCTCGACCGAGAATTTCTGCTGGGATTTCCAAAACTCGTTTATGTGCTAAGTTCGCGAACTGGCGGAAGTTCTCGACCCGAGAATTTCTGCTGAGTTTGGAAAACTCAACCGATTAACTTAAGTCCGCGAACTTGTTTGTGAGCTTAAGAGGTTATGATCTAAAGATGTGCTCTGAACATGAAACATTAATTATTAAGGAATGTTTTATGCAAACCGTGGCTATAATGTTCATGAGCCGATTCTAATCGAATCGAATCATCTTTGTTTGAATTGTGTCTTGTGTAGTTACATAAGATCTCATAGCAATTGAGCAACTCTTAACTAGTTCATTTGAGTCAATTGAACTAGTTATGGTGAAGAAGAACATGATTAATATGAGATGCTCATATGGTTGACCTTTTGGGTTATCATGTTGAACCAACATACGTGTACTCGTTTGGGAATGGTTTTCTCAAACCCCGTAAACGTGTACCCAAGTGTGTGTGACAAGCTATGTCTTTCTATCTAACGGTTGAGAAATATTGGCTTGAATCTAAATCAGGTTTTCATCTAACGGTGAATAGAGTTTGCCTTGTACCTAAGGCAAAACTCTGATTTGAAAGGCTATATATAGGAGACATCTAGCATTGAGCAAATCTAATCCCCACACGTCTGTGTGCTACTAGTGCGCTCGCTATAGTCGATCTCCATTAACTCTTGAGTTTCTTCTCCAAACTCGAGTTAACGACTTAAAGACTTCATTGGGATTGTGAATCCAGACCGATACTACTTTTATCGTAGTTGTGGGATATGATCTTGCATCTTCTATCGTACGAGTACAATCGATTGATTGGCTTGAGATCGTGAGAGTTCTCCGAAAGCAAGATAAAGAAGTCACAAACATCTTCGTCTCACTGTTTTTGATTCCTCGACAATCCGCTTGTGTAGTCAGGAAGGATTGTAGAGAGGTGATTGATTAATCTAGGTTGTTCTTCGGGAATATAAGTCCGGATTATCAATTGGTTCCTCTTACCTTGATTTTATATCTAAATACGGAACAAAACCTAGGGTTTATCTGTGGGAGACAGAATTATCCTTTCGATAGACTTTTCTGTGTGAGACAGATTCGTTTATTATCAAGCCTGTGATTTTGAGTTGCAGCAGCTCTTAGTTGTGGGTGAGATCAGCTAATGGAATCAAGTGCGCAGTGTCCCGCTGGGATCAAAGGCGTAGGAGTACAATTGTACCTTGTATCAGTGGGAGATTGGTAGGGGTTCAACTATAGATCAGTCCGAAGTTAGCTTGGAGTAGGCTAGTGTCTGTAGCGGCTTAATACAGTGTGTATTTAATCTGGACTAGGTCCCGGGGTTTTTCTGCATTTGCGGTTTCCTCGTTAATAAAATTTTTGGTGTCTGTGTTATTTCTTTTCCGCATTATATTTTATATAATAGAAATAAAACAGGTTGTGCGTTCGTGATCATCAACTTCTCTAATCCAACTTTTGGTTGTTAATTGTAGTTGATTGATCCTTGGACATTGGTCTTTGGTCCCGTCCAAGTTATCTCTCTTTGATAAAGACTCACTATTGATTTTAGCTTGAGTAGAAATCAAATCGAGAGATTCATATAATAAATCCTTGAGATACTTTTTATCTAGATTGAGTATGACTGTCTAGTTGATTCTCTAGAAAAGTATTTCGGAGTTAGTCCATACAGATTACTAAGCGAAATATTGGGTGGTGTTGTTAGACCCCCGCTTTTTCAATTGGTATCAGAGAAGGCAAACACGTTTAAGACCTAACAAGTCCGTGTTTGTAGCGATCTGACTATATGGACCATATTGTCTCAATCGACGCTTCACCAGGAGTTAAAAACAACCGCTGGAAGAGGTCTGATAAACTGGTCAATCTTTAAAAGAGATTGGAAGAACAAATCCGGATCTATTCTGATCTTGTTGTAGAAATTTCAACTCTTAAGGATTTGATTTCTAGTAAGAGTCTCTTGTATCTGAGAAAATCCAGTTGTTCCTTTCCAATGTTTTATCACCATGCAGATAAAGTTCAACAAAGTTTTATTGAGAAAACTGAGGTGACTAGAAACCACTCAGACAATGGTCAAGTGTTTGTTCATGGATACTCACTCGATTATCCTCAACAAACCTGTATGTCTTCTTTAAAGAGTCTGGAGACTACGAGTAATCCTTGCAAGTATTCTCCACAACCCTGTGTTACTCAAAAAGGACATACTACTCTGTCAGGAAATTCTAAAAGTACTGATAATGTGGGTAATCTTGCTTTGTGTGCTAACTCGTCTCTTCAACGGTGTAGTGACACTCTCTATGGTCTGTTTTTACATGTGTTAGGCGATTCACCACTGTATGTTCTATCTACTGTCTCTAAAAGAGGAGCATACACTATAATCAGAACTAAGGAACAATCTCCAACTAGTTGTTTTTCCTCTCAATTAGAACCAGAAGATTGTGTGTTAGCACTGAATAACCCTTCTTGGGAAAAGTTAATGGATAATGAGTTAAACCATCTTCACAGACAAGTTGTGTGGAATCTTGTTGCATGCATGTCCAAAGTCTATAATATTGGTTCTCAATGTGTGTCCAGGAATAAGGGAGATTATTTAGACAATTTCAGAGAAAATATCAGGATCATTTCTCAAGGACATTCACATGTTAAAAAAGTTGAGTTTAAAGAGACACATGTTACTACAAGTCTTTCTGTGTTCTTTCAACATTGTTCCAGGTCCTATGTGATGAGTTCTTCCAGAAACAAAAGAAGAAGAATTTCCACTCATGAATATGACCCTAGAAAGCCACTATGGGATGAACAAGGGGAGCTCTTTGGTCCCATCTGTTCTACCTAACTCTAGACGTTCGCATCCCCATATTAGTCTTTAGGAATTAGGGGATTTGCGTCTTTTGGCTCAAGAAGTGTATTTTTGGTAATATTTGTTGTATATATATATATATATATATATATATATATATATAATCTTAAATAACTAAGAATTACAAAAGCTTTTGTTTGTCCAGGGTTTCTGTCGTTCGCGAACGTGCGTTTCAAGTCGTCCTTTCTATGGCACCGGTTACTAGATGCAACACAAGAAGGAATACATCTCTTGCAGCTAACATTCATGGATGCTCTGGAATCTCCTCCACAAGATTGAAGAAAGTGAAGACTATGACAAATGGTAAAAATCCTTCCTTAAACTGGTTCTTATCTTCTTATCAAGGTGATGAATGTTTCAGGAATCTGGTAAAAGAATTCATCTGCAAAAGAAACAACTTAAAATCTCGGATCTCTGCATCCTTAGATGATATTGTTCACTATGAACGAATGCTGTCTCAATCTACAAACACTGTTCAAAAGCTAGAAAAGGAACTCAGCAAGTTGACAGTGTTCTCAAAAGATTTGGAGGAGTTAAATGATCCCTTTGTCAAAAAACTTTTCAATAACGAGAAGGAGCTCTATGAAGATTTTTTGGAAAATCTCGTTAATAACTAGTATGTCTTCGTTTTGGAATTAGTTGGAAGAATAACTAGTGCTTTGAATAGCGATGATTGTGACTACACATATCTATTTTTGTTTCATCTTCTTGTTTATTTTTTAGGTTTATTGGTATTAAATTCTAAAAATATTTGGAGGATGATTATTATTGCAGTATTTTCTTGGTTTGTTATATTGCAATATTTTTATGGGATATGTATTGTTTGCGTCCGGGAACTTGAAGGTCCCATATTGCGATCAAATGTAAAGTCGTCCATGAATTGGTATTAAAAGGACGAATGGACTTTTGACATACACAAAATTTATGCCTATGCAATCATGTAATTGATGGAAAATAGGATTAAATCTTTTGTGTGACAAGGATAAAGTCTATTATGTTGTTATGCATATAATGATGCAAAGATAGAATAGATCCTTGTATGTTATCCACAGTATTAATCTTTATTGATCCATTTTATTATGTTTTACCGTGAAGGCTCCATTGTGTGTCTTATGTTGAGCACCTTACAACTAAGTCGATTAACCTTGGCTTTGTTGGTTGTTCCGTAAGATGCTATATGTTGAGCATTAGGAACTAAATTAATCAACTAGTTTGGTTATTTATTTTTGTACTCCATAAGTTTTTCTTCTTATGTTGAGCACATGTACGGTTAAGGTTGTCATATCTTATGATAATCTTAGTCGGGGTTAAATAATCTCTTATGTTGAGCCAAAAAAATAATTAAATTGATTACTTCGGTGATTAGTTTGGTTGTTTGTTTTCAATTGGATTAATTATAGGTTCTCTTATAATTAATCTAGTTGAGTTTTCATATATTCCACAAATTCTTGTGTTGAGTATATGAAAGGCTACACTATCATGTTCTATTGGTTAATGTAGTCACGTATTCCGTAAGGTTTTCCTTATGTTAAGTACTTGAACGGTTAAGTTAGTCACCTCCATATGATTAACTTAGTCGTAGCCTGTTGCTCCGTGAGTTTACTTATGTTGAGCACTTTCAATTAAATTGATCACTTTTGTGGTTTTGATTTAATTGCATATTCCAATTAGAATATTCATGGGTTTACTTGTGAGTATTTTGATTGAGTTTTGGATATAAGAAATCATTCACATGGTTTTTGGTGTCCAAATAAAAATCCTTCTTTTCTCTCGAAATTAAGGTCGCTCTTGTTGTTCCTTTGGGAATGACATCAAATGGGGGAGAGTTCTTTTGAACTTGTGCTTAATGGTAATATCTTGCGGGGAGTGCGGTTGTGGAATTTTATAGGGGTTATCATGCGTCTTAAAACTCCTTGATGAATGTTGTTAGCTTAGGCTATAAGATTGCATCTAAATTAAGATGATATGTTGTATTTCTTTTGGTCATGAAATGTCTCTTGTGGAAATTTCATTATGAACCCATTCTTGTACCTTTGCCAATTTTATTGACAAAAAGGGGGAGAAATATTGTAGGTCACGCTAAAAATACACATGGTTTTCGGATCATTATGTAAGGGGGAGTGGTTTCCATGATTGAGATGGAGTATCGACTAAGGGTGAGTGGTACATATCACCATAGTATTATTGTTAAAGTCGTGATGCAATTGGACTTTGATGTTCATAATAATACTATGACAGTGTGATAGGTGTCTAAAACACCTAATTTTATATCTAGTATTTATGCTTTCTTTGCTAAGTTTTCTTGTAAATTATGTATCTTATGTTTGTTTTTGAGTATTTAGGTACTTTGGAGTCATTTGGAACAAAAGAAGAAGAACAAGGCAAAAATATGCAAATGTTGTTGGAGACGAACTATTTCTCATTATTTGCTTCTATTTCTTAAGTTTTGTCTGAAAAGCATGTCGGCTTTAGTGATGCAAATTTATGTCTGAAAAGCACGATTGCTTTAGTGATGAAGAGAAATTAAAGAGAAGAAGTAGATTTGAGAAGTAAGAGAGACGTTGCTGGTGGTAGAATTCGAGGAGGAAGAAAGCGTTCATTTGGAGCAGATCTTGGAGCAAGAAGGCGAAAGCATCATTCCGTATGCATGTGCTATTGGAAGCACAATGGAGGAAAATAAGCCGTCATTTTCTGGTGGCTCGTATCAGTTTGTGGGGTGTATTAAGTCATCCTGGATACCCCTTATCGACTCCACCTGGGTGGCTATATCCACTCCCATTCCTACACAAACCTAAAAATCCCATCCATTTTCTAATCATTGGTTTGTCTCTCTTTCATTTCACCTGAAATCTAGAGACGAAAGGCGGCACCATTATTACTCAGAGAACGGAGAAGAAAGCGATGATGAAGCTGGTTCTTAAACGCAATTGAGCAGTGATGGATGATGCTGGTCGAGATGGGTTGCTTCTAATCTAGAAACTAGGGTTATTGTTGTCGGAAGAAATGTTTAAGGGTTTGTGAAATGGAGTAGTTGGGTTTGCTCAAGAATCAAAAATTACAGCAGATTAGGGTCAGTGGTTGTTGATGTTGTGATGTAAAGAGGCTCTGAAGTAAAGGAATTGAAGAGGTTGTTCAAGAAGAACTCAGAAAGAGAAGATTCAAATGAAGCTGAGGATGAAGAGAAAGTTAGGGTTTGATGTGTTCGTCATATAACAGGGTTTGCTGTTGATTTGGGGATTTGTTAATGGAGAAGAACAATGGAGAAATTAGGGTTTCAAGGAAGAAATTGAAGACATCAGTAATGGGTTTGTTCGATATCAAGACGAGGAAGACTAGTTGCTGGCATCAGTTTGATGTATAATTAAGGGTTCTGTTTGATTCAACATCAATGATTTATGGCAGAGATCCAAAGGGCGTCGTGAGTTTCCGGTGGTGATTGTATGTGAGAAGATGATGGTGGTATGTGATTTGAACTGGGATGTGCAGGCTAGGCTAGATGTTGTGGGTAATTTTCACAAGTTGGTTGCTACTGTTGGTGGATGTTACTGAGAGTACAATGGAAGTGTGTCTGAATGCTTGGACATTTTAATGGGTCTGTTCTAGAATTGCAATTGCTGCAGGGAAGAAGTATATGGAGGTTTACAAATTCAGTTGCAAGTGTACCCTGTCATCACCAGAAAAACACATACCAGGTGCTTGTATAAAGGCCTGAATTAGTTCTACTGCCAAGTTCTGACGTGGCTAATCCATGAGTCTGTGAGGTCAAGTTCAGTTGAGAAGAAACAAGGATTAAAAAGCAGCTGGAACCATTAATTTGCGTCACATATCAGGATTCGAACTATAGGGGTTATGTGTTCTGTTATGTGCTGATAAATCAGTGAAGGAAAGTATGTTGCTGCTTATATGGGAATTGTGGTCTGTTTTACAGGGCTTGGAGCTGGCTTTGAAGACAAGGAAGAGCTAGGTACAGAGATGGCTTGATGTTGTTGGTTTTTTCTTGAACCTGAAGGTGATATGGCGAGTTGTTGAGCTGAATTACCAGGATGTTGCAGATGGTCTGAAAGGTGAAGCTACAGAATGAGCTTGGATGAATGTTAGGTTGTTGCTGCAATGGACGAAAATGGAGTGCACAGAAGAAATAAAGTAAATGGAAGTTCATGTTGTTGCAGAACTGTAGTTTGCAGTGAGAATCACATGGTTATGAAGCTGCATGAAGTGGATGTGCTACTAATTTGGTTGGGATTAAGTTTTACAGGGAATATTTGAACTGAAACTCAGATGAGGATGGAATGTAGCTGTGACAGTACATCTGATGCAGAATAAGAAATGGCGACGACAAAAAAAACTTGAGAAGAAGTTGTGAACTGATGGTTTGGAAGAGAGGGAAGCTTTGTGCTATTTTGAAGCTACAGAATGGTGCTATATTTCAGTTGAGACGGTGCCAGTGATTGTTGCAGGAAAGAGTTGTTGTTGGTTCTTAAAATAATGAATTTGTTGATGGCATATTGAGTTCTGTGGAACAGGGAAGAAGAACTGAAGCATTTGTAGTGAAGGCAGGGTCTGATGCACAAGGGTATGGAACTGTGAACTAATGCCGCAGTTTTC
The DNA here is from genome assembly GCF_003573695.1 of Papaver somniferum. Classification (NCBI taxonomy): domain Eukaryota; kingdom Viridiplantae; phylum Streptophyta; class Magnoliopsida; order Ranunculales; family Papaveraceae; genus Papaver; species Papaver somniferum. Next base: position 4,631,211 of record NW_020621603.1, on the reverse strand, counting down.
TGGTGATGGCAATTGAAGGATAAGATGAACTAAAGTACTAATGTAGATGAATTAGGTTGGAGGTACTGATGCTGATCAATGAATTGGTAATGAAGCTACAAAAGGAACTGATGTTGTTGGTAGAGTTGTGCGCTGCTGCCTATGAATTACTGAGGCAATGGTGACTTCGGGTGAGAAATGGCTAGGTGCAGCTGAAGTTTTTGCTGGTACTTGGCCTGGAAGAGAAGGAGAAGTAGCTTGAGCTTGTGGTGTTGAATGTTGTAGACAATGGGTTAGTGGACTGACTAAGATGGAGTTGCATGCAGGAGCAGTTTAATGAAAATGATGTTGTACTAGTGGTGTTGGGATGAGGCTGTTGAGAACAAGAAAGCGCAGGAAGAGAAGTTATGAAGCTGCAAGGTTAAGAGAAGATTTGAAGGCACTGAGGGCGTGGTTAGCAGAGATGAGAGAAGGGCCATCATGGCTGGACTGAGCTGTGTGATGCACCATCATTGTGCAACACACAGCTCTGGCATGTGCAATACTATGGCCTAGGTCAATGCCCTGACTTATCTTTGACTCACTTTGACTCGGTATGACCTTGAAGACTTGGACCTAATTTTGGAACAAGAGGAGCTATAAAAGAGAAGACTTCTACAACTTTTAATATCACGTATTATTGTTGGAGCTAAGGAGAGAGCCGCTTTTGTTTACGCTACTAGGGTTTGCTTTGCTTTCATCTTTTCTATTTGATTATTGATTATGATGAACTCCATAGCTATGAGTATCTAATTTCTTTATTATTGGTTAAGGATGTAGTCCTATATCTACAACTTGTGCTTGATTAACGCATTAGTTTTCTCTCTTGATTATCGTTCAAATCTCTATTGTTTTTAATAATCATATGATTTATGTATTGTGATAGGACTTAGATGTTTGGTTAGTTAAGTGGCCAATTAATTGAACTTGCATCCTTGTCCATAGCTATTTTAGGGTTTTTCATCAAGTGATAACCCCGAATACATGAGCATGATATGATTACGGTTTGTAGTGATACAGTCTTGTAATCATATGTAGAGTTTGACCATTGTCCGAATTGTCATGCGCAATGTATGACAATTGCATTGATTAGCCTATTTCCAAAACCTAATGCTCATGGGAATTGAACTTAATTAGCGCAAGGCGTTAGGTTATTCTTTAGGTAGAATTCACATACGCAGCTCTAATGTGTATGTTGATGGACTTAGGAAATTAATAGATTATCTTGCTCTCTTGATTCTCTAGGCTTTTGATGATGAAGAGAATAAATTGTAATTCTAATCATGTATGCAAGCACTCGTTTAAGATAGAAGATGAACTCCTTGACCAATATCTTTCTCTCATTGATTATTTCTCAAATTACTTTGCTTTTGATTTACTTTTATTGCTTACATAAAAATCAGAAATCCCCCCAATTGGTTACTTAGGAAATTGAATACTTAATAGCTACAATTGCCTCACTGTGGAAACGAACTCTTTCTTATCATATACTTTAGGAAAGTGAAATTATTTTTGACGCATACGACAGCGATCAAATTTTGGCACCGCTGCCAGGGAGGCATACGGCTAGTTATTAAGTTTTCAGTTTGTTGTCATCATTTCTGCTTCCATATTTGCTTTTTTTTTTCTTGTTTCGTTTTCTTACTTGTTTGTGAGAATTGTTTTCAGATACCTATTCCCTGGCTTCTAAAGATTGGAACTATCCAAGGTGCGGGATAGCTACTCGAAGAGGCACAATACTCCAAACCAAGTCAAGACACGACGGAAGAACAAGAGTTAGAAGTGGAAAAAGAATTACAACTAGAAGAAGAACAAGAGGTTCCATTCTTAGAAGAAACACCTTTTAAAGTTGAAGAAGAAGAATCAATGGGTGATGCAAATCATACACTCAAGGACTTAGCTTCTCACAAGTTGGATACACAACAATGGTGTATTCAAACAAACTTTACTTTTGAGATCAAGCCGGGGTTGCTTAGAGAATTACCAAAGTTCCATGGCATGGTGAACGAAGACCCAAACAAGCATCTTATGGACTTCCACACCATTTTCACGGCCATGCTTCCAGCAGATACTGATGCGGATGGTGCAATGTTGAAAGTTTTCCGATTCTCTTTGGCGGATAGTGCTAAGGATTGGTTATATTATTTGCCCTCCGGAAGTGTCACAACATGGAATGGGTTGAAGAAACTCTTTTTAGAGAGATATTTTCCAGCATCAAAGGCTACTCAAATTCACAAGGAGATTTGCGGGATGGAGCAAAATGTGGGAGAATCTTTATATGAATGTTGGGAACGATACAAGAGATCGGTGGCAAGCTGCCCTCACCACTAATTTAGTGATGCAATGATAATCCAATACTTCTATGAAGGACTTCAAACAAGTGATAGGAATCTTCTTGACGCTGCGGGTGGTGGTGCACTAGTGAACAAAACGGTGGCACAAGCTAGAGAGTTGATTGAGAACATGGCAGCGAACTCCCAATAATTCTTGAGCCGTGGTTCGGATGTGCTTCTTAGGAGAGTAAATGAAGTGATCGAGGTCGAGAAAATTTGTCAACAAATGGGTAACATGACAACAATGATGCAACAAGTTGCGGCCGCGGTGATACTGAAGTCTCTTCAAGGGTATGAAGACCCCAGTGAACAAGCTAATGCGGTCTTTCCAAATCAACAAAGACGGTATGATCCCTACTCCAACACTTACAATTCAGGATGGGGAGATCACCCCAATTTTAGATATGCCAACAAGCAAGGAGCGGTTCAACAACCTACTTTCAACCGTCCGAGCGGATTTCAACCACAACAACGATAATTTCAGCAACAACAATTCCCACAACAACAACAACAACAACCTCAAAATCAGGGGTCAAGTATGGAAGAGTTGCTGAAATCTTTTATGCAAAGAACGGAGAGCACGGTTAAGGAGTTGCAAACTCAAGTTGGTTCCATGGCTATTGAGTTGAACCAGTTGAAGGCACAAAATGGTGGGAAACTCCCTTCTCAACCTATCAACCCCAAAGAGGGTGTCAATGCAATTACGTTGAGAAGCAGTACACAACTTGTGCAACCCGAAATTACTGATTTGGGCAAGGTGGAAACAGCAAAGGAACCTGTTCTGGAGGAGAAAAATGAGGATTCTCCCCAAACTTCTGAGGTACCTATTTCTAACTCTAAAACTCCGGTTTCTACTTATGTTCCTCCTATACCTTTTCCTCGCAGATTTGCAAATTCCAAGAAGGCGGAACTAGGAAAGGAGATTTTAGACGTTCTCAAGAAGATCCATGTGAACATACCACTCATAGATGCAATCAAGAAAGTTCCAAAGTATGCAAAGGTGTTGAAGGACTTGTGTATCAACAAGCAAAGGCTCAAAGGAAATGAAGTGCTAAGTGTGGGGGAGAATGCTTCGGAAATCTTGCAACACAAACTCCCACTTAAGTGCAAGGATCCCGGTAGCTTTGACATTCCCGTCACAATTGGTAACACCACATTTAACAAATCTATGTTGGACTTAGGTGCATCCGTTAATGTTGTGACTGCATCTATGTATAAATCACTCGATCTTGGTCCTCTTAAAAAGGCTGGAATTGTATTGCAATTATCCGATCGCTCTAATGTTTACCCAATGGGTATTGTTGAGGATGTTCTTGTGAAAGTTAATCAACTAGTATTTCCAACTGACTTTTGCGTGTTAGAGATGGATGAAGGTTCACCGGACTCATCTCTTCCATTGCTACTTGGGCGTCCCTTCATGAAAACGGCGAAAACCATTATTGATGTGGACAAGGGAACGCTAACTATGGAGTTTGATAGAGAAATAATATGTTTCAACATTTTCGAGACGATGAGATATCCCAGTAATGTCAACTCTTGTTTCTACATTGATGTGATGGATACATTGGCGCAACAAATGTTTGAGTTCAATGGTGTTGATACTTTGGAAACCATGCTCACTACACCCATTGATGATGGTTTGGAGTATGGTGATGATATTAAAGAAACCATTGGTTCTCTTGACTCATTACCGGAAAAATATGCACTTAAGAATATTTGATATGCTTCTTTGCCTTGCAATGATGAAAAGCTTGTGCCTTCTATTGTTAAATCTCCAAAGTTAGAATTGAAACCTCTTCCAAGTCACTTAAAGTACTTTTACTTGGGTGATAACTAAGAATTACCTGTGATTGTTTCTAATGAGCTTAGTGAATTACATGAGCAAAAAATTCTAAGGGTGCAAAGGACGTACAAGAAGGCCATATGATGGACAATTGCCGATATCAAGGGTATAAGCCCTGCCGTTTGTATGCACATGATCCGTTTGGAGGACGATGCAAAGCCTACAAGGGAAGTGCATCGTCGTTTGAACCCTCCCATGATGGAAGTTGTGAAAAGGGAGATACTCAAGATTTTGGATGTGGGTGTTATCTACCTCATATCCGATAGCAAGTGGGTAAGCCCGGTACAAGTGGTACCAAAGAAATTAGGTGTGTCGGTGGTGGAGAATGATAAGAATGAACTTTTCCCAACACGTATGCAAACCGGTTGGAGGGTTTGTATTGATTATAGAAAATTAAATGCCACCACTAGGAAGGATCACCTTTCATTACCTTTTATTGATCAAATGCTTGAACGTTTAGCTGGACATTCTTACTATTGCTTCCTTGATGGTTATTCAGGTAACAATCAGATTGTGATAGCGCCAGAGGATCAAGAGAAAACCACTTTCACTTGTCCTTTCGGTATTTTTGCTTATAGAAGGATGCCTTTTGGCTTGTGCAATACTCCATCTACCTTTCAAAGGTGTATGGTAAGTATTTTCTCAGAATATGTTGAAAACATAATCGAAGTCTTCATGGATGACTTTAGTGTCTTTGGTGATTCATTTGATCTTTGCTTATACAATTTATCATTAATCCTTGAACGATGTGTTGAAATAAACCTTGTGCTGAATTGGGAGAAGTGTCATTTCATGGTAACTCATGACATAGTTTTAGGCCATATAATATCTTCTAAAGGCTTGGAAGTCGGTAAATCTAAGATAGACCTTATTCGTGCTCTAAACCCTCACACTACGGTGAGGGAGATACGCTCTTTTCTTGGTCATGCAGGTTTTTATCGTAGATTCATCAAGGAATTTTCCAAGATAGCATCACCAGTTTGCAATTTATTGCAAAAATATGTGGTTTTTAACTTTGATGATAAGTGTGCGGCAGCATTCAATCGTTTGAAATAACTTTTGATTTCAGCCCCTATCATTAAAGCACCGGATTGGAGCAAGCCTTTTGAGCTCATGTGTAATGCAAGTGACTATGCGGTTGGTGCGGTGCTTGGGAAGCGTGTGGGGAAGATACCTCATGCCATTTATTATGCTTCTAGGGCACTCAATGAAGCCCAACAAAACTACACAACCACTGAAAAAGAGTTATTAGCTATTGTTTTTGCTTTGGAAAAGTTTCGCTCTTATCTAATTGGTACAAAAGTTGTTGTCTTTTCTGATCATGCAACACTTAGGTACTTGCTTACAAAGAAAGAGGCGAAACCGAGGCTCATACGATGGATTTTGCTCTTGCAAGAATTTGATATAAATATCAAAGACAAGAAAGGAATTGAGAACACCGTCGCGGATCATTTGAGCCGTCTTGCTGTGGACACGGAAGCTATCCCATTGCGTGAAAGTTTCCCAGATGAGCAACTATTTTCAATTTCCTTTGAAGAACCATGGTACGCTGATATTGTTAATTACTTAGTGTCTAAACAAATGCCAAAGAACTTGTCTCGTGCTGAGAGGGACAAACTTAAGAAGTTAGGAAACCAATACATATGGGATGATCCATACTTATGAAAACATTATAGTGACCAAGTAATAAGAAGGTGCGTTCCCGAATCAGAATTTAATTCTATCTTGTCTTTTTGCCACTCATATACTTGTGGAGGATACTTTGGAAGTAATAGAACCGCTCTCAAAGTACTAGAATGTGGTTTCTTTTGGCCAACTTTGTTTAAGGATGCGCATGCATTTTGTATCACATGTGATAGGTGCCAAAGAACAGGCAATCTAGGTTCTCGAAATCAAATGCCAAAAACTATTATTCAATTTGTTGAGGTTTTTGATGTATGGGGAATTGATTTTATGGGTTCTTTTGTCAATTCTAGTGGGAATTATTATATCTTGCTTGTTGTTGATTATGTATCGAAATGGGTGGAAGCTAAGGCCACCCCAACTAATGATTCTAAAGTTGTTTCAGATTTTGTGCAAGCAAATATATTTGCACGGTTTGGAATTCCAAAGTTTATAATTAGCGATGGAGGCTCACACTTCAAAAACAGGTTCTTGCAAAACTTGCTAAGGAAGTACAATGTGTCGCATAGGGTTGCAACACCCTACCATCCACAAACAAATGGACAAGCCGAGGTTTCCAACCGGGAGGTCAAATCTATTCTTGAGAAGACGGTGAATCCAACAAGGAAAGATTGGAGCATGCGACTCAATGATGCTTTGTGGGCGTATAGAACCGCATACAAGACACCTATTGGGATGTCTCCCTTTAGGCTTGTGTATGGTAAACCTTGTCACTTACCCTTTGAAATTGAGCATAAGGCATTTTGGGCGATTAAGCAATGCAATATGGAGTTGGATGGTGCTGGAAATCAAAGGAAGTTGCAACTTCAAGAGCTAGAGGATAATCACAATGATTCATTTGAAAGCTCACGGATTTACAAAGAAAATACGAAGGCATTTCATGATAGTATGATTACAAAGAAGCAATTTTGTATTGGGCAGAAAGTGCTTTTGTTTAATTCTCGCTTGCAATTATTTCCGGATAAATTAAGGTCACGTTGGATTGGACCTTTTATTGTGACTAATTTTTTTTCTCATGGTGCAGTAGAAATTCGTAGTTTAGCTACAGGAAATGAACTTAAAGTGAATGGGAACCGGCTGAAACCATATTATAAAAACTTCTCTTCGGAAGTCGTGGAAGGAGTTAACCTTGTGGAAGTACTCCATCTGGAGGGGCCTTAGCAAGCAAGGAGATAGTCGGGTTGACGACTTTAAACCATGCGCTAAGTGGGAGGCAACCCACCGGTTTGTATCTTTATCTTTATCTTTTTATTTCTAAGCATTTTTATCTTTGTTTTTGCATATTATTTGCGGATTTCCCACCTTGAACTTTACTTTGAATGACTAAATTTTACATTGAAAAGTTCAAGTGTGGGAGAGCATTTATATGTTTGTATAGTTAGTTGATTTGATGCCTTTAGTGAAAAACAAAAAAAAAAAAAAAAAAAAAAAAAGATATAAACTCCAAAGTCTAGCAACTTGTGCCTTACACTAACGGAAACATCGTGGTTGTAGGAGTTGAGGAACCCATTAGTAGAGTCTATTCATATGAAAACGAACAAAATCTAAAAATAAATAATATGTTAGTTGTCACCATATCTCGGAGTCGTCACCATATCACGTTCTATTTTTATTTTTCCATATTTATCTATTATTTCTCTAAGTGAATTGGTGGGGCACGAACATCGAATTGTTATCACTGCTAGGATGAAATAGAGTGATTGAGTTACTACAAAAAAAAAAGACCAACCAATTGACCAAAAGGAATAAATATGACACTTGGAGAAAGCAATATGTGTGTGTTCTCCCTGTCTCTATCGCCTAAGCAAGCGTGGAGTGCAGGATCCAAGGGAACTATCATGTAATCTACTGACAAGAAACATGCGCTTGGATCCACAAGATCCAATCATGATGTCAATGAAAAAAAAAAGAGAAAAAAAAATTTGAAAAAAGGAAAATAAAAAAAAAATATATTCATTGGTTCCCTTGTATATGCCAGTATATTTATCTAGAATTAAGTTTGTCGACCGCTGGTTTCCTTGTATATGCCAGTCGTGTTGATATTAGTATTCGGACCAGTAGCTCAATTCAATAGGATTTTTAGGTTTGTTTTGGCAGTGACCTTCAGACAGATATGGGAAACACCGTTCACCTTAGTCAACAGTTCGCCATCATCTACTTTCTATATCCATCTTCTTAATATTTTCATGTGATTGTGGTTCATTAGATTCCGAGTATTGTGGTTGTGTTCAACTTTCTGATAAAGCTATATTACTAATTTATGAATGAATTGGATTCGAAAGTGGGTACTTCCTCCTGTAATCATTGATAGTATTCCAAGTACAAATTGTTTAGTGTCATTCGCAGATTCTTCACAGGTAGTTGGAATTTGAAGTAAAAGGTTTTGTAGGTATACCTCTTGTAAACCTTCACGATACTAACTCGTCCACTAGGGATACCTAGAGGTTCAAAGGCCTGTTATTCATGCTAAGATTAACCGTATCCTCAGCGATACGGAGTTGTATGTATCTTTTAGAATTATTTTGTTTCATTTTCTCGAGGACTAGCAAAGTCTAAGTGTGGGGGAATTTGATAGGTGTCTAAAACACCTAATTTTATATCTATTACTTATGCTTTCTTTGCTAAGTTTTCTTGTAAATTATGTATCTTATGTTTGTTTTTGAGTATTTAGGTACTTTGGAGTCATTTGGTACAAAAGAAGAAGAACAAGGCAAAAAGATGCAAATGTTGTTGGAGATGAACTATTTCTCATTATTTGCTTCTATTTCTTAAGTTTTGTCTGAAAAGCATGTCGTCTTTAATGATGCAAATTTATGTCTGAAAAGCACGACTGCTTTAGTGATGAAGAGAAATTGAAGAGAAGAAGTAGATTTGAGAAGTAAGAGAGACGTTGTTGGTGGTAGAATTCGAGGAGGAAGAAAGCGTTCATTTGGAGCAGGTCTTGGAGCAAGAAGGCGAAAGCATCATTCCGTATGCATGTGCTATTGGAAGCACAATGGAGGAAAAGAACCTGTCATTTTCTGGTGGCTCGTATCAGTTTGTGGGGTGTCTTAAGTCATCCTGGATACCCCTTATCTACTCCACCTGGGTGGCTATATCCACTCCCGTTCCTACACAAACTTAAAAATCCCATCCATTTTCTAATCATTGGTTTGTATCTCTTTCATTTCACCTAAAATCTAGAGACGAAAGGCGGCAACATTATTACTCAGAGAACGGAGAAGAAAGCGATGATGAAGCTGGTTCTTAAACGCAATTGAGCAGTGATGGATGATGCTGGCCGAGATGGGTTGCTTCTAATCTAGAAACTAGGGTTATTGTTGTCGGGAGAAATGTTTGAGGGTTTGTGAAATGGAGAGGTTGGGTTTGCTCAAGAATCAAAAATTACAGCAGAAGAGGGTCACTGGTTGTTGATGTTGTGATGTAAAGAGGCTCTGAAGTAAAGGAATTGAAGAGGTTGTTCAAGAAGAACTCAGAACGAGAAGATTCAAATGAAGCTGAGGATGAAGAGAAATTTAGGGTTCGATGTGTTCAATTAACAAGGTTTGATGTTGATTTGGGGATTTTTTAATGCATAAGAACAATGGATAAATTAGGGTTTCAAGGAAGAAATTGAAGACATCAGTAATGGATTTGTTCGATATCAAGACGAGGAAGACTAGTTGCTGGCACCAGTTTGCTGTAGAATTAAGGGTTCTGTTTGATTCAACATCAGTGATTTATGGTAGAGATCAAAAGGGTGTGGTGAGTTTCTGGTGGTGATTGTGTGTGAGAAGATGATGGCGGTATGTGACTTGAACTGGGATGTGCAGGCTAGGCTAGATGCTGTGGGTAATTTTCACAAGTTGGTTGCTACTGTTGGTGGATGTTACTGAGAGTACAATGGAAGTGTGTCTGAATGCTTGGACATTTTAATGGGTATGTTCTAGATTTGAAATTGTTGCAGGGAAGAAGTATATGGAGGTTTATAAATTCAGTTGCAAGTGTACCCTGTCATCACCAGAAAATACATACCAGGTGCTTGTATAAAGGCCTGAGTTAGTTCTACTGCCAAGTTCTGTCGTGGATAATCCATGGGTCTGTGAGGTCAAGTTCATTTGAGAAGAAACAAGGATTAAGAAGCAGCTGGAACCATTAATTTGCGTCACATATCAGGATTCGAACTACAGGGGTTATGGGTTCTGTTATGTGCTGATAAGTCAGTGAAGGAAAGTATGTTGCTTCTTACATGGGAATTGTGGTCTGTTTTACAGGCCTTGGAGCTGGTTTTGAAGACAAAAAAGAGCTAGGTATAGAGATGGCTTGATGTTGGTGGTTTTGGCTTGAACCTGGAGGTGATATGGCGAGTTGTTGAGCTGAATTACCAGGATGTTGCAGATGGTCTGGAAGGTGAAGCTACAGAATGAGCTTGGATGAATGTTAGGTTGTTGCTGCAATGGACGAAAATGGAGTGGACAGAAGAAATGGAATACAAAGTAAATGGAAGTTCATGCTGTTGCAGAACTGTAGTTTGCAGTGAGCATCACATGGTTATGAAGCTGCATGAAGTGGATGTGCTATTAATTTGGTTGGGATTAAACTTTACAGGGAATATTCGAACTGAAACTCAGATGAGGATGGAATGTAGCTGTGACAGTGCAGGTGCTGCAGAATAAGAAATGGCGATGACGAAAAAAACTTGAAAAGAAGTTGTGAACTGATGGTTTGGAAGAGAGGGAAGCTTTGTGCTGTTTTGAAGCTACAGAATGGTGATATATTTCAGTTGAGACGGTGCCAGTGATTGTTGCAGGAAAGAGTTGCTGTTGGTTCTTAAAATAATGAAGTTGTTGATGCCATATTGAGTTATGTGGAACAGGGAAGAAGAAGGGTATGGAACTGTGAACTAATGCCGCAGTTTGCTGGTGATGGCAATTGAAGGATAAGCTGAACTAAAGTACTAATGTAGATGAATTAGGTTGGATGTACTGATGTTGAACAATGAACTGGTAATGAAGCTACAAAAGGAACTGATGTTGTTGGTAGAGTTGTGTGTTGCTGCCTATGAATTACTGAGGCAATGGTGACTTCGGGTGAGAAATGGCTAGGTGCAGCTGAAGTTGTTGCTGGTACTTGGCCAGGCAGAGAAGGAGAAGTAGCTTGAGAATGTGGTGTTGAATGTTGTAAACAATGGGTTAGTGGACTGACTAAGATGGAGTTGCAGGCAGGAGCAGTTCAATGAAAATGATGATGTACTGGTGGTGTTGGGATGAGGCTGTTGAGAACAAGAAAGCGCAGGAAGAGAAGTTATGAAGCTGCAAGGTTAAGAGCAGATTTGAAGGCACTAAGGGCGTGGTTAGCAGAGATGAGTACATGGCCATCATGGATAGGCTGAGCTGTGTGATGCACCATCATTGTGCAACACACAGCTCTGGCCTGTGCAATACTATGGCCTAGGCCAATGCCCTGACTCATCTTTGACTCACTTTGACTCGGTCTGACCTTGACCGAGTTGACCCGTCTGACCTTGACCGAGTTGACCCGCCCGGTCACTTTTCCGGCCAACTTCCGGCAGTGGACCCAGTTTTCCGGCGATATTTTTTGGGATAATTTCTACATGGGTTTTTCTCACATATGGGCTTTTTATCTAATGGACTTTGAAGACTTAAACCTAATTTTGGAACAAGAGGAGCTATAAAAGAGAAGACTTCTACAACTTTTAATATCACGTATTATTGTTGGAGCTAAGGAGAGAGCCGCTTTTGTTTAAGCTACTAGGGTTTGCTTTGCTTTCATCTTTTCTATTTAATTATTGATTATGATGAACTCCATAGCTATGAGTATCTAATTTCTTTATTATTGGTTAAGGATGTAGTCATATATCTACAACTTGTGCTTGATTAATGTATTAGTTTTCTCTCTTGATTATCGTTCAAATCTCTAAAATTTTTAATAATCACATGATTGATGTATTGTGATAGGACTTAGATGTTTGGTTAGTTAAGTGGCCAATTAATTGAACTTGCATCCTTGTCCATAGCTATTTTAGGGTTTTTCATCAAGCGATAACCCCGAATACAAGAGCATGATATGATTACGGTTTGTAGTGATACACTCTTGTAATCATATGTAGAGTTAAACCATTGTCTGAATTGTCATGCGCAATGTATGACAATTGCATTTATTAGCCTCTTTCCAAAACTTAATGCTCCTGGGAATTGAACTTAATTAGCGCAAGGCGTTAGGTTATTCTTTAGGTAGAATTCACATACGCAGCTCTAATATGTATGATGATGAATTTAGGAAATTAATAAATTATCTTGCTCTCTTGATTCTCTAGGCTTTTGATGATGAAGAGATTAAATTGTAATTCTAATCATGTATGCAAGAACTCGTTTAAGATAGAAGATGAACTCCTTGACCAATATCTTTCTCTCATTGATTATTTCTCAAATTACTTTGCTTTTGATTTACTTTTATTGCTTACATAAAAATCAGAAATCCCCCCAATTGGTTACTTATGAAATTGAATACTTAATAGCTACAATTGCCTCTCTGTGGAAACGAACTCTTTCTTATCATATACTTTAGGAAAGTGAAATTATTTTTGACGCATACAACAACGATCACACTGTATAATAATGATCGAGAATCTCGATTTCTCTCATTGTTATAGCTACGGATCTTCAACAACAGTGATACTAAACTTACAACCTTTGGGATCATTTGAGTACTTGGAAGGACGAAGATTTCAAGGATAGTTGAAGATTAGACTATGAAATAGGAGCCACTAAAGTTTATCTTTTTTGTATTCCATATGTATTAATAGTTTTGTCACTAAAATTGACAAAGGGGGAGATTTTTAGAGCATAGCTCGGTCAAACTCGCATGCGTTGCTATATCAAGCATGTTTGTCAATGTTAGTGATCAAAACTATAAAGTCTTGATTTCTATCCTATTAGCTATGTCTCGGACTAGGATAGGAAAAGTGTAGTTGAGCTCAAGGACTTCATGGTGATTCAACGACAACGACGAAGATCTACACCAAGGAACCGTGGAACTTCATCAACAAAAAGGTATGTGAAGAATTGAACTTATCTATCACTCGAAAGTCTATCTATTCTTCTCCTACTTCTTATGAGACAAAAGTCCTATGTTATATAGACTAGATCATATACACTTGATAGTTCGAGCTGAGTATTCATTGCTTATCTTTTACTCGAAATCATGTGTTGGTAAAGCGTTTTGCTTTGATCAGGTTTATCTTCACCTAGTGACGAAAGTCATAAAAGTTTGAATCACTTTGGAAATTGCTCTGACGAGAAAGGTCTGTTGTTCTTCACAACTGAATATCGCCCTCTGAGAATGTTTCAATGATTGAAATGAGAGTTTATATTATATAACCATGTATTCCTTGAACCGAAGTTTTTGAACTTTGTTGATCAAGAGAAATCGGTAGTTGTGGAATTGGCTTGCCAAGTCCGCGAACTGACGGAAGTTCTCGACCGAGAATTTCTGCTGGGATTTCCAAAACTCGTTTGTGTGCTAAGTCCGCGAACCTAGTCCGTGAACTGGCGGAAGTTCTCGACCCGAGAATTTCTGCTGAGTTTGGAAAACTCAACCGATTAACTTAAGTCCGCGAACTTGTTTGTGAGCTTAAGAGGTTATGATCTAAAGATGTGCTCTGAACATGAAACATTAATTATTAAGGAATGCTTTATGCAAACCGTGGCTATAATGTTCATGAGTCGATTCTAATCGAATCGAATCATCTTTGTTTCAATTGTGTCTTGTGTAGTTACATAAGATCTCATAGCAATTGAACAACTCTTAACTAGTTCATTTGAGTCAATTGAACTAGTTATGGTGAAGAAGAACATTATTAATATGAGATGCTCATATGGTTGACCTTCTGGGTTATCATGTTGAACCAACATACGTGTACTCGTTTGGGCATGGTTTTCTCAAACCCGGTAAACGTGTACCCAAGTGTGTGTGTGACAAGCTATGTCTTTCGATATAACGGTTGAGAGATATTGGCTTGAATCTAAATCAGGTTTTCATCTAACGGTGAATAGAGTTTGCTTTGTACCTAAGGCAAAACCCTGATTTGAAAGGATATGTATAGTAGACATCTAGCATTGAGCAAACCTAATCCCCACACGTCTATGTGCTACTAGTGCACTCGCTAGCGTCGATATCCATTAACTCTTGAGTTTCTTCTCTAAACTCGAGTTAACGACTTAAAGACTTCACTGGGATTGTGAAGCCAGACCGATACTACTTTTAACGTAGTTGTGTGATCTGATCTTGCATCTTCTATCGTAAGAGTACAATCGATTGATTGGCTTGAGATCGTGAGAGTTCTCCGATAGGCAAGATAAAGAAGTCACAAACATCTTCGTCTCACTATTTGTGATTCCTCGACAATCCGCTTGTGTATTGAGGAAGGTTTGTAGAGAGGTGATTGATTAATCTAGGTCGTTCTTCGGGAATATAAGTCCGGATTATCAATTGGTTCATGTTACCTTGATTTTATATCTAAAGACGGAATAAAACCTAGGGTTTATCTGTGGGCGACAAATTTATCCTTTCGATAGACTTTTCTGTGTGAGACAGATTCGTTTATTATGAAATCTGTGATTTTGGGTTGCAGCAACTCTTAGTTGTGGGTGAGATCATCTAAGGGAATCAAGTGCGCAGTGTCCTGCTGGGATCAGAGGCGTAGGAGTATAATTGTACCTTGTATAAGCGGGAGATTGGTAGGGGTTCAACTATATATCAGTCCGAAGTTAACTTGGAGTAGGCTAGTGTCTGTAGCGGCTTAATACAGTGTGTATTCAATCTGGCCTAGGTCCCGAGGTTTTTCTGCATTTGTGGTTTCCTCGTTAACAAAATTTCTGGTGTCTGTGTTATTTCTTTTCCGCATTATATTTTATATAATAGAAATAATACAGGTTGTGCGTTCGTGATCATCAACTTCTCTAATCCAACTTTTGGTTGTTGATTGTAGTTGATTGATCCTTTGACATTGGTCTTTGGTACCGTCCAAGTTATCTCTATTTGATAAAGACTCGATATTGATTTTATCTTGAGTAAAAATCAAATCGAGAGATTGAGATAATAACTCCTTGAGATACTTTTTATCTAGATTGAGTCTGACTGTCTAGTTGATTCTCTAGCAAAGTATTTCGGAGTTAGTCCATACAGATTGCTAAGCGAAATGCTGGGTGGTGTTGTTAGACCCCCGCTTTTTCACAATGTCTATAATGAAGGTTCTAAATGGGTATCCAGGAATAAGTGAGATTATTTAAACACCTTCGGAAATAATTTCAGGTTCATTTCTCAAGGACACTCATGTGTTGAATAATTTGAGGAAATGATTGTTCCTATGGAATGCTTTTTAGCTTTTCAACCCACTTATAATTGTCGCAGGTCCTACGTGACAAGTGCTTCAGAGAACAAAAGAAGAAGAATCTCTGCACACGTGCCTTACCTTAGAAAGTCAGTATGGGATAAATAAGGGGAGATTTTTGATCCCATCATGTCTCCCTAACCCTAAACGTTCACGTCCCCATGTTTGTCTTGAAAAAATGGGGACTTGAGTCTTTTGGCTCAAGAAGTGTATTTTTGGTTATATTTTTCTGTTTCTTTATATATATATATGAACATCTAAAAATACAAAAGTTTTTATTTGTCCAGGGTTTCTTTCGTCCGCGAACGGTGCGTCTCAAGTCATCCTTTCTATGGCACCTGTTACTAGATGCAGTACAAGCAGGAATGCAGCCCTTGCAGCTAATGTTCGTGGATGCACTGGAATCTCCTCCACAAGTCTGAAGAAGGTGAAGGTTACAATTAATGGTAAAATTCCTTCCTCTAACTGGTTCTTGTATTCTTATCAAAGTGATAAAAACTTCAGGAACCTAGTAAAAGAATTTATCAGCAAAACAAACAGCTTAAAATCTCAGATTGCTGCATCCCTAGAAGATATAATTCACTATGAACGTATGATGTTCCAATCTACAAACACTGTACAAAAACTAGTAAAAGAATTTAGTAAGTTGACGGTGTTTTCAAAAGATTTGGAGGAGATGAATGATCAATAAATTCTTCAACAACGAGAAGGAGGTTTCTGAAGAAGATTTGGAAAAGATGTTTGTTGCCTAGTATGTCTTGTTTTTGTACTTAGATGGAAGTATAACTAGTGCTTTAAATAGCGATGATTGTGACTACACATAGCTATTTTCGTTTTCATCCTCTTATGTTATTTTTTAGGTTTATTGGTATTAAATTCTAAAAATATTTGGAGGATTATTGTTATTGCAGTATTTTCTTGGTTTGGTATATTGCAATATTTTTACGGGATATGTATTGTTTGCGTCCGTGAACTTGAAGGCCCCATATTTTGTCAAAAGTAAAGTCGTTCATGAATCGGTATTCTTATTGATGAAAGAACGAATGGACTTTTGACATATACAAAAGTTATGCCTATGCAATCATGTATTTGATGGAAAATAGGATTAAATATTTTGTGTGACAAGGATAAAGTCTATTATGTTGTTATGCATATAATGATGCAAAGATAGAATAGATCCTTGTATGTTATCCACGGTATTGATCTTCATTGATCCATCTTGCTATGTTTTACCGTGAAGGCTCCATTGTGTGTCTTATGTTGAGCACCTTACAACTAAGTCAATTAACCTTGGCTTTGTTGGTTGTTCAGTAAGATGCTATATGTTGAGCATTAGGAACTAAATTAATCAACTAGTTTGGATATTTAGTTTGTACTCCATAAGTTTTCTTTCTTATGTTGAGTACATGTATGGTTAAGATGGTCATGTTCTATGATAATCTTAGTCGGGGTTCCGTAATCTTTTTATGTTGAGCCCAAAATAATTAAATTGATTACTTCGGTGATTAGTTTGGTTGTTTGTATTCCAATTGGATTAATTATAGGTTCTCTTGTAATTAATATAGTTGAGTTTTCATATATTCCAAAAATTCTTGTGTTGAGTATATGAAAGGCTACACTATCATGTTCTATTGGTCAATGTAGTCACGTATTCCGTAAGGTTTTCCTTATGTTGAGTACTTGAACGGTTAAGTTAGTCACCTCCATATGATTAAATTAGTCGTAGCCTATTGCTCCGTGAGTTTACTTATGTTGATCACTTTCAATTAAATTGATCACTTTTGTGATTTTCATTTAATTGCGTATTCCAATTAGAATATTCATGGGTTTACTTGTGAGTATTTTGGTTGAGTTTTGGATATAAAAAATCATTCACATGGTTTATGGTGTCCAAATAAAAATCCTTCTTTTCTTTCGAAATTAAGGTCGCTCTTGTTGTTCCTTTGGGAATGACATCAAATGGGGGAGAGTTATTTTGAACTTGTACTTAATGGTAATATCTTGCGGGGAGTGCGGCTGTGGAATTTTATAGGGGTTATCTTGCGTCTTAAAACTTCTTGATGAATGCTATTAGCTTCGGCTATAAGATTGCATATGTTGTCTTTCTTTTGGTCATGAAATGTCTCTTGTGGAAATTTCATTATGAACCCATTCTTGTACCTTTGCCAATTTTATTGACAAAAAGGGGGAGAAATATTGTAGGTCACACAACAAATACATATGGTTTTTCGGATCATTGTGTGAGGGGGAGTGGTTTCCATGATTGAGATGGAGTATTGACTAAGGGGGAATGATACATATCACCAGAGTATTATTGTTAAAGTCGTGATGCAATTGGAATTTGATGTTCATAATAATACTATGACACTGTATAATAATGATCGAGAATCTCGATTTCTCTCATTGTTATAGCTACGGATCTTCAACAACGGTGATACTAAACTTACAACCTTTGGGATCATTGGAGTACTTGAAAGGACGAATATTTCAAGGAACATTGAAGATTGGACTATGGAATGGGAGCCACTAAAGTTTATCTTTTTTGTATTTTATATGTATTAATAGTTTTGTCACTGAAATTGACAAAAGGGGAGATTGTTAGAGCATGGCTCGGTCAACCTCGCATGCGTTGCTATATCAAGCATGTTTTTCAATGTTAGTGATCAAAACTATAAAGTCTTGATTTCTATCCTATTAGCTAAGTCTCGGACTAGGATAAGAAAAGTGTAGTTGAGCTCAAGGACTTCATGGTGATTCAACGACAGCGACGAAGATATACACCAAGGAACCGTGGAACTTCTTCAACAAAAAGGTATGTGAAGACTTGAACTTATCTATCACTCGAAAGTCTATCTATTCTTCTCCTACTTCTTATGAGACAAAAGTCGTATGCTATATAGACTAGATCATATACACTTTGTATTTCGAGCTGAGTATTCATTGCTTATCTTTTACTCGAAATCATGTGTTGGTAAAGCGTTTCGCTTTGATCAAGTTTATCTTCACCTAGTGACGAAAGTCATGAAAGTTTCAATCACTTTAGAAATTGATCTGACGAGAAAGGTATGTTGTTCTTCACGACTGAATATCGCCCTCTGAGAAAGTTTCAATGATTGGAATGAGAGTTTTAGATTATATAACCATGTATTGTTTGAACCGAAGTTTTTGAACTTTGTTGATCAAGAGAAATCGGTAGGATTGTGGAATTGGCTTGCCAAGTCCGCGAACTGACGGAAGTTCTCAATCGAGAATTTCTGCTGGGATTTCCAAAACTCGTTTGTGTGCTAAAACTGCGAACCCAGTCCGCGAACTGGCGGAAGTTCTTGACCCGAGAATTTCTGTTGATTTTGGAAAACTCAACCGATTAACTTAAGTCCGCGAACTTGATTGTGAGCTTAAGAGGTTATGATCTAAAGATGTGCTCTGAACATGAAACATTAATTATTAAGGAATGCTTTACGCAAACCGTGGATATAATGTTCATGAGCTGATTCAATCGAATCGAATCATCTTTGTTTGAATTGTGTCTTGTGTAGTTACATAAGATCTCATAGCAATTGAACAACTCTTAACTAGTTCAGTTGAGTCAATTGAACTAGTTATGGTGAAGAAGAACATGATTAATATGAGATGCTCATATGGTTGACCTTTTGGGTTATCATGTTGAACCAACATACGTGTACTCGTTTGGGCATGGTTTTCTCAAACCCAGTAAACGTGTACCCAAGTGTGTGCGACCAGCTATGTCTTTCGATCTAACAGTTGAGAGATATTGGCTTGAATCTAAATCAGGTTTTCATCTAATGGTGGATAGAGTTTGCTTTGTACCTAAGGAAAAACCCTGATTTGAAAGGCTATATATAGGAGACATCTAGCAAGAGCAAAACTTAATCCCCACACGTCTATGTGCTACTAGTGCGCTCCCTAGAGCCGATCTCCATTAACTCTTAAGTTTCTTCTCTAAACTCGAGTTAACGACTTAAAGACTTCATTGGGATTGTGAAGCCAGAACGATACTACTTTTATCGTAGTTGTGTGATATGATCTTGCATCTTCTATCGTACGAGTACAATCGATTGATTGGCTTGAAATCGTGAGAGTTCTCCGATAGGAAAGATAAAAAAGTCACAAACATCTTCGTCTCACTATTTGTGATTCCTCGAAAATCCGCTTGTGTAGTCAGGAAGGAGTTTAGAGAGGTGATTGATTAATCTAGGCTGTTCTTCGGGAATATAAGACCGGGTTATCAATTGGTTCATGTTACCTTGATTTTTATATATAAAGACGGAACAAAACCTAGGGTTTATCTGTGGGAGACAGATTTATCATTTCGATAGACTTTTCTGTGTAAGACAGATTTGTTTATTATCAAGTCTGTGATTTTGGGTTGCAGCAACTCTTAGTTGTGGGTGAGATCAGCTAAGGGAATCAAGTACGCATTTTCCTGCTGGGATCAGAGGCGTAGGAGTACAACTGTACCTTGTATCAGTGGGAGATTGGTAGGGGTTGAACTATAGATCAGTCTGAAGTTAGTTTGCAGTAGCCTAGTGTCTGTAGAGACTTAATACAATGTGTATTAAATATGGACTAGGTCCCGGGGTTTTTCTGCATTTGCGGTTTCCTCGTTAACAAAATTTCTGGTGTCTGTGTTATTTCTTTTCCGTATTATATTTTATATAATTGAAATAATACAGGTTGTGCGTTCGTGATCATCAATTGGAACTCCAACCTTTGGTTGTTGATTGATATTGATTGTTCCTTGGACATTGGTCTTTGGTATCCTCCAAGTTATCTCTCTTTGATAAAGATTCGCATATTTTTATTTGCTTGAGTAAAGATCAAATGGAAAGATTGAGATAATAACTCCTTGAGATACCTTTTATCTAGATTGAGTCTGACTGTCTAGTTGATTCTCTAGCAAAGTATTTCGGAGTTAGTCCATACAGATTGCTAAGCGAAATATTGGGTGGTGTTGTTAGACCCCCGTTATTTCAGTAACATTTTGATAGTTCATGACCCCTCCGAGAACAAAACGAGCACGTCAATCTTGGATAATATTCAGGCATCTGTGTGACTGCGGCTAAACAAAAATTATATCCTGAAACATTACAAACAGAGTTTCCAAAGGATGGGTCAATTGATTCATCCAACTTGATTGGATTCTCATCTTCACCGAAACCATCAAGGTTGATATATGTATTGATACAATTATCAAAATCGGTGTTCTCATATAGAAGACAGACACTTGATTTCCTATCTTCATCAGAATCATAGATCTCAGACATCTCATCAAGTGTTACAACAAGACCTTTGTTACCAATGTATTTTATCTGATTAGGGCATTCGTTTGAAAAATGACCAAAACCTTTACACTTAAAGCACTGAGGCATATCCTCGTCATCAGCCTCGTCAGCATCCCTGTTTTAAGGAGGGGCGCGAGAGCGAGGTTTATCTGACGACCTAGGTTTGTCTCTTGAAAACCGTTTACTTCTCTTCAATAGAAGATCCTTAAACTGTCTTGTGTTCAAGGAGACTTATTTGTCAAGATCTTCATCCGAAAAATCATCCTTAGACTGATCATCCTCAGAGACATAAACACTTTTACTTTTATCAAGTAATTTAGTGTTCTTCTGTGCTTTAAAGGCAACATCCTTTCTGATTTTGGATGCATGCTCATGATCAAAGATCTTTATCTTTTCAACCAAAGTATTCCTGGAAAGATTATCAAGGTTATTTCCCTCAACCATGGCATGCTTCTTAGACTCGTATCTAGATGGCAGCGATCTGAGAATTTTCATCACAATGTCCTTTTCAGGAATAGTCTTACCCAATGCAAAAGATGCATTAACAATTTCAGACACTTTGTGATTAAACTCATCAAATTAATCTTCATCTGCCATACGAAGGTTCTTCCAATCGGAATTAAGGTTTGGAAGCCTAGATTCCTTTTCACTAGAGTTTCCTTCAAATACGATTTCTAAGATATCCCAAGCATCTTTAGACCGAGTGCAATTAGACACATGATGCTGAAGTTTTGGGGTAATGGCATGTATGATAGCATTCAAGTCGTCGTAGTTTTACTTTGCAGCAAGTATCTCAGCAGGACTATATTCACCAATAGGTTTGGGAACGTTTACATCACCAACTGCCACAATGGGAGCATCATAGCCATTAACAACATATACCCATGATTGAAAATCACGTGCTTGAAGAAAATCCCGCATAGAAATTTTCCACCATAAGTAATTAGAGACATCGAAGACTGGTGGTACATTAATAGAGATATCACCTCTGTCCATATAGTCATATCGCAACAAATACAAACTTGTAAGGTCTTAAACGTGTTCGCCTACTCTGATACCAATTGAAAAAGCGGGGTTTCTAACAACACCACCCAATATTTCGGTTAGCAATATGTATGGACAAACTCCAATATACTTTTTATGAGAATCAACTATACAGTCAGACTCAATCAATAGAAAAGTATATTAAAGAGTTTATATCTCAATCTCTCGATTTGATCTTTACTCAAGCAAATAGAAACCTGCAAGTCTATATCAAAGAGAGATAAACTTGGATGGTACCAAAGACCAATATCCAAGGATCAATCAATATCAATCAACAATCGTTAGGTCGGACTATCCAATTGATTGATCTAACACACAACCTGTATTATTTCTTTTATATAACAAATATAATGCAGAAATGAAATAACACAGACACCAGAAGTTTTGTTAACGAGGAAACCGCAAATGCAGAAAAACCTCGGGACCTAGTCCAGATTGAATACACATTGTATTAAGCCGCTACAGACACTAGCCTACTCCAAGCTAACTTCGGACTGGACTGTAGTTGAACCCCAATCAGTCTCCCACTGATCCAAGGTACAGTTGAACCCCTACGCCTCTGATCCCAGTAGGATACTACGCACTTGATTCCCTTAGCTCATCTCACCCACAACTAAGAGTTGCTACGACCCAAAATCGCAGGCTTTGACAATAAACAAATCTGTCTCACACAGACAAGTCTATCAAAGGATCAATCTGTCTCCCACAGAAAAACCCTAAAGTTTTTGTTTCATCTTTTGATATATAATCAAGGTGAACAGAAACCAATTGATAATCCAGTGTTATATTCCCGAAGAATATCCTAGATTAATCAATCACCTCACAACAATCTTAATCGTATGGTAGCAAAACAAGACGTCGTGGAATCACAAACGATGAGACGAACATGTTTGTGATTACTTTTTATATCTTGCCTATCTGAGATATCAAATCTCAAGCCAATCAATCTGATTGTACTCGTACGATATAAGATGCAAGATCAGAACACACAACTACGATAAAAGTAGTATCGGTCTGGCTTCACAATCCCAATGAAGTCTTTAAGTCGTTAACCTGGTTTTAGAAGAAGAAAACCAAAGGTTAAAGGAGAACCGACTCTAGCACACAAACTAGTATCACACGTAAGGTGTGGGGATTAGTTTGCAGAGTTTCTAGATATCCCCTTATATAGTCTTTCAAATCAGGGTTTCTCCTTGCTCACAAAGCAAACACTATACACCATTAGATGAAACCTGATTTAGATTCAAGCTAATATATCTCAACCGTTAGATCGAAATCTTAGCTTGCTATACAAAAATGAAAGCACGCTTCTAGGTTTGTTAACCGTACCCAAACGTGTACATTGTTGGTTCAACAATAGTCAACCAAAAGGTTAGCCATTTGAGCATTTCATACCAACCACTTTCTTCTTCACCGTGACTATTTCAAATAACTCATATGAACTAGTTAGAGAGTTGTTCAATTGCAAGGAAATATCATGTACTACACAAGACACAATTGAAGCAAAGATGATTTGATTTACATGAATCGGTTCATGAACTATATAGCCACGGCTTGCAAAAGCATTCCTTAGTCTTTATAAGTTAAGTTAAGAAATCATCTTTAGATTTATAATCTACACAAGTTCGCAGACTAGGTTCATGGACTTGAGGTACTGGAAAGAGTTTACAAACTCCAGCAGAAATTCTCGGGTTTGAGAACTTCGCCGGTTCGCGGACTGGGTTCTTGGCTCACGCAAGAAGTTTTTTAACTCACCAGAAATTCTCGGGTTTGAGAACTTCGGCAGTTCGCGGACTTGGATACTATCCATTCTCCAGTATAGGACTTATGCACATATGTGTTTCCACAACATACTTATGTCCATTATGGTTGTGTGATCTGGTCTTGCATCTTCTATCGTACGAGTACAATCATTTTGATTGGCTTGAGATTGATATCTCCGATAGGCAAGATATAAAAAGTAATCACATACATCTTCGTCTCATTATTTAAGATTGTTGTGAGGTGATTGATTAACCTAGGATGTTCTTCAGGAATATAAGACCGGATTATCAATTGGTTCCTGTTCGCCTTGATTATATATCAAAAGACGGAACAAAAACTTTAGGGTTTTTCTGTGGGAAACAGATTGATCCTTTGATAGACTTGTCTGTGTGAGGCAGATTTGTTTATTGTCAAAGCCTGCGATTTTGGGTCGTAGCAACTCTTAGTTGTGGGTAAGATCAGCTAAGGGAATTAAGTGTGCAGTATCCTGCTGGGATCAGAGGCGTAGGGAGTACAATTGTACCTTGGATCAGTGGGAGACTGATTGGGGTTCAACTACAGTCCAGTCCGAAGTTAGCTTGGAGTAGGCTAGTGTCTGTAGCGGCTTAACACAGTGTGGTGTTCAATATGGACTAGGTCCCAGGGTTTTTCTGCATTTGCGGTTTCCTCGTTAACAAAACTTCTGGTGTAGCCGTTTTCAAATCCTCAACATATATGCAAACGAAGGAATATAGTAAACCTGCTGACAGGGGATTCGCGGGTGTTTAGAAAAACTTAGCTCCCGTTTTAGACGGGGGATGAACCGTTGAAGTCGACTCGGGCCACGACTCCTATGTCATGTACGAACCCGAGGGGCCGAGGCGATATCGTAATCGCCGTCCTTCTCTGCAAACAGTTTATATTTAATGCGACCCTTCCGTAGGGTTTAAAAAAATAAAAGAATGTCCAAATATCCAAGTCCAAAGTCCAAATAGGGAAGTGCAAAAATAAAAGAAAATTACAAAAATAGAGAATATCCTAATACAATTTTTAAAAACTAAAAAAAATATCTAAAAGATAAAAAAAAAAATCTAATAAAATTTTCTCTCTCTTTTTTTTTTTAATTTTCTTTCGTTATTTTCGCTTTATCTTTAACTCCAAATCTTTAAGTATTTACCAAAAGCTTTGGCAAATTTTTCTTTCGCTCCAAATTCCAAAATTTGTAGTAAAAAGACAAAAACCCAAAATCGTAAAGTAGAAAAAAAAATTCCTCTAGCCTAAAGACAAGTCCACGGCGGCGTCGCCAAGTGTTAGAGCATATCTCGGTCAACCTCGCATGCGTTGCTATATCAAGCATGTTGTCAATGTTAGTGATCAAAACTATGAGTCTTGATTTCTAGTCTATTATAGCCAAGTCTCAGACTAGGATAGAAAAGTGTAGTTGAGCTCAAGTACTTCATGGAGATTCTCCATACAATGACGAAGATCTACTCAAGGAACCATGGAACTTCAAAATAAAAGGTATGTGGAAACTTGAACTTATCTATCACTCAAAAGTCTATCTATTCTATCTCCTACTTTTTATGAGACAAAAGTCGTATGCTATATAGACTGGATCATACACATTTGATATTTCGAGCTGAGTATTCAATGCTTATCTTTTTCTCGAAATTGTGTGTTGGTAAAGCGTTTCGCTTCGATCAAGTTTATCTTCACCTAGTGACGAAAGTCATGAAACATTTCAATTATTTTGGAAATTGCTCTGGCGAGAAAGGTTTGTGAATAACGACTGAATAACGTCCTCTGAGAATGTTTCAATGGTTGGAATGAGAGTTTAGGTCTATATAACCAATGATACATATAAGCATTGTTGTGGAAACACATATATGTATAAGTATTATTTCTTGAACCAAAGTTTGCGAACTTTGTTGATCAAGTGAAAAACCGGAAAATAGTTTGCGCGAGCCAAGTCCACGAACTGGCGAACATTCTCTTCCCGAGAATTTCTACTGGATTTTCCAAAGACTCGTTTGTGTTCTAAGTCCGCGAACCTAGTCCGCGAACTGGCGGAAGTATCCTTACCGAGATTTTCTGTTGAGTTTGGAAAACTCAACCGGTTATCTTAAGTCCGCGAACTTGTTTGTGAGCTTAAGTGTTTATGATCTAAACATGTGCTCTGAACATGAAACTTAAATTACTAAGGAATGCTTTATACAAACCGTGGATATAAGTTCATGAGCCGATTCATCGAATCGAATCATCTTTGTTTCAATTGTGTCTTGTGTAGTACATGAGATCTCATAACAATTGAACAACTCTCTAACTAGTTCATTTGAGTCAATTGAACTAGTTATGGTGAAGAAGAACAAGGTTAATATGAAATGCTCATATGGTTGACATTTTGGGTTACTATGTTGAACCAACATACACGTACACGTTTGGCAAGGTTTTCACGAACCCAGTAAAACGTTTACCTAAGTGTGTGTGACAATCTAAGTTTTCGATCTAACGGTTGAGAAATATTAGCTTGAATCTAAATCAGGTTTTCATCTAACGATGAATATGGATTGCTTTGTAACTAAGGCAAAACCATGATTTGAAGACTATATAAAGGAGACATCTAGCTTTGAGCAAAAATAATCCCCACACGTCTGTGTGATACTAGTACGCTCGCTAGAGTCGATTCTTCTTTAACCTTTGGTTTTTGAAAAAGCGGGGTCTACCAACACCACCCAATATTTCGTTTAGCAATCTGTATGGACTAACTCCGAAATACTTTCTTAGAGAATCAACTAGACAGTCAGACTCAATCTAGATAAAAGTATCTCAAGGAGTTAATATCTCTCTCTTGATTTTATTTTTACTCAAGCTAAAATCAATAGCGAGTCTTTATCAAATACAAGGAATAACTTGGACGGTACCAAAGACCAATGTCCAAGGATCAATCAACAACCAAAGGTTGGATTTCCAATTGATGATCACGAACGCACAACCTGTATTATTTCAATTATATAAAATATAATGCGAAAAGAAATAACATAGACACCAGAAGTTTTGTTAACGAGGAAACCGCAAATGCAGAAGAACCCCGGAACCTAGTCCAGATTGAATACACACTGTATTAAGCCGCTACAGACACTAGCCTACTGCAAACTAACTTCAGACTGATCTATAGTTGAACCCATACCAATCTCCCACTGATACAAGGTACAGTTGTACTCCTATGCCTCTGATCCCAGCATGACACTGCGTACTTGATTCCCTTTACTGATCTCACCCACAACAAAGAGTTGTTGCAACCCAAAATCAAAGACTTGATAATAAACGAATCTGTCTCACACAGAAAACTCTTTCAAAAGGATAAATCTGTCTCCCACAGATAAACCCTAGGTTTTGTTCCGTCTTTAGATATAAAATCAAGATAACAGGAACCAATTGATAATCCGGACTTATATTCCCGAAGAACAGCCTATATTAATCAATCACCTCTCTACAATCCTTTCTAACTACACAAGCGGATTGTCGAGGAATCACAAACAGTGAGACGAAGATGTTTTTGACTTATTTATCTTGCCTATCGGAGAACTCTCACGATTTCAAGCCAATCAATCGATTGTACTAGTACGATAGAAGATGCAAGATCATATCACACAACTACGATAAAAGTAGTATCGGTCTGGCTTCACAATCCCAATGACGTCTTTAAGTCATTAACTCGATTTTAGAGAAGAAACTCAAGAGTTAATGGAGATCGACTCTAGCGAGATCACTAGTAGCACACAGATGTGTGGGGATTAGGTTTGCTCAATGCTAGATGTCTCCTTTATATAGCCTTCAAATCAGGGTTTTGCCTTAGGTACAAAGCAAACTCTATTCACCGTTAGATGAAAACCTGATTTAGATTCAAGCCAATATCTCTCAACCGTTAGATCGAAAGACATAGATTGTCACACACACTTGGGTACACGTGTACTGGGTTTGAGAAAACCATGCCCAATCGAATATACGTATGTTGGTTCAACATGATAACCCAGAAGGTCAACCATATGAGCATCTCATATTAATCATGTTCTTCTTCACCATAACTATTTCAATTGACTCAAATGAACTAGTTAAGAGTTGTTCAATTGCCATGAGATCTTATGTAACTACACAAGACACAATTGAAACAAAGATGATTCGATTCGATTAGAATCGGCTCATGAACATTATAGCCACGATTTGCATAAATCATTCCTTAATAATTAATGTTTCATGTTCATAGCACATTTTTAGATCATAACCTCTTAAGCTCACAAACAAATTCGCGGACTTAAGTTAATCGGTTGAGTTTTCCAAACTCAGCATAAATTCTCGGGTTGAGAACTTCCGCCAGTTCGCGGACTTAGCACACAAACGAGTTTTGGAAATCCCGGCAGAAATTCTCGGTCGAGAACTTCAATCAGTTCGCGGACTGATTCTGCGGACTGGGTTCGCGGACTTGGAAAGCCAATTCCACAATCCTACCGATTTCTCTTGATCAACAAAGTTCGAAAACTTCGGTTCAAGGAATACATGGTTATATAACCTAAACTCTCATTTCAATCATTGAAACATTCCTAGAGGGCGATATTCAGTCGTGAAGAACAACATACCTTTCTCTTCAGAGCAATTTCCAAAGTGATTGAAACTTTCATGACTTTCGTCACTAGGTGAAGATAAACCTGATCAAAGCAAAACGCTTTACCAACACATGAGTTCGAGTAAAAGATAAGCAATGAATACACATGAGTCCGAGACTTAGCTAATAGGCTAGAAATCAAGACTTTATAGTTTTGATCACTAACATTGACAAACATGCTTGATATAGCAACACATGCGAGGTTGACCGAGCTATGCTCTAACAATCTCCCCCTTTGTCAATTTTAATGACAAAACTATTAATACATATGGAATACAAAAAAGATAAACTTTAGTGGCTCCTCTTCCATAATCCAATCTTCAACGTTCCTCGAAATCTTCGTCCTTCCAAGTACTCCAATGATCCCAAAGGTTGTAAGTGTAGTATCACCGTTGTTGAAGATCCAAAGCTATAACAATGAGAGAAATCGAGATGCTCGATCATTATTATACAGTGTCATAGTATTATTATGAACATCAAAGTCCAATTGCATCATGACTTTAACAATAATACTATGGTGATATGTATCACTCCCCCTTAGTCAATACTCCATCTCGATCATGGAAACCACTCCCCCTTACACAATGATCCGAAAACCATATGTATTTGTAGTGTGACCTACAATATTTCTCCCCCTTTTTGTCAATAAAATTGGCAAAGGTACAAGAACGGGTTCATAATGAATTTCCATAAGAGACATTTCATGATCAAAAGAAAGACAACATATCATCTTAATTTAGATGCAATCTTATAGCCGAAGCTAACAACATTCATCAAGGAGTTTTAAGACGCAAGATAACCCCTATAAAATTCCACAGCCGCACTCCCCGCGAGATATTACCATTAAGCACAAGTTCAAAAGAACTCTCCCCCATTTGATGACATTCCCAAAGGAACAACAAGAGCGACCTTAATTTCGAGAGAAAAGAAGGATTTTTATTTGGACACCAAAAACCATGTGAATGATTTTTTATATCCAAAACTCAACCAAAATACTCACAAGTAAACCCATGAATATTCTAATTGGAATACGCAATTAAATCAAAACCACAAAAGTGATCAATTTAATTGAAGGTGCTCAACATAAGTAAACTCACGGAGCAACATGCTACGACTAAGTTAATCATATGGAGGTGACTAACTTAACCGTTCAAGTACTCAACATAAGGAAAGCCTTACAGAATACGTAACTACATTAACCAATAGAACATGATAGTGTAGCCATTCATATACTCAACACAAGAGTTTGTGGAATATATGAAAACTCAACTAGATCAATTACAAGAGAACCTATAATTAATCCAATTGGAATACAGATGTAGGATCAGAATCTCGCACAGAAGAATATGCTTGCGAAATTATTAACAACACATCGCGAAGGCATCGCAGGATGATTTCAGAAACGACATAACAGATGACATCAACTTAAACATGAGAAAAGTGTGATGATCTTGCGAAAATTAGGAATGTTGCGAATGTTACATTTGTAAGCTTGCGAAAATACCGCAAGCCATATCCGAAATTAGGGGAAATGTTAGCTGTCATCCACTATGTAAACACCTATATAAACAGAAAGGTAAGAGAGAGAAAGGAGAATAATCAAAAAATAAAAAGGAGAGAGACACTTTAGGGAGGACACATTTGTAGAGAGAGAGAGAGAGCATAATTTTTATTATTATGTTCTTCTTCCTTCTTCAACCAAGAGCTCCAAATACTCATTAATGGAGTCTCAATTGTAATCCATATGTAATTACAAACAATCATAGTGAAGATCCCTAACCCCGTGGAAGTAAATCACATTGATCGAACCACGTAAATCTTGTGTCTTATTTTATATTTTCATTATCTTTATCTTTATTTTCATATCAAATAAGTTTAGATCTAGAAATCATAGTCATGATAATACAAGGGGTGTGTTGTAGGATTTCCTGCAACTACATTTTTGGCGCTAGAAACAGGGAGCGAGTAAAGGATTTATCCTTCCTGTAACTTGTTGGTTCAAGAAATCTCCATGAAGATTAGCTATTGTTCATATTTTTCTATATCTACAAAATGTAGGTTCAAAAATGGAAATTTTATGGAAGAAATCACACTTTTAGGGAGTAAACATCATCAACAATTCAAAGACATGAAAAGAGTGAGAGAAAAAATTAGTTATTGTGGTGAAATTTAAGGAAAAAATGGAAGTTTCAGTGGAAGATTTTCATGTTCAGGAGAAAGCAAGAGGCATTTTGTGAAGAAACAAAGGAAAGACGAAGATAATGATAAGAGTCAGAAGTTGTGATTTCTGTCACAAATAGAAATTTGCACAGATGGTTCAAGGCCGAGCGAACAACAAATAAGTTACGGGTTCGAATTCGCAGAGACACATATTGTTCATTTTCTTCTCATTTGCATGGGAGAATAAAAGAATAGGGAAAAAAGTTATGCGTTAATTTCGCAGAGAGGTCCTTGCACAATTTGTCCAGAGAGCAATATGTGCGTTTGTGGTCGCAAGTTCGAATTCGCCTGCGAACATAGTTTTATTCTTTTTGACAGAGAGAGAAAAAATGAATAATTTCGCAATATTGTTTCATTATTTCGCAAACAAGAGGCAGCACAATTGGTCATGTGCGAAGTTTATGAGCTCATTGTCGCGTGTTCGATTCCTACCTCACGCGTGCCTTTTTTGCATATTTATATTTAAGCTATTAAGGGTGAAGATGAGGATAAAGGTCTACAGTTGTTTAGTTATTTCGCACAGCAGAGTTGTCACAAATAGTTCAGTGTGATACTTCGCAAGGAGAATGTCATGGGATCAATTCTTGCCACTCGCATATTTGTTTTTGATTATTTCGCATGAGAGAGTTCGCACAGAAGAGAGTTGATGATAATTTCACAAAGAAGAAGCTTGCACAGTTGGTCAGGAGGCATGAATGCAAGCAGCAGGTCGCGGGATCAATTCTTGCTTCTCACATGTTTATTTTTGTTATACGAAATTTATACAGAACTGCCTCTCACACAGTTGGAATTTGATTACTTCGCAATACCTTTGATTATTTCACAAGAGAGGCTTAGCACAGTTGGTATGGTGCGAGAAAATCCAAGAAGTAGGTCAAGGGTTCAAGTCTCACTTCTCACACTTCTTTTTTCAGCGCGAAATCATACATTTCAAGGCATTTATTCATGTAGGATCAGAATCTCGCAACGACAATATTTCAGCGAAATTATCAACAACACAATACAACAGCGTTGCAGAACAGTTTCAGGAAGAATATAATAAATGACGTCAGCTAAGATCACGATAAAGATATGATAGTCCTGCGAAAATTAGAGAGCTTGCAAAATTAATATTTGTAAGGTTGCGAGAATGTCACAAATCATACCCGAAAATAAAGGACAGATTAGCTGTCATCCACTATGTATTTCCCTATAAATAGTCTTTCAAGTTGTAAAGAAAGGGAGAGAGATCTTTTTTGAGTAAGAAACAAGTAAATAGGAGAGAGAAAGTCTAGAGCAGAGGTGATTCTTGATTTTTTTATCTTTTCTTGTAAGAACATTCAAAGATTGATCAATAAAATTAAGAGTGTAAACCTAAAAATGAGTTGATTAATAATGAAATCATATGAGGGGTGTAATGTAGGATTTCCTGCAACTACATAATGGCGCTAGAAACAGGGACTTTGAAGATTGAAAGTTGAAGATTGTTGTTGAGAATATTCAAATCAAGAAAGTGATTAAATAAATCAGTGAACCAGTTAAAAGAAAGATGAATAGAATTAATGAAGATGACAAAAGATTGGAGTGTAATATGATAACAAAAACGATGGTTAATGAATTCCATGAAAACATCAAAGGAAGAATACATAAACGAAATTTTGAAGGAAGGAAGGTTATGGCGGTAGAAAAGACATCATCCTTGAAATATTGGGAAAAGCAAAAAATTACATTCATGGCGGCAGAAATACCAATAGAAAATTTGAACCACACATCTCCATTGGTTATCACAGTGCCTATTATGCGAAAAGAGAAGGAGATAACGACAAAATCCGCAGGAGAATGGATATTGAACAGAAATTTAATCGATACAGGAAGTTCAGTGGATATAATATTTTATCAAGCATTCTGCGAAATGGGATTTAAAGATGAAGAAATGTCCAGTTCAACATATTCTGTTCACGGCTTTGGAAAATCCACAACAAAACCTAAAGGAGAGATAGTGGTACGAATTCCACTTGGAGAAATCGAAACACATGTAACGCTGTGCGTGGTGGATATGGAATCGCCATATAATATGTTATTAGGAAGACCATGGATACATACATAAAAGATGTAGTATCAACGTTTCATCAATGTATTAAATTCCTCACACCAAATGGAATAGGTGAAATCAGATGAGATGTTGAAAATGCGAAATTATGTCATCAAATTGAAGCAAATCATTATGAAGGACAAGCAAAAAAGAAACAATTTCGCAGAAAGTTGGCAAAGGAAGCAAAGAAAGAAGAAGAATTTAGAGTATATATGATAAGGGCAAAAGAAGGCAAAGGAATACCCAGCGAAATTTCGGAAGAAGGTGAAGGACCTATGAAAACAATAAAAGAACCAACACCAATGGGAGAAGCTAAACCCAGTTACACTGCCGCAGAACCAACAAAAGAAATAAACGTTGGGACTATACAATAACCTTTAATATTGAGAATTGGAACCAAAATGGATGTGGAAGAATAAGAAAGAACTGTTAACTTGTTGCGAGAATATAAAGATGTTTTAGCAGGAAGCATGGATGAGATACCGGGAATAGATCCATCAATTGCATGCCACAAGTTGGAGATTAACAAAAATGTGAGACCATTTAAACAGAGAATAAGAAAAATTGCAACAACTTACCATTCCCAAATAGAAGAAGAACTACAGAAAATGCTTGATGGCGGGAATCATAAGAGAAGCTAAATACCCAGAATGGATGGCCATTGTCCCAAAGAAAAACAAAGGAATCAGGATTTGCATAGATTTCACTGATTTAAACAAAGCTTTCCCCAAAGATAGTTTTCCGTTACCAGATATTCCTCAAATGGTGGAATCCGCAGCGGGAAACGATAGAGTATCGTCTTTAGATGGGTACAAAGGGTATAACCAAATCCTTCTCGCTGAAGAAGATCAAGAACATACTACTTTCTTTGCTCCTAGAGGTTTATATTGTTACACGAAAATGCCATTTGGTTTGCGAAATGCGGGAGCGACATACCAAAGGATGGTAGAGAAGGTGTTCGCAAAATGGATACACATAACATTAGACGTATACGTGGATGACATGTTAGTAAAAAGTAAAGAAGTTAAATACCATGTACAAGACCTGAGGGAGATTTCTGAACAAATGCGGCAGTATAACATTAAATTGAATCCTGAGAAGTGTACTATTGGAGTTGCATCGGGAAAATTTTTAGGCTACATTGTATCAAAGGAAGGAATACAGGTTGATCCAGAAAAAGTACAAGCATTTCGTGACATGCCAATACCAGCAACAATAAAAGATGTACAGAAGTTGAATGGTCTTCTAGCTTCGCTGGGGAGATTCATTTCGCGATCATCAGACAAATGCAAATATTTTTTCGATATACTCAAGAAGGGTGCGAAATTTAAATGGACTGATGAATGTGAAAAATCTTTTCAAGGGATCAAAGAACATCTTATGAATACAACTATTTTACAAAAAGCAGAATCAGGAGAAGAATTATTGATCTATCTTGCGACGACGTCGCATGCATTAAGTGTTGTGTTATTGCGAGTAGACGCGGGAGTGGAGAAACCCATTTATTACATTAGCAAAACTTTTAATACTACCGAGAAGAATTACTCAAAGATTGAGAAGTTAATCTTAGCATTAGTTTATGCATCATTTAAGCTCCGCATATACTTTCAAGCGCACAAGATAAAGGTATTAACAAAAGTACCAATTGAATCAGTGATGAAGAATTCTAAAAGATCAGGAAGAGTGGAGAGATGGAATGCACAAGTAGGCCACTTTGATATTAAATATGAAATTTTGTCTTCACCAAAATCACAAGTTGTTGCAGATTTCTTGGCAGAATTTCCTTTAGAAGAAGATGAAGCAGTAGAAGAAATGATGGATGTAGAAGAAGAACACGGAGATCCAAAAGATTTATTAACAGAACCAAATAGATGGGAGATATTGGTAGATGGATCATCAAATGGAGAAGGAAATGGAGTTGGAATTGTTTTAATTTCGCCAGAAGGAATAAAGATGGTTTTTTCATTCAGATTGGAATTTGCATCCACTAATAATGAAACAGAATATGAAGTTGTGATACATGCCTTTAAATTTGTAATAGAAATGAAACTAGAAAATGATAGGATCACTAGTGATTCGCAGCTAGTTATTCGCCAAATAAAGGGATAGTATACTACAAATGAACCATCCTTGAAGAAATACAAGAAACTGGTTGAAGAATTGTCAGCGAAAATCCCAAAAATAAAATTGAGGCACATTTCAAGAAAGGATAACAGACTCGCAGACGATTTTTCTTTCATCTCAAGCATGATGATAGATCCAACTGCGAGATGCATAAAAATACAAACACTTCTGTCACCATCAATCAATAAAGAAGAAGAAGACGTGGATGTGATGATAATAGACAATGAAGAAGAAGTACAAATGAACAATATCGCAGACTGGAGAATGGAACTTCATGCATATTTGGTGAAAGGAGAAACACCAAGAAATAGATTGGAAACACACAAGTTAAAAATCCGTGCAACGAATTATGAATTAAGAGATGGGTTGCTATACCGAAAATCCTTTAACGGACCATCACTCAGATGTTTGACACGAGAGGAAGGACAAAAAGTGCTAAAAATGTTACATAGTGGGGATGCTGGCAATCATAGCGGAGGAAGATCTTTGGCACATAGAGCAAAAACGCAAGGTTATTACTGGCCATACATGCACGAAGATGCAAAACGAATATCAAGACGTTGCGAAGATTGTCAGCGGCATGGAAAGAAAATACATGCACCTGGAGCACCACTATCATCTTCAACCAGTGTGTGGCCTTTTGGAAAGTGGGGCTTAGATATTGTGGGACCATTTTTACCAGGTTCTGGACAAAGAAGAGTCGCAACAGATTATTTCACAAAATGGACAGAAGTGAAGGCAGTACATCATATTTGCGACAAAGATATCTTTACATTCATATTCGAAAATATCATTTGCAGATTCGGAATTCCTGCACAGTTGGTATCTGATAATGGGAAACAATTTGAAGGACAGAATATAGAAATGCTACTTAATGCATTCAAGATAAAATGTGGAAAGTCTACTCCTTTGTATCCACAAGCTAATGGGAAGGTAGAAGCAACAAACAAAACAATTGCAGATATATTAAAGTAGAAATTGGAAGGTCATCACAGAGCATGGTGCGAACAAGTACATAATGCAGTATGGGCGTATAATACAACTAGAAGAGAAGCTACTGGAATGTCACCTTTTTGTTTAACATACGGAGTTGAAGCGGTTTTACCAACAGAAGTTGTTATTCCGACAACAAAAAGAGAAGCTTGGGAGAAAAATCTTAGTGTGGGCTTGATTTTAAATAAACTTGATGAATTAGAAGAAAGAAGAGAAAAAGCTTTACAACATATGGAGAATTATCAGCGAAGATTAGCCCGAGAATATAATAAACGTGTCAAAATACGCGAATTTCAACCAGGAGATTTAGTTTTGCGAGAAACACCAATATATCAGCGAGAAAATGGTGGAAAATTAGCGAAAAAATGGGATGGACCTTACATCATTAAGGAGATAGTTGGAACATGAGCTTATAGATTAATGGATCCAGAAGGAAGAGATGTTGGTCATAGATTAGATAGACCGTGGAACAGGTTGTACTTAAAGAGATATTATCCGTAAGAAGCTTTGAGAAGTTATGGATTCTGAAAGAATAATTTCAAGATTACTCATATCAAAAAAAGATCATGATGTGCGAAATTTTCGCAGAGATAATCACAGAATAATGAGATAAAATAAAGGGGCGAACCTTTATGGCATACACCCTAGTTCGCGAATAAAATTTCGCAAGAGGCAAGTCATATTAGGGGGTACCTGTTGCATGGCTCAGGGAAAGGATACACCGCCACCGGAACCTGAGTCATGGAGATTTGGGGTCAATAAAGCCCATCCTGGAGAGGCACCTTGGATTCTTAGCTTAAGCATATGACTTGGGTTGGGCGACTAAGGTAATAAGGACTCTCCCAAGGAGTGCAGATCTGATCAAGGAGCCGAGGTACACGGTTGATTCCAGAGTGCCAGGGACGTTTGAAGCGTACCTTGCCATTCTTGACAAGTTTTGTCTTATACTGCACTCGGCCCGAAGAAAACCCCACTTAGGGTGCAGTCTCGTAACCATAAACCCTATAGGTAAAAGGGATAAGAGGCTGCGAAAACAACTGGTTGTTGTTAAGACTGGATGGGAGGAGCTAACCTTGTATGGTAGAAGTACGCCTCCTTGAAGGGGCAACCAGGGGGAAGATAAGGGCGGCACCCTCCATTAGGGAGCTGATAAGT
The DNA here is from genome assembly GCF_003573695.1 of Papaver somniferum. Classification (NCBI taxonomy): domain Eukaryota; kingdom Viridiplantae; phylum Streptophyta; class Magnoliopsida; order Ranunculales; family Papaveraceae; genus Papaver; species Papaver somniferum. The sequence goes on along the minus strand of NW_020621603.1, from coordinate 4,594,630 downwards.
GTCTTAAGACGCAAATGTCATGAGGCTTTCTATTTGCAAGAATATGAAGGATTGTCATATTTTTGCAACAATCCTGAAGAGGCAATAATACAAAAGAAAAATATAAGACGAGATCAATGGGTTTTCGCATGAAAGTGCGAAGACGTCCTGCGATTTCGTCGCAAGACGGCAGTGTCATGGGGCTTTATTTTCACAAGAATATTTAGGTCTGTCATATTGTCGCAACATTCCTGAAGAGGCCATAATACAAAAGAAAAAGTTAAGGCAAGATCAATGGGTTTTTGCATGAAAGTGCAAGGACGTCCTGCGATTTTGTCGCAATGACAAGAGGTGGCATAATAAGACCTTTAATTAGGAAGGAAAAATAAGACCACATGATAAAACAAAATATTTATAAGTATTCGTGACAGATTATTTTTTGCAAGAAAGATAATGAGAGGCAAGTATGGGAATTAATACACAAGAAGCATTATCTTTCTCGTCAACAAAATATTAAAAGGAAAAGTTGATTCCAAAGTTGGTTGAAAAGTGTAACTCGCAGAAGTGATAAAAATAAGACAGTTCAAGAAGACAAAGCTAGATAAGAAGATCAAGCTTCAGTATTAATCTCAGTAACAGGAGATAACATAAATTCTTCGCCAATATTCTCATTATCGCAAGCTTCTCCTTCATTTCGGTTCTGAAGGAGAAATTTCTTTCTCATTTTGATTAACACCAGCAGATGCTTCTTTAGAAGGAATTTCTTCTTCATCTTCCAAGAAATTATCCTCTGCACCGCTTTCGTAATCATAATCACTATCAGCAGGGCGAGGAACTTCATCATCATCTACTTCTAAAGGTTCAATTGATGTAGGAGGAAGAGCTTTGGAAAATAAAATTTCATTTAAAAGGACTTCAGCCCGGAGATGAACTTGACGAAGAAGTGCTCTCTGATGATTCCTATCTTGAATATCCTTAAAATAAGCAAGATAATCAAGTCTTCTTTCTGCTCGGTCGCGGGAACCAGTAAGGGTAGAGACGAGCAATGCATTTTCTTTGCGAATCTTGGCATATTTAGCCTCCAAAACGGAAATAGAAGAATGAAGATTCTTCTTAGACTCTGCGAAAGATAGAATACAAAATTTCATTAAGATAAAGAATTCAGAAAGATATGACAAAGAAAAGATAATTAAGGCAATCAAACTATTATGACTACCTTCCTTTTGCGAAATAAGGTGTTGAATCAAGGAAAGACAACTATTCTCCCAATGGTCCATTGCGTTATAGAATTTATCTCCAACTAAACCTCTAAGTCGAGATTGAAGATTTTTCTCTTTAGAAATAAGAAAGGCATTTTTCTTCGCAAGATAAGAATAAGATTCTTCTAATTTGGAATATTGTTCTTTAAGCTGATTCGCCTTTACACTTAAAGCTATTCTACCTTGAATGAGTGTATCTCTTTCAGCGATAGATGACTCTGTTACTTCTTTAAGTTCATTTCTCAAAGAGCGAAGAGATTGCTCTTGGCCATCACATACTTTTTGAAGAATACTAAGTTGTTGCGAAGATATCGCCATCTTGTTTAAATAAGTTCGCTTCTCCTGAGATAAGGTTTTATTCTCATCTGATAAAGTTTCCATCCCTAAATTAGCTTTAGTCAAAGAATAAGAAAGGCGAGATACTTCATTACTTAATAAATCTTGTCTTTGAACTAATTGGGTATTTTCATTGGTAAGATTATTTATATGATCAAGAGAATATGAATAGAGGTTATCTAATTGGTTATATTGATCCATCAAAATTTCTTTATCAACACGGGCTTCTTCAACAAAAGATTCAAATTGATATCTCTCCATTATTCGTTTCTGGTTTAAAGCTTAACCTGCGAAAGAGGGATTTCAAGGATAATTAAATATGGGAAGGATAAAACCATTAAAAAGGCAAATTAAAGACACAGATAAGAAAATCATACCTCTCAATTCATCATTCTTCTTGCAAAGATTGTCACGATCTAGCAAAACATTCTGAAGCTTTTGATTTTCGAGACGAAGAGCATTACATTCTTTTTCCAAAGCTGTCTGCGAAGCAGCTCTGTCAGAACCTAAATGCTTGCTCAGAATTTCGCAAACATTAGACTTGATAGGATCAATAGAAGACTTTTTGACATCATCCAGGACTTCACATAAAACTTTGAAGGCAATATTTATCCCTTCCACGGTTTCTTTCGAAAGAGAAAGAAACTTAGGTAGAGAACTGGTAGTGATAGAAGGTTGAGAAACATTCTCAATGGGAAGAGAAGAGGTTTCATTCACAGAAGGATCAATAAGGGGGGTTTCAATCATTGAAAGATCAGCTGAAGAAATGAAATCTGAGGCAGCTTTTTCGCGAATTGGAGATAAAGGTTTATCTTGCGAAGATGTCGCAAGAGATTTAGAAGAGATGAGTAAGTGGAAGGGAACCAAAGTTGGAACAGTTTTAAGGTGGAGAGATTTCTTGAGAAGTTTATTGACATCTTTATCACCCTGTGAATTATAATCCAGATAAGAAACAGAGGCAACAATATTGTTATTAGAAAAGGATAGTGTTTCTTACTACCTTCTCATTCGCATATTTTCTTTTATGCGCAACAAGTTTATGCTGCGATTTGGGAATGTTAGGGTTCTGAACTGTAAATCTAGTGTTGGAGGCGCTTTTGCTGAAATAACAAGAGTATGGGAATCACCTAAACAACATCAAATAAGGCAATAAACAAGATTAATTTCAACAAAACCCATAAAGAAGAAAAAAGAAAACTAACCTTGATGAATCCATGGAAAACAACAGCAGGGAGATTGTTTCGAATTACGAACGATGAAGATCTGCAAAAGAAATAGTATGAAGATGAAGAAGAACTTAAAAAGATTGAAGAAGAAAGAAGAAAAGTTGCAATAATGGAGTTTGCAGAAGAACGATGAAGTTGCAGAGAAAATAAAAAGAAAGAAAAAGAGAGTGAGAAGGAATATATATAGAGGGAATTTTTCCTCGATAAAATAAACACGATTAATACGGAAAGATATAAGCGGTTAAAAAGCAACGGTTACAAACGTGTGATAAATGCAGAATATGAAGAGGAGAACAGTTGCGGCATTTCTCACATCATTCTCTACTTCGAAGAAAAGATATGAGAAGAGGCAAGATGTAGGATCAGAATCTCACAACGACAATATTTCAGCGAAATTATCAACAACACAATACAACAGTGTCGCAGAACAGTTTCAGGAAGAATATAATAAATGACGTCAGCTAAGATCACGATAAATATATGATAGTCCTGCGAAAATTAGAGAGCTTGCGAAATTAATATTTGTTAGGTTGCGAGAATGTCGCAAATCATACCCGAAAATAAAGGACAGATTAGCTGTTATCCACTATGTATTTCCCTATAAATAGTCGTTCAAGTTGTAAAGAAAGGGAGAGAGATCTTTTTTGAGTAAGATACAAGTAAATAGGAGAGAGAAAGTCTAGAGCAGAGGTGATTCTTGATTTCTTTATCTTTTCTTGTAAGAACATTCAAAGATTGATCAATAAAATTAAGAGTGTAAACCTAAAAATGAGTTGATTAATAATGAAATCATATGAGGGGTGTAGTGTAGGATTTCCTGCAACTACAATTCACTTCTTTGACAACAACAACGACTCACATGAAAGATAAGTACTACTTCCTTGAACATTTTACTTTATACTAAGAACGAATAAAAAGATTTTAGATTTGATTTACAAAAAGCGATTCAATCGCGCGATAACAAAAATTTCAAGATTTCAAAAATTACAAAAATACTAAGATTTCAAAATTACAAAAAAAAACCCGAAAAATTTCGATTTATATATATTTCTAGAATATTTCTTTTACAGAAAATAAAAGATTTTTGATTTGATTTACAAAAGGCGGTATAATCGCAGAATTATAGAAATTTCAGAATTACAAAGATTCCACAATTACAAAAGAAACCGAGAAAAATCTCGCACATATCAATTTATATATTTCTCTTGAAAATTTGCTTTGTTTCAAATGAGAATGATATCTAACATGGAGAGTAGTAGGAGGCAAAATAAGACCTTCCATCAATAGGTTAGTAAGACCTTCCATCAACAGGCTGCATAAGACCTCATTAGGATCATTTCCATGAAAGATGTTTATCGGATGAGACGAAACAAGTTATACAAAGGAAACCAAAACAAAGAAAAACGATTTGAACTTGCAATTAAATGAAATTTTTTGATAAAAGAAATGTATTACAAAGATTTCACAACTACAAAGATTTCAGAATTACAATGTATTAGAATTTCTCTTGAATATTTATTTTGCTTCAAATGATATAATATTATGAGAATGAAAGAATGAATGAAAACAGAAATGAAAGAATGAATGAAAGAGATGACAGAAATGAAAAGATGAATGAGAGAATAAAGAAACGCGAATATTTCGCAGAAACAAAGAGACGCGAACATTTCGCAGAATCGCGAATAAAATTTCGCAGATAGAGGCGAACCTTTATGGCGTACACCCTAGTTCGCGAATAAAATTTCGCAAGAGGCAAATGTAAGACCTAAAGTACGTCATAGAAGGGGGTACATGTTGCATGACTCAGCGAGAAGGTTACACCGCCCCTGGAACCTGAGTCATGGATATTTGGGGTCAATAAAGCCCATTCAGGAGAGGTACCTTGGATTTTCAACCTAAGCTTTTGGTTTAGGTTGGATGACTAGGGGTCTCTTCTAAGGAGTTCCGAATCTGATCAAGGCGCCGAGGTACACGGTTGAGTCAAGAGTGCCAGGGGCGTCTGGAGCGTACCTTGTCATTCTTGACAAGTCTTGGCTTATATTGCACTCGGCACGAAGAAAACCCCGCTTAGGGTGCAGTCTCGTAACCATAAGCCCTATAGGTAAAAGGGACAAGAAGTTGCGAATAAAACTGGTTGTTGTTAAGACCGGACGGGAGGAGCTAACCTTGTATGGTAGAAGTACGCCTCCTTAAAGGGGCAACCAGGGGGAGATAAGGGCGGCACCCTCCATTAGGGAGATGATAAGTGTCTTAAGACGCAAATGTCATGAGGATTTTTACTCGCAAGGGTATTAAGACTTGTCATATTTATGCGACAATCCTGAAGAGGCAATAATACTAGAGAAAAAGATAAGACGAGATCAATGGGTCATTACATGAAAGTGTGAAGACGTCCTGCGATTTCGTCGCAAGACGACAATGTCATGGGGCTTTATTTTCGCAAGAATATTTAGGCCTGTCATATTGTCGCAACAATCCTTAAGAGGCAATAATACAAAAGAAAAAGTTAAGGTAAGATCAATGGGTTTTTGCATGAAAGTGCAATGACTTCCTGCGATTTTGTCGCAATGACAAGAGGTGGAAAAATAAGACCTTTAACTAGGAAGGAAAAATAAGACCACATAAGAAAATGAGTAAGCAAATAAGCTTGCGAGAATGGTTATATGTAAGCTAACAAGCTTGCAAATGTATATGGAAATGAAACTGAGGCAGTGAAAATGTCCCAGACTTGATATTATGATCATACTGTTATGAGATACTAATAGTGCAGGAAAGAGGGAAGATGAAAAACAAGTAAGAACTTGTGAAGAACAATAACTACACGAAGAAGAATGCATACACTAAAGAAAAAGGCAGAGAAATGAAGAATGGAATCAATATAGAGCTACATCAATTTTAGACGGCAAAATGAGCTAAGTAACACAAACATTAACTATACATTGCAATAGATAAGCATTCTCATAATACAAGCATTATACTCGCATCATAAAAGCATTGCATAAGCATTGCATGGCATAAACATCGCATACACATTTCATAACATAATCATCACATAAGCATTATATTCGCATAAGTACTTTACAAAACTGTACGGAATAATATTGCAGAATTTCGCAATAATATCGCAGAATTTAGCAGAATTATTCAGGATTATTCAGAATTTCACAGGATTATTCAAGACTTTCGCAAGGTTATTCAGAACTTCACAGAATGATTCAGAATTTCGCAGAATGATTCAAAATTTCGTAGAATGTGTCAGAATTTCGCAGAATATGATTCTTCCGAATGATGTGATTATCTCGCTCAATTATTTCCCACAATTATAAGCAACTTGAAGAGATTATACTATTGCATGAGCACAAAACATGAGACAGAGGCAAAGATAAGAATAAGGAAACAATTCGCACATTCAACATTTTCTCAAGGATTCTACCCTCATAGATAAAGAACAAAGGCAACTATGGATTACCAAGAAAACATTTTATGTTCTTTATCTCCTCGGCAAGAATCATTCCCAAAGTGGACGTTCGCTAATGAACAATAAGAATCCTCACCAAAAATGGAGTAATAATTTCGCACGAATAGAGGCAATACTTATTATTCAAGGACAGATACTTCTTATTTACTTCGCAGAGTTCTTCTTATATTTCGAGGATTAAGTACTTTTTATACTTCATCAAGGATACTTCATACTTCGCATACTTCAAGGGTTGATACTTCTTATTTACTTCGCAACGTTCCAGAACTTCACAAAAGAATAGAGGCAAGTACGTACTTTTCAAGTCCGATATTTTTTCGCTCGTTCCTCCAACAACTACAACAAGGTGGATTTTTCCTTAAAGATCGTTTTTCAAGCAATATTCAAGAAAAAAGAGGCAAGATGTAGGATCAGAATCTCGCACAGAAGAATATGCTTGCGAAATTAATAACAACACATCGCGAAGACATCGCGGGATGATTTCAGAAACGACATAACAGATGACATCAACTTAAACATGAGAAAAGTGTGATGATCTTGCGAAAATTAGGAATGTTGCGAATGTTACATTTGTTAGCTTGCGAAAATACCGCAAGCCAGATCCGAAATTAGGGGAAATGTTAGTTGTACATTAGCTGTCATCCACTATGTAAACACCTATATAAAGAGAAAGGCAAGAGAGATAAAGGAGAATAATCAAAAAAGAAAAAGGAGAGAGACACTTTAGGGAGGACACATTTGTAGAGAGAGAGAGCAGAATTTGTATTATTATCTTCTTCTTCCTTCTTCAACCAAGAGCTCAAAATACTCATTAATGGAGTCTCAATTGTAATCCATATGTAATTACAAACAATCATAGTGAAGATCCCTAACCCCGTGGATATAGATCACATTTATCGAACCACGTAAATCTTGTGTCTTATTTTCTATTTTCATTATCTTTATCTTTATTTTCATATCAAATAAGTTTAGATCTAGAAATCATAGTCATGATAATACAAGGGGTGTGTTGTAGGATTTCCTGCAACTACAACAAACAACCAAACTAATCACCGAAGTAATCAATTTAATTATTTTTGGGCTCAACACAAGAGAACTTATGGAACCCCGACTAAGATTATCATAGAACATGACCATCTTAACCGTACATGTACTCAACATAAGAAGGAAAACTTATGGAGTACAAATTAAATAACCAAGGATGATTAATTTAGTTCCTAATGCTCAACATATAACATCTTATGGAACAACCAACAAGCCAATAAGAAGAATCGACTTAGTTGTATCGTGCTCAACATAAGACACATAATGGAGACTTCACGGTAAAACATAATAAAATGGATCAATGAAGATCAATACCATGGATAACATACAAGGATCTATTCTATTTTCCATCATAACGATATAATAGACTTTATCCTTGTCAAACAAAAGATTTTATCCTATTTTCCATCAAATACATGATTGCATAGGCATAACTTTTGTATATGTCAAAAGTCCATTTTCCCTTTCATCAATACGAATACCGATTTTATGAATGACTTCACTTTTGACAAAATATGGGACCTTCAAGTTCACGGACGCAAACAATACATATCCCATAAAAATATTGCAATATATCAAACCATTAAAATACTGCAATAACATCATCCTCCAAATATTTTTAGAATTTAAACCAATAAATATAGAAACATGAAGATGAAAACGTTGGACATAGCTATGTGTAACCACAATAATTTCTATTCCAAACTCTAGTAATCCTTCAAAAATAAGAATAAATTCTCATAAGAAGTTTCCTAGGCATCAAAACAAACTCGTAATGCATATCTTAAATCATCCAAATTCAAGGTTTCTCATATCCATTTTGAAGAGAATTCAAAAAAAAAGAGAATGCAAAAAGAATGAGGTCATTCCGAGTTCGGACGAAGAAGATACGACAAAAACAAGTTGACCGAATATCGACATCTACAGGCAAATATGCATACGGGTTTGTGATAGACGCATTTATGTGTCTATTTTGTTCTCAATGTTCTGCATTGTTAGACTCGATTAAGTACTTATTGTGTTATTTTGTGTTCTTGTAGGAAATTTTAGAGAAATAAGCGCTTGCGGCGAAATGGGCTCAAAAAGCAGTGTTTTACACCCCGGAGAAATGTACTGTAGGCACCCCAGAAATGCACCGGAAGCGTCCCAGAAATGTCCCGGAAGAACCCAGAAAAATTACTATTTCCACCCCAATTGATATTCGCACCCCAGCACTCTGGATAAGGGACACCTTCTTCAACAATTTGAATTTGTGTTTTTGGCGGGAAATGAAGTTTTCAACTGGCAGAATTTTGATTGTCAAAATGAATGGGTTAGAGTGCGATTCAATCGCTGAAAATTGGCAGAAAGATGTGATTTGGCATAAGGAACAAAGTTTGGGTGGTGGTTTCGATCAAATTTGGCTGGAATACGTGTTTTGATTCTCGAGTTCAAAACAGGGAAAGCATGCACTGGAGGATGATAATCACGCGTCATGGAGAGTTATGGACGTGTTCTGATGATGTGGAATGGCTCGAGCATCACTTTGGGTCGTGAAGAATCGATTTGGAGCGTGGAGGGAGGAAGTTTACGCAAGAAATTCCAAGTTTGGTAAGAAAATATTCGGAAAATATTGTTATTCACTGCCCGCATAATGAAGAATTATATTGGAGTTATTGGCGAGATTTGGAGCTGTTGTTGGGTATAAATAGGCTCTTTGGGTCTATTAGAGAGGGGGTCGAGAGTCTGGGGGGGTGAGGAGAGCCAGAGAAGAAGAAATTCGAGTTTTCCCAAACTCGGTTTCTGCTGCTGCTGATGATGATGAATAAGAAGAACACGAAAAACGGACCTGCATCAGCAGTCGTTTTTCAACAGTGAAATAGACTCACAGACGTGGGTCGTAGGTGGGGGCCTTAGAGCTACAATAACAATAGCACTTCTTTTGTGTCGTTCATTTTGGACGCTTTCTGTGGGTCGCACATTCACTGTTTTATTATTTCATCTCCATTTTCATCCTTGTAAACACCCTTTGAGCAATAAATAAATACTTTGAGCGTGTTTTTATCATGATGAGCTAAACCCAACACTGGGACGACGGAGAAGGTCGAATTTCATCCATGTGGTAATTTCATTAATTCTTTTATTTACTTTTTGCACTAATTTTAATTGAATTAAGATTTTAAATTAATTACTTGTGATTTCATTTAATGGAGTATGCTTAGTCCTAGGGACTTTTGATATGCCATGCTTAAGAAATACAAGTAATATTTTATAAAATCTATCTTGGCAATAAACTAGAGTTAATATTTGTTTTGTTTTTGAACTATAATTGCTAGAATTAATTTTTGAACCATTTGAAGAAAAAAAAACGGCCGAATTTTTAGTCGTAGTACTCTTGCCCATATTGTTAATATTTTTTGTATATATTTATTAAATCTAAAAATTCCATTTCCTTCACAAGTCTGAAACGAATCCTAATTACTACATCCCACGAAAAATCATTAATCATTTTGGCGCCGCCGACGCGGATTTGTGCTTAGGTAGAATTTTTAGGTTTTTATTATTTTTTTTACTATTATTTGTCCCTTTTTATGTTTCTTTTTGTGTCTTTGATTTACAGGTTCGAAGTGGAATACTAAGGACTTGGGAACAAAAAGCTTAAAGCTAAAAGCTAAAAGAGAAGAAAAAAAAAAGACATAATTTTTTTTTTAGGATTTGTAAATAGGCTTTATTTTTCATAATTTTTGTAATTTTTGGACTTTTTATTTGGACTTTATTCTGGACAATTGGACTTTATTCTTTTTTTAACCCTACGGAAGGGTATTATTATTAAAAAAAAAAAATATTATATAAACTGTGTGCAGGGAAGGACGACGATTACTATATCGTCTCGACCCCTCGGGTTCGTACATGACATAGGAGTCGTGGCCCGAGTCGACTTCAACGTTTCATCCCCCGTCTGGTACGGGAGGTAAGTCCATCGAAACACTCGCGAATCTCCTGTAAGTGAGTTATTGTATTCCTTAAGGTGATTCATTGATTGAGGACGAATTTGGACTGTTTTTAAATTCCTAGTAAAGGGAAAGGCCTGTCCAATACAAGATAAGGGTTTGGATTTCATCACCGCTCCCTTCTTTCCCGCCTTAGGAAAACGAAACCTAACGCGAACCCAAGCTTAAAACTTGACTAGAACGAGACCGATAGGGTATCGCGCTTATCAGGAAAAAATTTCGAAGGATATTGGTTACTTTCTTAAGCACACCTCGAAGTTCATGATGGTTTCTGTGAGTTAAATGCGTGACTGCGCCGCCTTGTGATAGCGGTAAGCCCTTGGGTATCAAAGCTCCACTGAGCTTCCCTCGCCTCAATTCAACTTATTTTGACTCGGATTGATTCCAGAGGGATTTGCTTAAATTGTAACGAATTCCCCTTCGAGAGATAGAAGCAAGTCTAGAAACAATCTAAGTGGAGCCATCATGCTTGTTGTTTTCTAGATTTTATAGGTTTGATTTGGTCGAGTCAGCCTTGTTTGTGATTGTGTAGAATTCCCTTGCAATTAAGAATGTCGAACTGGTATGATAGAAGTCAATACAATGATTATCGTCCTGAATTTGAATATGGACATCATCCTTTTTATGACCATGTTGGGAATAGTGGTTGGGAACGCCATCCTTTGGAAGGATATGGGTCATACCCTGGTGAGCCCAATTACTATCCATACATGCATCAGTCTTACGAGCAAGAAGATTATAGTACTAGTTCTTCGTCTCTAGAGGATACAATCAAACTACTGAAAAGTAGTCCTTTTTATGATCCCTCTGTTCCTATTCCTCCTTTAGAAGAGTCCCTCAGGGAGTTAGCTGAGTCGACGCGTAAGTTAGCTGAGATGAATAGTGTAATTATAGACGAAAGAACTACAATAATGAGTGAACTTTCTATAGAGGATTCCCTCAAGATGATGGCTGAGACGAACGAAAGACTTGCTCGAAATAATCTTACTTTCCAATATAGTGTTTCCAATAATACCCTTAAAAATGAGGATAGTTATTTTCATAATCAAGATGACGAGGTTAGAATTGGTAACACTACTTTTTTTGATGAGGTTCGATCTTTTTCATGTTATTATGATGAGGATAGTATTGATGGAGAATCATACTTATGTAGGAATAGTGATCAGGAAATGGTTACTCCAATTGAGCTTTACAATGATAATATTATTTCTAGTTCAAATCCAAATAATTTTCATAATTATTCACCTATTCAAAAGGATGAGGATATGACTAGAGATACCCTCGTTTTAGACGATGTAGTATTTCCTGTTTACAAAGACGATAATGATTTAGAGGAACGAGTTTATTCTGAGAATAATGTTTTAGAGTCTAGCGATTTAGAAACAATAGTCTTAGACGAAGAAGATGAACTCGTAGAGATGAGTGAGGATGAACCTGACTTAGAAGAATCAATTGACCATTTCCAGGAATCTGATGACCTAGAAATTAGGAAAGTTGTGACTAGTCTTTCTAGAGACACAGAAAACTCTAAGTTTGGTGGTGATTATCATTCTCCGTGTGCTTTAACTCTTAGAAAGTACCCTCCTGTAGGACTTGACATTTGTGCCTCAACCATCTTACAAGATTATCTTCATACACGTTTTCCCGAACCTAATGATGTCCAGAAAGAAGCTCAGTTGTTAGAAACCCATCCTCTGGTTGATGTGGTTAACCCAGGCTATGATACCAAGATTGACTTTGTTTTCCCACCAAAAATTATTCAACCAATTGTGGGAACTTTTGATTTTAAGATGTGTCGGTTATTAAGTTTTGAGACTAAACCTAATCACTTTAGGATATTAGGGTCGACACATTTTCTTAAGGAAGAGCACCTCTTTCATTGTGGTCAGCTGTGTAAGTCAAATCTTATTAACTTAGAGGATCCTCAGTTATTTAGGTTATTATTGTGCGCTTCTAAAATCATATTTGAGTTTTTCCAGACTCTAGGACCTAATGATTCGGATCCCACCTATGAAGAAACGCAGCCAATGAAAATTTTCTATTTAGACCCTTTCATAGAACCTGAACCTGAACCACAATTAGATATAAATTTTTTAATCAGGAAACTAAGTAAGGGCATGCTAGTCTTGTTCAGTTTCTTGGTTCATTGCAGTTTCCTTTGGTCATCTTTATTTAGTTTTGAAGACCCACAGTTATTTCGACTGTTATTTTATGGTTCGAGTTGACTAATCCTTTCCTAAGTCTGGCTGAAGACTTTAAACTTAGCACTTCTTGGGAGGTATCCCATGCTCATGCAACACGGTAATATCTTTCCTTAACTCTTCCGCTTCAAATGGTAACAGTTTCTCCTTGTTCATGCTTTTAGTTTCATCTTTAGAACATTGAGGACAATGTTAGATTTAAGTTTGGGGGTATGGGAGAAACTTTTTAGTTGCAATAAATAAACTCCAGAGCCTAGAAATTTATGCGTATTTAGGATGTCACTAACCAATCTAAGTGGATGGAAGCATCTTGGTTATAGGAGTTGAGGAACCAATCTGATTAGATGGAAACATCTATAGAGTCTATTCATAAAAGCACAGAGCTCAGGTGTTAGAAATAACATGATAGTTTCACCATATCTCGTTGAGTCCTTTTCACTTCTATTTTTATTTTGTTTTTAAACTATGTTTCTCTAAGTGATAGGTGGGGCCCACGATTCAAGTTGTTACCAATGCTAGGGTGAATTAGAGTGATTGAGATACCATGAAGAAAAAAATGGTAGTTACCAAAAATTTGAAAAAAAAAAAAATTGAGACCAGACCATTTGACCAAAAGGAATAAATTCAATAAAGTCGACTACTGGTACCCTTGTATATGCCAGCTGTGTTGACCTAGAGTTAGGTTATCGACCACTGGTTCCCTTGTATATGCCAGTGTGTTGATATTAGTCAGACTAGTATCTCAATCCATTAGGATAGGTTCATTTTGGCGGAGGCCTTCAGATAGATATGGGAAACGCCGTTCACTTAGTAAACATCAAAACCATCTATGTTTTTCTATATCCATCTCTTAATATATCCATGTGATTAGTTTGACTCCGAATATGATGTCCATAGTGCAACTATCTGAGTAGAGCTCTGTCACTTATATATGAATTTTAGTATGCTTGAGTGCAAACTCGTGTACATCAATTGGAATTTCGCATCAGGGTACTTCCTCTTGTAGTCAATAAGTATGCCAACCAAGGAGATTCTTTAGTGCCTTCCAAGGTTCGTTGTAGATATCTAGGGTCTGGAGTATAAAGGTTTTGTGGGTACACCTCTGGTAAACCCTCCGAAGACAACACTCCGCCACTAGGGCCACCTAGGGGTTCAAATGATTTTCCTTTCTAGAATAAATTTGCTCGAGGTCTAGCAAATAATAAGTTTGGGGGTATTTGATAGACGCATTTATGTGTCTATTTTGTTCTCAATGTTCTGTATTGTTAGACTCGATTAAGTTGTTGTAATAGTGGTAATAGTGGTAAAAAGGTTCTTTTCAGACTTGTGAAGAAAACAATTTTTAGATTTAAATTAAACTAGAAAATTAAATAAAGTTGTTCAAAGTTATAGAGAAAAACACCAAGACTCTGGATTCCACCATTGTCCCATTAAATGATAAATTCTATTCAATATTCATGCAATTTTTTCTTTTTCAAGTGATTCTAATATTTGCCTATAATAGATTTTTGAAGTAATAATTGTAATCACAGAGTATGAAACATCAAAAGTTTTAAAAAAACCCAGCATGCTTCATCAAAATAATTCACAACTACTCAATAAAAATCAATTTATCTATTTCAATTCCATGCAAATAATCATATAAAAAATATTGAAAATAAATAATAAAAATAGAATTATACCAATTAATCTGGGACAATGGCTTCCTCCGTTGCCTCGGCTAATGGGTTTAGCTCCTCATCCCAAAAACACACTCACAAGATAAATTCATGGCTAAAATAGGTGTTTTTATTGATGTATATAAGATGAAACAGGAATTAGCAACGCTGTAGAAGTGTTACAGCGTCACTGTTACAAAGGGGTAAGTGCTGAATATAATCGATAGAAGTAAACTGCTGTAGAACAACGACACTTGGGTATTGATATTAAGACTGTTGAAGAACGATGGACTCTGCGAGTCTGTTCTTCGTGTTCTTCAGGATCTTCAATGGCAGCAGCAGCAGCAGCAATATCTCCTGTAACTTCTTCTTCTCGTCTATCCTGAACTCTAAACTTTCTCCTAAGGGTTTTTAACCCTTCTACGATGAAAACACAGCTATTTATATATATCCAACTCCCTAGAAACTCGATCAAATCCGAGAATAATCTCATTATTCTTCTCGGGCAGTTTGGAGAAAAATCACTTTCCTGTTGATTCACGTGGTTCTGTTGGCTATTCTCTCGTATCCAAACTATTCTCTGACTTGAACAAGACTAGGTACATCTTTATCCAGCGTAAAACTCTCCCAAAATTCTTCACAAAATCTTTGAAAATAAACAGAAAGAATACGTATCCCTGTTGAACTTTGATTCACTTCTCCCGGACATTCTAGCCCAATATGTTTGACCCAAACGCACACACAAACCCTGTTTTGCTCTAGTAAGTCCAGCCCAATCGAATTCCACAATTGAATCTCTTTAAAACTGCCCAAAGATTCTCACACAAAAATTGCTCCTCGCTGCTGCCAGTTTCCCGCCAAAAATTGTATTTGAATTATGTAGATGACCTCCCCTTATCCATTTCGAGAGTCCCTTTAGTACATGCCCTGAAATGGGGTGCCCCTTATCCAACTTGGGGGTGCCTTTAGCAATTCTTCTAGGATGTTTTTCGCACTTTTTCGGGGTTCCTCCGGGGTATTTCTGTGGTGTCTCCAACATACTTCTGGGGTGCTTCTGGTAGTTCCTCTCGGAGTGTAAATACCACTTTTCGAGCCCATTTCGCCGCAAAAGCTTATTTCTCCAAAAACACCTACAAAAGCGCAAAATAACCAAATAAGTACAAAAACGAGCACTAACAATACATGTAAATGAGAACAAATAGACACATAAATGCGTCTATCAGTCTAGCAAATAATAAGTTTGGGGGTATTTGATAGACGCATTTATATGTCTATTTTGTTCTCAATGTTCTATATTGTAGACTCGATTAAGTACTTATTGTGTTATTTTGTGTTCTTGTAGGAAATTTTAGAGAAATAAGCCCTTGCGGCGAAATGGGCTCAAAAAGCAGTGTTTTACACCCCGGAGAAATGTACTGTAGGCACCCCAGAAATGCACCGGAAGCGTCCCAGAAATGTCTCGGAGGAACCCAAAAAAAATACTATTTCCACTCCAATTGATATTCGCACCCCAGCACTCTGGATAAGGGGCACCTTCTTCAAGAATTTGAATTTGTGTTATTGGCGGGAAATGAAGTTTTCAACTGGCAGAATTTTGATTGTCAAAATGAATGGGTTAGAGTGCGATTCAATCGCTGAAAATTGGCAGAAAGATGTGATTTGGCATAAGGAACAAAGTTTGGGTGGTGGTTTCGATCAAATTTGTCTGGAATACGTGTTTTGATTCTCGAGTTCAAAACAGGGCAAGCATGCACTGGAGGATGATAATCACGCGTCATGGAGAGTTATGGACGTGTTATGATGATGTGGAATGGCTCGAGCATCACTTTGGGTCGTGAAGAATCGATTTGGAGCATGGAGGGAGGAAGTTTACGCAAGAAATTCCAAGTTTGGTAAGAAAATATTCGGAAAATATTGTTATTCACTGCCCGCATAATGAAGAATTATATTGGAGTTATTGGCGAGATTTGGAGCTGTTGTTGGGTATAAATAGGCTCTTTGGGTCTACTAGAGAGGGGGTCGAGAGTCTGGGGGGCTGAGGAGAGCCAGAGAAGAAGAAATTCGAGTTTTCCCAAACTCGGTTTCTGCTGCTGCTGATGATGAATAAGAAGAACACGAAAAACGGACCTGCATCAACAGTCGTTTTTCACCAGTGAAATAGACTCACAGACGTGGGCCGTAGGTGGGGGTCTTAGAGCTACAATAACAATAGCACTTCTTCTGTGTCGTTCATTTTGGACGCTTTCTGTGGGTCGCACATTCACTGTTTTATTATTTCATCTCCATTTTCATCCTTGTAAACACCCTTTGAGCAATAAATAAATACTTTGAGCGTGTTTTTATCATGATGAGCTAAACCCAACACTGGGACGACGGAGGAGGTCGAATTTCATCCATGTGGTAATTTCATTAATTCTTTTATTTACTTTTTGCACTAATTTTAATTGAATTAAGATTTTAAATTAATTACTTGTGATTTCATTTGATGGAGTATGCTTAGTCCTAGGGATTTTTGATATGCCATGCTTAAGAAATACAAGTAATATTTTATAAAATCTATCTTGGCAATAAACTAGAGTTAATATTTGTTTTGTTTTTGAACTATAATTGCTAGAATTAATTTCTGAACCATTTGAAGAAAAAAAACGGCCGAATCTTTAGTCTCAGTACTCTTGCCCATATTGTTAATATTTTTTGTATATATTTATTAAATATAAAAATTCCATTTCATTCACAAGTCTGAAACGAATCCTAATTACTACATCCCACGAAAAATCATTAATCAGTTTGCAAACGAATTTTTTATTTTCAAGTCCGCGAACTTAAACCCCTGTATTTTGATTTTTCAT
The DNA here is from genome assembly GCF_003573695.1 of Papaver somniferum. NCBI lineage: Eukaryota > Viridiplantae > Streptophyta > Magnoliopsida > Ranunculales > Papaveraceae > Papaver > Papaver somniferum. The sequence continues at coordinate 4,577,610 of NW_020621603.1, read as the reverse complement.
GATGGTATGCATCCCTGGAATGTGTACCATGAAGTCCAAACATCCCGAACAACTACTTTCAACCCTAAACATATAAGAACCTTAAGCACAGATCAAGTTAGGTAGAAATGAACAATAAGAAAGGTACATGGATCATTATAAAAACACAAATCTTGCTCAGGTTTATGGACATACCTTTTTAAAAGAATCTGGTTGAATTTTACAGCCTTACCGAACAAAATCTGTGTGCCCCAATTCTTGTGCTTACCTCAACGTATATATATAACAGGGCATTCCTTGGTGAGGATGCACTTACAACACAATCAAGTTGTGTTGGGGTGAACAACATCTTGCTCACCACAAGTGACCTTTGGATTATCATGAAAGAGATCGCTTTTAGAACCTTTCACATCCAATTCCATTTTTCCAAAAAACTTGTTAAGTTCCAACATCATGGATAATGCCTTCTCCATAGTCATGGAATTTTCTGGAAGATCATTCCTTTTCACACTCACATCATCATTGGCTTTCTTTGGTACCCACTTCTGAGTGCGTTTAGGAACAACCAGAAACTTCTTCCCATTACTCTCTTCTAGAATTATCGGAAGAGAATTGGATTGACTATTCTTTTTCAAGTTAGTCTTTCTCCAATTGGGAGCATCGGATCTTGTCTTCGTCTTTACGAAGTTATCCTTTTGATAACCATTATGATTGTGAAAAGGATTCGTACGACGTTTATAGGAAAATCTAGGTTTATCACAACACTGATTCATTTGCCTAAAGGTTGAACAGTTATAACCTGTAACATTAAGAGGATCAGTCTTAACATATGATCTTGGTTTCACAACTTCTTGTGATGCCCAAACAAGAACATCATGAAGTTTTTCATTCATTATACGGAAACGACATCTCCTTTCCAGGTGACCTTTATTCCCGCAATAGTGGCAAACGTAAGGAATGTTCTTACCTCGATCCGTGTGTGCTGACTTGGGAGGTTGATAAACCTTGCCCTTTTGAACCTTAACTGCCGGTGAAGGTATTTCATTTTTTCCATCAGTGGAAACCTTTTGTTTAGAAGAATCACTAGCCTTGAAAATTTGTACCTCTTTGCTAATACTTGGAGCATCTATTCCCTTATAGCCCAATCCTCGTGTATCACGATGATTTTTACTTGCTCCTAGCATAGTGGTTAATTTACTTGAACTTGTATTGAACTTTTTCAAGTCATCTTCCAACATCTTGATTTTATCAAGAGCAGCAGTTAAATCAGTCTCAAGGCGTTTCTCTCGAGCGAGACAAGCACTTTCTTTGTCATCAAAACTAATTTGTTGAGAGTTAAACCTTGCTTCAGATTTTGTAAGTTTCTCTTCCAACGAAAAGTACTTTTGAAGAAGATTATCACATTCAAGTGACTTCGTACGTAGGTTTTCCTCAGAATCCTTGAGGATCGATTCGGTAGAACGATTCGAAAAATAAACACCTGTGTAACATCTTCTCAATTTCTTGTTTTCTCGACAGAGAGGGGTCAGAAGAGGCGTAACATGAGAAGTTGTAATCATCTTCATATTCCTCGAATCCAAAAACTTAACATACTCTGAGACTTCCTCATAAACATCTCTATCAATATCTGAATCACCTTAATCAGAAAGTTCACCCAACTGTTCTTCTAGGAGAGTTTCTCAATCAACAGTTTTTACATCAAGAGAATGTTTAGATATTGACTTAGATGTGACAGTTCTCTCAGGTGAATCCAAGCTTTTAGAATCATCTGGTAACTTCTGAACTGGTACGTTATCAGAGATAGACTCGTCCATAATCAGATCGCCACAAACACAGACTTTTGAGGTCTTTAAACGTGTTTGCCTGCTCTGATACCAATTGAAAAAGCGGGGTCAACACCACCCAATATTTCGTTTAGCAATCTGTATGGACTAACTCCGAAATACTTTGCTAGAGAATCAACTAGACAGTTAGACTCAATCTAGAAAAAAGTATCTCAAGGAGTTAATATCTCTCTGTTGATTTGATTTTTACTCAAGCTAAAATCAATAGCGAGTCTTTATCAAATACAAGGAATAACTTGGACGGTACCAAAGACCAATGTCCAAGGATCAATCAACAACCAAAGGTTGGATTTCCAATTGATGATCATGAACGCGCACCCTGTATTATTTCAATTATATAAAATATAATGCGGAAAATAAATAACACAGACACCAGAAGTTTTGTTAACGAGGAAACCGCAAATGCAGAAAAACCCTGGGATCTAGTCCAGATTGAATACATAATGTATTAAGCCGCTACAGACACTAGCTTACTGCAAACTAACTTCAGACTGATCTATATTTTAACCCTACCAATCTCCCACTGATACAAGGTACAGTTGTACTCCTATGCCTCTGATCCCAGCAGGACGCTGCGTGCTTGATTCCCTTTGCTGATCTCACCCACAACAAAGAGTTGCTGCAACCCAAAATCACAGACTTGATAATAAACGAATCTGTCTCACACAGAAAAGTCTATCAAAAGGATAAATTTGTCTCCCACAGATAAACCCTAGGTTTTGTTCCGTCTTTAGATATAAGATCAAGGTAACATGAACCAATTGATAATCCGGACTTATATTCCCGAAGAACAGCCTAGATTAATCAATCACCTCTCTACAGTCCTTCCTGACTACACAAGAGGATTGTTGAGGAATCACAAGCAGTGAGACAAAGATGTTTGTGACTTCTTTATCTTGCCTATGGTAGAACTCTCACGATCTCAAGCTAATCAATCGATTGTACTCGTACGATAGAATATGCAAGATCAGATCACACAACTACGATAAAAGTAGTATCGGTCTGGCTTCACAATCTCAATGAAGTCTTTAAGTCGTTAACTCGAGTTTAGAGAAGAAACTCAAGAGTTAATGGAGATCGACTCTAGAGAGAGCACTAGTAGCACACGTACGTGTGGGGATTAGGTTTGCTCAATGCTAGATGTCTCCTTTATATAACCTTCAAATCAAGGTTTTGTCTTAGGTACAAAGCAAACTCTATTCACCGTTAGATGAAAACCTGATTTATATTCAAGCCAATATATCTCAACCGTTAGATAGAAAGACATAGCTTGTCACACACACTTGGGTACACGTTTACTGGGTTTGAGAAAACCATGCCCAAACGAGTACACGTATGTTGGTTCAACATGATAACCCAGAAGGTCAACCATATGAGCATCTCATATTAATCATGTTCTTCTTCACCATAACTAGTTCAATTGACTCAAATGAACTAGTTAAGAGTTGTTCAATTGCTATGAGATCTTATGTAACTACACAAGACACAATTGAAACAAAGATGATTCGATTCGATTAGAATCGGCTCATGAACATTATAGCCACGGTTTTCATAAAGCATTCCATAATAATTAATGTTTCATGTTCAGAGCACATCTCTAGATCATAACCTCTTAATCTCACAAACAAGTTCGCGGACTTAAGTTAATCGGTTGAGTTTTCCAAACTCAGCAGAAATTCTCGGGTTGAGAACTTCCGCCAGTTCACGGACTGGGTTCGCGGACTTAACACACAAACGAGTTTTGGAAATCCCAGCTGAAATTCTCGGTCGAGAACTTCCGTCAGTTCGCGGACTGAGTCTGCGGACTGGGTTCGCGGACTTGGCAAGCCAATTCCACAATCCTACCGATTTCCCTTGATCAAAAAAGTTCGAAAACTTCGGTTCAAGGAATACATGGTTATATAATCTAAAATCTCATTTTAATCATTGAAACATTCCCAGAGGGCGATATTCAGTCGTGAAGAACAACAAACCTTTCTCGTCAGAGCAATTTCCAAAGTGACTGAAACTTTCAGGACTTTCGTCACTAGGTAAAGATAAACCTGATCAAAGTGAAAAGCTTTACCAACACATGATTTCGAGTAAGAGATAAGCAATGATTACTCAACTCGAAATATCAAGTGTATATGATCTAGTCTATATAGCATACGACATTTTTTCATAAAAAGTAGGAGAAGAGTAGATAAACTTTCGAGTGATAGATAAGTTCAAGTCCTCACATGCCTTTTTGTTGATGAAGTTCCACGGTTCCTTGGTGTAGATCTTTGTCGTTGTCGTTGAATCACCATGAAGTCCTTGAGCTCAACTACACTTTTCTTATCGTAGTCCGAGACTTAGCTAATAGCTAGAAATCATGACTTTATAGTTTTGATCACTAAAATTGACAAACATGCTTGATATAGCAACGCATGCGAGGTTGACCGAGCTATGCTCTAACAGGTTTCTTCTCTAAAACCAGGTTAACGACTTAAAGACTTCATTGGGATTGTGAATCCAGATCGATACTACTTTTATCGTAGTTGTGTGATCTGATCTTCCATCTTCTATCGTACGAGTACAATCTTTGATTGGCTTGAGATCGTGAGAGTTCTCCGATAGGCAAGATAAAGAAATCACAAACATCTTCGTCTCACTGTTTGTTATTCCTCGACAAACCGCCTGTGTAGTCAGGAAGGCTTGTAGAAGGTGATTGATTAATCTAAGTTGTTCTTCGGGAATATAAGACCGGATTATCAATTGGTTCCTGTTCACCTTGATTTCATATCATAAGACGTAACAAAACCTAGGGTTTTTCTATGGGAAACAGATATATCCTTTGATAGACTTTTCTATGTGATACATATTCGTTTATTATCAAGTCTGCGGTTTTGGGTTGCAACAACTCTTACTTGTGGGTGAGATCAGCTAAGGGAATCAAGTACGCAGTGTCCTGCTGGGATCAGAGGCGTAGGAGTAAAATTGTACCTTGGATCGGTGGGAGACTGATTGGGGTTAAACTATAGTCCAGTATGAAGTTAGCTTGTAGTAGGCTAGTGTCTGTAGCGGCTTAATACAGTGTGTATTCAATCTGGACTAGGTCTCGGGGTTTTTCTACATTTGCGGTTTCCTCGTTAACAAAACTTCTGGTGTCTGTGTTATTTCTTTTCCGCATTATATTTTAATATAATAGATATAATACAGGTTGTGCGTTAAGATCATCATTTGGAAATCCAACCTTTGCTTGTTGATTGATATTGATTGATCCTTGGACATTGGTCTTTTGTACCGTCCAAGTTATTCCTTGTGTTTGATTATTAGACTCGCTATCTTTTTAGCTAGGGTAAATCAAAACAAGTGAGAGATATTAACTCCTTGAGATACTTTTATCTAGATTGAGTCTGACTGTCTTGTTGATTCTCTATCAAAGTATTTCGGAGTTAGTCCATACAGATTGTTAATCGAATTATCAGAGCAGGCAAACACATTAAAGACCTCACAAGTCTGTGTTTGTAGCGATTTGACTCTATGGGAAAGAGTGTTATCTCCGATAAACGCGTCACCAGTAATAAAGATTCTCTCTCGTCTAAATCTTTTAAAGAGAAAAGCTATTCCATCTCGAATATAGAGAAACCTTGTGGTTCGACGAGACAGACTGACAATGGCATGTGTGTTCTTGACTTCCCTTCAAAAGAAACCTTGTCATCTAATGAATGGGGTACAACTGAAGAGAGTGAGTTGATTCTAAATCTTGTTAGAATTCAAGCTGTTAGATTGAATCAGTACACCATGTCAATGTTCTTCTTGGTAGTGTAAGAGATTGCAAATTCCATGGCAATACTGAAGATCAATCTTTTGAGGTCAGCCTAAAAAAAGATGCCTTGGATATTGAACGTCGTTTGAATAAACTCTCCGTTCAAGGTTGTTTAAAGAAACTAATATATCAAAAACTTCTAATCAAAAATTTTGTCTTGTTTGTGAGACCAAGAGTTCTGTTAGAAAAAAGAGAAACTCTAAGTTGAATAAAGATTCCTTAGTTCAACTACAACACACCCTAGACTTGATTCTTAAAGGTGTGACTGACATCCGTATGATTGAGCCAATTGGATTTCGTACCTATCCTGTTTATGCTACCAGGAAAGTCAGTACAGTGAGTTCCTCCAATGTTCAAAGGAAGAATAGACGTCTTAATAAACATCGTCCGAAGGAAGTTCAACGTCGTGTCTCTAAAAGCAACGATGTTCCTGTTGATAAAGTCATCCCAGAAGAAAGGAAAATCTATGAGATGAGAAAGATATTAAAGAGATAATTGTAAGGTACAAAGAGATTGTCGACAGATTATACCCTTCCTCATATCAAGACACTTCTTGTAAGGAGTCTAACTATGTCTCTTATTTTGATGACAGTAAATTTTATGATAATTTCTCATGTCAAACAGGATTCCTCTCTAAGACTAAGAGGAAAAACAAACTTAACCAAAAACACAAAACTCTTAATGAGCTTGTGGCTCGTACTTGTGGTAACTAATCACAAGGTTCGAGAGCTTACTCATAAAAACCATGTTGAGTAAGTTTGTGTTAAAAACAGGTATACTTGTTGCTTGCAGCTGTTAAGTGTTTCTTATCTTCCATAGCAAAACTTATGCTGACAGATCCGCTTAGAACAAGTATTGGTTAAGTCAAAAGATTTTGTTGCATATAGTCTTAAATTTTGTGTTCAAGTCCTGTTTTCAAAAACCTTAAGGACGTTTTTCTTTATGGGTATTTGTTGTACTCGAACGGATTCTTTTCTGATCCGAGTCAACGTTTTATGAAACCCTAAATTGTCTTCCCCAAGAATAAATATCCAACTTCTTAGGGTTACAAGTCACGTACGTGTACTCCTGGTTGTTTTTGGTTTTTCAAGAATGTCTTCCTCCTCTTCTTGCTATGGTGGTTTTGCAAAAGGATTTCTTGACAAAAGTGTTGAGGTTGATTCTAAGAGGAAGAGAACACTTGTATATGAAGATCATCCCAATGCCTCATGCTTCTTTGCTTATTCTCATGAAGATGCTGAAAAAGATGATATGATCTCTGCTGAAGTTGTTCATTACTTTCTTAAGTACTTTGGGGAAGAAAAAAAACAACTTGTTGATACTCTTAAAAGTCTTGATATGGTGAAAACTGAGTTGGAAAAGGTTGTGTCTGACCTTGGTCTCATAAAATCTCAAATCAATGATCTTCGTAAAGAGAAGCATCTCTCTGATGGTGCAGAGAAGGTTGTTGATCACAAGCCCGAAGACTCCTTGTCTCGTGAGTATCCTGTACTGCCCGTATCCCTGTTTGCTGTCTGGGAAACGATGGAGTCTGATTCCTCTTAGCTTGTCATGTTTAGATACCTAGTATTTCTTCTTTTTGGATTAGTTGAAAGAATTACTAGTGCTTTGAATAGCGATGATTGTGACTACACATAGCTATTATTTTCATCTTCTTATGTTATTTTTTAGGTTTATTTGATTTAAATTCTAAAAATATTTGGAGGATGATGGTTTGCAATATTTAATCTTATGGTTTGTTATATTGCAATATTTTTATGGGATATGTATTGTTTGCATCCGTGAACTTGAAGGTCCCATATGTTGTCCAAAGTAAAGTCGTTCATAAATTGGTATTCATATTGATGAAATGACGAATGGACTTTTGACAAATACAAAAGTTATGCCTATGTAGTCATTTATTTGATGGAAAATAGGATTAAATCTTTTGTAAGACAAGGATAAAGTCTATTATGTTGTTATGCATATAATGATGGAAAATAGAATGGATCCTTGTATGTTATCCACGGTATTGATCTTCATTGATCCATTTTATTATGTATTGTCGTGAAGGCTCCATTGTGTGTCTTATGTTGAGCACGACGACTAAGTCGATTATTCTTGTTGGCTTGGTTGGTTGTTCCCTGAGATGCTATATGTTGAGCATTATGAACTAAATTAATCATCTTGATTGGTTATTTAGTTATTTTCTCCGGAAGTCTTCTTTTGTCGAGCAAATCCTTTGACAATTAAATTGATTACTTTGATGATTAGTTTGGTTGTGTATTCCAATTAGATTAATTATAGGTTCTCTTGTAATTAATCTAGTTGATTTTTCATATATTCCACAAGCTCTTGTGTTGAGTATATGAACGGTTATACTAATCATGTTCTATTGGTCAATGTAGTCATATATTCCGTAAGGTTTTCTTTGTGTTGAGTATTTGAACGGTTAAGTTAGTCATCTCCGTATGATTGACTTAGTCTTAGATCCGTAGGTTTACTTATGTTGAGCACAATCAATTAAATTGGTCAGTTTTGTGGTTTGATTAAGTTGCATATTCCAATTAAATTAATCATGGGTTTACTTGTGATTAACTTTGTTGTGTTTTGGACATAGAAAATCATTCCCATGGTTCTTGGTGTCCAATTAAAAATCCTTATTTTCTTTTGAAATTAAGGGCCCTCTTGTTGTTCTTTCGGGAATAACATCAAATGGGGGAGAGTTCTTTTGAACTTGTGCTTAATGGAAATATCTTGCGGGGTGTGCGGCTGTGGAATTTTAAAGGGGTTATCTTGTATCTTAAAACTCCTTGATGAATGCATTTAGCTTTGTCTTTATGATTGCATCTAAATTAAGTTGGTATGTATTTTTTCCTTTTAGTTTATGAAATGTCTCTTGTGAAAATTTCATTATGAACTCGTTCTTGTACCTTTGCCAATTTTATTGACAAAAAGGGGGAGAAATAATGTAGTTCACACTACAAATACATATGGTTTTCGGATCATTGTGTAAGGGGGAGTGGTTCCCATGACCGAGATGGAGTATTGACTAAGGGGGAGTGATACATATCACCGTAGTATTATTGTTAAAGTCGTGATGCAATTGGACTTTGATATTACATAATAATACTATGTCACTGTATAATAATGAGTGAGAATCTCGATTTCTCTCATTATTGTAGCTACGCATCTTCAACAACGATGGTGCTAAACTTACAACCTTTGGAATCATTGGAGTACTTGGAAGGACGAAGATTTCAAGGAACGTTGAAGATTAGACTATGGAATAGGAGCCCCTAAAGTTTATCTTTTTTGTATTTCATATGTATTAATAGTTTTGTCACTAAAATTGACAAAGGGGGAGATTGTTAGAGCATAGCTCGGTCAACCTCGCATGCGTTGCTATATCAAGCATGTTTGTCAATGTTAGTGATAAAAACTATGAGTCTTGATTTCTAGTCTATTATAGCTAAGTCCCGGACTAGGATAGAAAAGTGTAGTTGAGCTCAAGGACTTCATGGTGATTCATCACACAACGACGAAGATCTACTCAAGGAACCGTGGAACTTCATCAACAAAAAGGTATGTGGAGACTTGAACTTATCTATCACTCAAAAGTCTATCTATTATATCTTCTACTTCTTATGAGACAAAAGTCTTATGCTATATAGACTGGATCATACACATTTGATATTTCGAGCTGAGTATTCAATGGTTATCTTTTTCTCGAAATTGTGTGTTGGTAAAGCATTTCGCTTTGATCAAGTTTATTTTCACCTAGTGATGAAAGTCATGAAACATTTCAATTTCTTTGGAAATTGCTCTGACGAGAAAGGTTTGTGAATAACGATTGAATAACGTCCTCTGAGAATGTTTCAATGGTTGGAATGAGAGATTAGGTCTATATAACCAATGATGGATATAAGCATTGTTTTGGAAACACATATATGTATAAGTCCTATTCCTTGAACCAACGTTTGCGAACTTTTTTTATCAAGTGAAAAACCGGAAAATAGTTTGCGTGAGCCAAGTCCGCGAACTGGAGAACATTCTCTTCCCGAGAATTTCTGCTGAATTTTCCAAAGACTCGTTTGTGTGATAAGTCCGCGAACTCAATCTGCGAACCTAGTCCGCGAACTGCCGGAAGTCTCCTTGCCGAGATTTTCTGCTGAGTTTGGAAAACTCAACTGGTTATCTTAAGTCTACGAACTTGTTTGTAAGCTTAAGTGGTTATGATCTAAAAATGTGCTCTGAACATGAAACTTAAATTACTAAGGAATGATTTATGCATACCGTGGCTATAAGTTCATGAGCCGATTCATCGAATCGAATCATCTTTGTTTCAATTGTGTAGTACATGAGATCCCATAGCAATTGAACAACTCTCTAACTAGTTCATTTGAGTCAATTGAACTAGTTATGGTGAAGAAGAACAAGGTTAATATGAAATGCTCATATGGTTGACCTTTTGGGTTACTATGTTGAACCAACATACACGTACACGTTTGGCAAGGTTTTCACGAACCCAGTAAAATGTTTACCCAAGTGTGTGTGACAAGATAAGTTTTTGATCTAACGGTTGAGAAATATTAGCTTGAATTTAAATCAGGTTTTCATCTAACGGTGAATACGGATTGCTTTGTAACTAAGGAAAAACCCTGATTTGAAGACTATATAAAGGAGACATCTAGATTTGAGTAAAACTAATCCCCACGTGTCTGTGTGATACTAGTACGCTCGCTAGAGTCGATTCTCCTTTAACCTTTGGTTTTCTTCTCTAAAACCAGGTTAACGACTTAATGACTTCATTGGGATTGTGAAGCCAGACCGATACTACTTTTATCGTAGTTGTGTGATCTGATATTGCATTTTCTATCGTACGAGTACAATCTTTGATTGGCTTGAGATCGTGAGAGTTATCCGATAGGCAAGATAAAGAAATCACAAACATCTTCGTCTCACTGTTTGTGATTCCTCGACAAACCGCCTGTGTAGTCAGGAAGGCTTGTAGAGAGGTGACTGATTAATCTAGGTTGTTCTTCGGAATATAAGACCGGATTATTAATTGGTTCATGTTCACCTTGATTTCATATCATAAGACGGAACAAAACCTAGGGTTTTTCTGTGGGAGACAGATTTATCCTTTGATAGACTTTTCTGTGTGAGACAGATTTGTTTATTATCAAGTCTGCGATTTTGGGTTGCAGCAACTCTTAGTTGTGGGTGAGATCAGCTAAAGGAATCAAGTACGTAGTGTCCTGCTGGGATCAGAGGCGTAGGAGTACAACTGTACCTTGGATCAGTGGGAGACTGATTGGGGTTCAACTATAGTCCAGTCCGAAGTTAGCTTGTAGTAGTCTAGTGTCTGTAGCGGCTTAATACAGTGTGTATTCAATCTGGACTAGGTCCCGGGGTTTTTCTTCATTTGCGGTTTCCTTGTTAACAAAACTTCTGGTGTCTGTGTTATTCCTTTTCCACATTATATTTTTATATAATAGAAATAATACAGGCTGTGCGTTAAGATCATCAATTGGAAATCCAACCTTTGGTTGTTGATTGATATTGATTGATCCTTGGAAATTAGTCTTTGGTACCGTACAAGTTATTCCTTGTGTTTGATTATTAGACTCGCTATCGTTTTAGCTTGAGTAAATCAAAACAAGTGAGAGATATTAACTCCTTGAGATACTTTTATCTAGATTGAGTCTGACTGTCTTGTTGATTCTCTAGCAAAGTATTTCGGAGTTAGTCCATACAGATTGCTAATCGAATTATTGGGTGGTGTTGTTAGACCCCCTCTTTTTCACCAAGAATTCATGTGATTTCAAAGTTGTTGTAGTAAAAGTTTGTTAAGGACTTGTGAAGGTTCGATTTTTAAATTAAATTTCTAAGCTAAACAAAGATAAACTCAAATAAAGTGATATCAAGATTTTAAAACTAGACCGAAACTCCGGATTCCACTATTTCTTTTAACTGATTGGTTGATAAAAATTATTTCAAGAATTATTATTAAGCCCTTTTTCACATTAATTCACTAGTTATCCGTAAGATTTCCAAATATTAAATTGTAATCCCTAAGTATGAATTATCAAATAAATATTTCTAAGCATAAGACATCAAATTGATTCACAACTAATAAAGAAAATCATTTTCACCTTACAGAAACATATTATAATGATCTTAGTGAATTAAATTAAATTAATAATAATTAAAATTATAAAGAGAAATTACCAACCAAGCATAAGTAAATAGTTTCCTCTGTTGCCTTGGTCACCGAAAATTTAGCCTCTCATCATGATGGAAACACGCTCAAAAGTTGATTTCATTTATGCTCAAAGATGGTTTACAAATGATGAAAGTGTGAGAATGATTAAAACCGGGTATTTGTAAATATTATAATTGTTGCAAAACAGTGTTACAAAGAACGATAAACTATAGTGTCACTGTAGCACTATGACCCTCCTGTAATTGTAGTTGTCACTGTAGCATGAACGATAGTTGGGTGTGCGTCCTAAGTTCTTCGTATCTTCTTCACCAGCAGCAAACTATTCTCCTCTGCAACTCAAGGTATCCGGTTCTGTGATGCTCTAAATTCTCCCCAAACTCTTTGTAACATTTCCCTGCTATCCCAGCCTCTAATTTATACTCAACAGGCACAAGAATATCACCTCATTATTTACGAAAATCTTTCCATTATTCCGCTGTAAATAAAAATAAACTCGGGATATATTCTTTCCTTTCTTGCCTTCTCACGCTGTCAATCAGTGTCTACACGCTCCAAACATGCTCCCAGATCATCAAGGAATGGGTCAAGACGTTGAAAATGCATGCAATCTTTCCATATCAGTATCAGCATAATCCCGAGTATCTTCCTCCTCTGTTTTGCAAAGTCCACGCGAGATTGCAGCCAAATTTAGGCGAATCCAACTGGCATACCAGTTCTGTTTAATCTAAACAAGATATCTCCAACCAATTCACACGCTTTAATCTCCTTAAAACTCACCAAAAATCCCACCAGAAGTTATGTTATTGTCTGGCAAGCTTTCCCACCAAAATAAAATTCAAATAATAAAGATGGGTGTGATGGATAAATTTGGGCTACACATAGTCGTGGGTGCTGAGAATGAATTTGGGTTGGACATAACTTTGGGAGCCCCTTAGCCAAATCTGGGGTCCGTTTAGAAAATGTCCTCCGGGGTGCCTTTAGCAGTTTTTCGAGCTAATTTTTCCAAAAACGTTTATTTCCAAAAAAATACCTACAAACACACAAAACACCACAAGAAGTACGAAATCGAGTACCAACAATACAGAAATTGAGGACAACTTAGACACAAAAATGTGTCTATCAAATACCCCCAAACTTATTATTTGCTAGTCCTCGAGCAAATCTAATCTAGAAAATAAAATGACTACACTTAGCACGTGCAGCAAGTCGTTAAACCGCTAGGTGGCCCTAGCGGCGGAGTGTTGTCACCGGAGGGTTTACCAGAGGTATACCCACAAAACCTTTACTCCAAAACCTAGATATCTACACAGAACCTTGGAAGGCACTAAAAAATCTCCTTGGTTGGCATATAATCATTGACTATAGGAGGAAGTACCCTGATGCGAAATTCCAATTGTTGTACACGAGTTTGCACTCAAGCATACTAAAATTCATATATAAGTGACAGAGCTCTACTCAGATAGTTTCTGTACATCATAACCAGACTCAACCAATCACATGGAAAGATTAAGAAGATGGATGTAAAGAAAAATGTAGATGGTTTTGATGTTGACTAAGGTGAACCTATCCTAATGGACTAAGATATCGGTCTGACTAATATCAACACAACTGGCATATACAAGGGAACCAGTGGTCGATAATCCTAACTCTAGGTCAACACAACTGGCATATATAAGGGAACCAGTGGTCGACTTTATTGAATTTATTCTGGTTGGTCTGATGGTTTGGTCTCAATTATTTTTATCATTTTTTTTTGGTATCTCAATCACTCTATTTTACCCAATCACTTATAAGAAAAGAAAAATAAAAACAGAAGGTGAAAAGGATTCAACGAGATATGGCAAAACTACCATGCTTTTTTTTAATTCTAACACCTGAGCTCTGTGCTTTTATGAATAGACTCTTTAGATGTTTCCATCTAATCAGATTGGTTCCTCAACTCCTACAACCAAGATGTTCCCATCCACTTAGATTAATTAGTGCCAACCTTAATAAGCATAAATTTCTACGCTCTGGAGTTTATTTATTGCAACTAAAATCTAACAAAAATTTTCTTCCCCACCCTAAACTTAAATCTAACATTGTACTCAATGTTTCTAATGAAAGAGCAATACCAAAAAGTAACATGAGAAATCAGTAAAGAGAGAAGTCGGAAAGATAGTACCTGGGTGAAGAGAGAAATCAAAAACTAATATACAACATACAATCGCCTCGATAATCAATCAAGGGTAAACAGGGTCCTCCAGAGGGACCTCCTCAACATCATTTGTAGATAAGGGCTCTAAAAAGGGTTTCAATCTTTGACCGTTAACCTTCGAAGAACTACTACCATCTGGTGCCTCGATCTCAACAGCTCCATGAGGAAAGACAGTGCGAACAATAAAAGGACCCGTCCACCGGGAACGTAACTTCCCAGGGAAAAGATGCAAGCGGGTATCATATAGAAGAACTTTTTGATCTGGAGAAAATGACTTTCTTTAAATATTCTTATCATGCACAAGTTTCATTTTGTTCTTATACTCCTTAGCACTATCGTATGCATCTCTACGAATCTCTTCCAACTCATTGAGTTGGAGTTTCCTATGGGCTCCTGCCTTGTCGAGTGAAAAATTTAGCTGCTTAACATCCCAATATGATCTATGTTCTAACTCAACAGGTAAGTGACATGGCTTGCCATACACAATCCGATAAGGCGACATTCCAATGGCGGTCTTAATAAGGAATCAGTAAGCCTAGACGACCAGTCTTTCCGATTAGGATTGAATGTTTTCTCTAATATACGTTTTATCTCCCTATTGGAAACCTCTACTTGGCCACTAGTCTTTGGATGATACGGAGTAGCTACCTTATGTGTAATACCATATTTCTTCATCAAAAGCCTAAAAGGTCCATTAAAAAAGTGCGACCCTCCATCACTAATTATAGCTCGCGGTGTACCAAAATGTGTAAGTATATTATCTTTCAAGAACTCAATCACAACCCTATGGTCATTGGTTTTACACGCAACCGCCTCAATCCATTTAGAGACATAGTCTACGACGACAAGGATGTATAGGTTACCAAAATAATTAGTAAATGGACCCATAAAGTCAATACCCCACACATCAAAGACCTCAACAACTAAAATAGGGTTCTAGGGCATCATGTTCCTACGGGAAATGGTTCCTAATTTCTGGCAATGCTCACAAGTAACAAAATAACCGTGGGAATCTTTATACAACGAAGGCCAATAGAATCCACACTGCAATATCTTAGCAGCAATCTTCTTAGCACTAAAGTGACCCCCACAAGCATGATCATGACAAAAGGAAATAATACTGGTTTGGTCATTCTCAGGTATACATCTCCTAATAATCTGGTCTGGAAAATACTTAAACAAATAAGGATCATACCAAAAGAAGTGCTTAACCTCGGCTAAAAACCTAGAACGATCTTTTTTACCCCAATGTGGGGAATTCGACCAGTAACAAGACAGTTCACTATATTTGCGTACCAAGGTAACTGGGAAACAAAGAACAATTGTTCATAAGGAAAACTACCCCTAACAGGAGGAGAATCATCACGGGTATTCACAACAAGCCTAGACAAGTGGTCTGCTACTATATTTTCTGCACCTTTTTTTATCTCTAATGTCTAAGGAAAATTCTTGCAACAATAGGATCCATCTAATCAATCTAGGTTTAGTATACTTCTTGGAAAGAAGATACTTCAAAGCAGCATGATCAATAAAGATTATGACCCTAGAACCTAAGAGGTAGGATCTAAACTTATCTAAGGCAAACAAAATAGCTAATAGTTCCTTCTCTGTAGTGGTATAGTTCAACTGGGCACCATTCAGAGTTTTGCTAGCATAGTAAATCACATGAAGTAACTTATTTTCTCGTTGACCTATCACAACACCAATAGCATAATCTGAAACATTACACATGATCTCAAAGGGTAGGTTCCATTTGGGTGCCTGGACTATGGGGGGGGGGGGGTAGTGAGTAAAGTCTTAAGCTTCTCAAAAGCCTCTAAACAAGCATTATCAAAGACAAACTTAACATCTTTTGCAAGAAAATTGCAAAGAGTCCTAGAAATCAAGATAAAATCCTTAATGAAGCGACGATAAAAACTTGCATGCCCTAAGAAACCTAATATCTTTTACGGTTTTTGGGACCTGTAAAGTCTTAATAAGGTCAACTTTGGATTTATCTACCTCTATACCCTTAGAAGATACGATAAGCCCTAGAACAATTCCTGAAGGAACCATGAAGTGGCATTTCTCCCAATTAAGCACTAAATTCTTTTCCTTACACCTAGTCAAAACTAATGACAAATGATGAAAGCACTCATCAAAATACGAACCAAACACTAAAAAATCATCCATAAAGACCTCTAAGAACCGTTCTACCATGTCAGAAAATATTTTCATCATACAACGCTGAAAGGTCGCAGGGGCATTACAATAGCCCGAAAGGCATGCGTCTATACGCAAAGGTACCAAATGGACAGGTAAAAGTGGTTTTTTCTTGGTCTTCTGGGGAAATTTCAACCTGATTATAACCGGAGTATCCATCTAAAAAGCAATAATGACTACGTCCAGCTAATATCTCTAGCATTTGGTCGATGAAGGGAAGGGGAAAGTGGTCCTTCCTAGTGACCTTTTTCAATTTCCTATAGTCAATACAGACACGCCAACCTGTGGTCACTCGGGTTGGGATTAACTCATTGTTCTCATTCTGGACTACAGTAATACCATATTTCTTGGTAACAACCTGAACGGGGCTGACCCACTTACTATCTAAAATGGGGTAGATAATGCATGCATCTAACAACTTAAGAATCTCGGTTCGAACTACTTCTTTCATATTAGGGTTCAGTCACTGTTGCATCTCCCTAGAAGGTTTGGTGTCACTCTCTAAATAGATATGATGCATACAAACAGTAGGACTTATACCCTTAATGTCTGTTATTGTCCACCCTAAATCTTCCTTGTTATTTTGAAGAACGGTTACTAGCCCACTCTCCCGATCACTATCCAAGTCGGATGCTACAATCACAGGTAAATTTTCAGATGGTCCTAAAAACACATACTTCAGGGTATCTGGTAATGGTTTAAGGGGCAACTTAGGAGTCTCTCCTAAAGAAGGAACTAGGGCATACTTAGAAACTAGTAGTCGTTCGAACTTAGATTTCCATCCATTACTAGTATCTAACAAAGGGGTTGAATCTAACAAATAATTTACCTCATTAATCACATTATCATCATCAAAATCAATCCCAAAGTGAGATATGAATTTCTCTAATGGATCTTCTAACAAAGTGTTTGGTAATGACTCCTCGACTAATGTTCCTATCGTGTTTACCTCTTCTATGTTCGAGTCATCTAGTTCAGAGGGTAGCTTACTAATATTGAAAATGTTCAGCTCAATAGTCATATTACCAAAAGACAAATTCATAATACCATTTCGACAATTAATGATCGCATTCGATGTAGCTAAAAACAGGCGACCTAAAATCACTGGTATTCGGTTCTCTGGGTCAGGGACAGGTTGGGTATCTAGGATAAAAAAATCCACTGGATAAATAAACTTGTCGACCTCTATAATAAAATCCTTAATAACACCACGAGAAATTTTAATAGACCTATCAGCTAACTGAAGTGTTATCTGGATAGGTTTCATCTCTCCAAGTCCTAGCTTAAGGTACACATGGTATGGAAGTAAATTCACACTGGCTCCTAAGTCAAGTAATGCTTTCTCGACACGGTATTTACCTATTGTGCAAGAAATAGTAGGGGACCCTGGGTCTTTATACTTAGGAGTAGTGGTATTCTGAATAATAGAACTCACATGACTAGTTAGGAAGGCTTTCTTTTGGACACTAAGCTTACGCTTTCGTGTACACAAGTCCTTAAGGAACTTGGCGTAAGGAGGAATCTGCTAATTGCATCTAATAATGGAAGGTTGATAGTAACCTGCTTAAAAACCTCCAATATATCATTAAAAGTGGACTCCCTCTTAGTTGGAACTAGAAGTTGTGGGAATGGGGCTCTGGGAACAAAGCCTGGATCAATATTACCCTCATTGGTCTCTTTAGAGACTCTATCAGTCTCTTCATTTTCTTGTTCAGAAGGGTGAACTACATCATGTTCACTATCAGGCATGGCAACCTTGTTGTCTATCATTCTACCACTCCTAAGGGTTTTAATAGCATTCACGTGATCGGATGATCTTTCACCTACATGATGAACTCCTCTAGGATTGGGTTGAGTTTGACTAGGAAACTTACCTTTTTCCCTCAAAGACTCATTTATCTGACTAACCTAGGTTTTTAACTCGGAAATAGCCTGAGAGTTAGCATAGCATATACTCTTACTTTCTTTTATCCCTTGCGCAACCATTTGGTCGATATTTTCAGAGCTCTTAATAAACGAGGCGAGAGTCTCTTCTAAACTTGTGATCTTTTTATCCGAAGGGTTCTGAAACTAGGGTTGACCTGAAGAGTTCTTAGCATAACCAAAACATGGGGGAGGCTGAGAATTACTAGACTGTCCTTGATTCTGACCCTTAGACCAAGAAAAATTAGGATGGTTTCTCCAACTAGGGTTGTAGGTCTCCGAGTATGGGTCAAACTTCTGACGGTTTTCAAACCTAGCGTTGTTATATACAGCATGGGCTTGTTCTTCACTAACCCTACCTTCCCAAAATGAGTTATTGGGTTTTATTCCACAACTAGAGACTTGAGAGGCTCTAATCCTATCTTCAGGTTCAACAAGAGACCTATGTTTAGACTGATTCAATTCCAAAGCTTCTAACCTTCTAGAAAAAGCGGCAAACTTAGCATCTGACCCAAAGCTTGTATCTACCACATTGGTGATACTTCTATTGACCAGAAGTCTCATAGGGGGTTCAAAACAAGGCTCCCACTGTTGGGATTTTTCAGCGACAACTCCTAAGAAGTTAAAAGCATCATCAACATTTTTACTAGTGAACTCACCAGCACACAAAGACTCGACCATGGCTTTGTTCGAATAGTCTAAACCATCATAAATAATCTCTACTAGTTTCATCTTATCAAATCCATGGTGAGGACATCGGGATAAGAGATCATTGAATCTCTCTAAAAACGTATTAAGAAATTCTCCCTCTTGTTGCATACTGGAACTAATTTTCTGCCTAACAGCTTTAGTTTTATGCTTAGGGTAGAATTTCAAATAGAAAGCAACAATAAGTTTCTGCCATGTTTCTATGGATTCAGATGGTAGGTTGTACAGCTAGGTCTTGGCTTTATCTTTCAAGGAAAAGGGGAACATCATAAGTTTCAAGACTTCATCAGTAAGGTCCTTAATCTTAATTGTTCCACATATTTCTTCAAAGTCTCTAATGTGAAAGTAAGGGTTCTTGTCATCTTTTTCTAAGAATATAAGGATCATCTGAAGAATACCAGGTTTCAACTCATAATTAGCCGTAGAGGGTGGCAATTTAATGCATGAAGATCGGTTGGTCCTAGTTGGGTACATGTAATCTTTCAAAGTAGTCATTGCTGGCACAACTGAAGTACTAGGGATACTTTCTTCACGAAGAGACAGATTCTCAAAACTGAAGTTTCCAAAAACGGGGATCTCAAAAGAAGAGTCTTCGAGCTCCCTGCTTTCACAAGAAGAATTACTAGGTTTTTCACTAATTAATCGACCTAGATCGTCTCTTTTCCAAGCCCGCTCTCTAATAACCTCGGGCATACACTAGAAAAACAAAAGAAAAATCCTAAAAGGAAGGGAATTTTTATGCAAACACAAACAAGGCTGACTCCACCACATCAAACCTATTGATTTCTAGCAAACAAAAAGCATGATGGCTCCATTTAGATTTTTTCTAGACCAACTTCTAATCCTTTGAAAGGGAATTCGTTACAATTTAAGGAAACCCCTCTGGAATCAATCCGAGTTAAAGTAAGTTGAATAAAGACGAGGGAAGCTCAATGGAGCTTTGATACCCAAGGCCTCACCGGCATTACAAGACGGCGTATTCAACTTACAGAAACCATCATGAACTTCAAAGTATGCTTAAAAGAGTAACCAATATTTTTCGAACGACTTTCCTATTAAGCTCGTTACCCTAACGGTCTCGTTCTATTCCAAATTTTAAGGCTTAGGTTCGCGTTAAGTATCGTTTTCCTAAGGTGGGCAAGAAGAGAACGGTGATGAAATCCGAACCCTTATCTTGTATGGACAGTCCTTGCCCTTTACTAGGAAATTAAAGCAGTCGTTTTCAAATCCTCAACATATATGCAAATGAAGGAATACAGTAAAGCCGCTGACAGGGGATTCGCGGGTGTTTAGAAAAACTTATCTCCCGTTCCAGATGGGGGATGAACCGTTGAAGTCGACTCGGGCCACAACTCCTACGTCATGTACGAACCCGAGGGGCTGAGGCGATATCGTAATCGCCGTCCTTCTCTGCAAACAGTTTATATTTAATATGACCCTTACGTAGGGTTTAAAAAAATAAAAGAATGTCCAAATGTCCAAGTCCAAAGTCCAAATAGGGAAGTGAAAAAGTAAAATAAAATTACAAAAATATAGAATGTCCTAATACAATTTTTAAAAACTAAAATAAAAAATATAAAAGATAAAAAAAAATCTAATAAAATTTTCTCTCTCTTTTTTTTTTAATTTTCTTTCGTTCTTTTCGCTTTGTCTTTAACTCCAAATCTTTAAGTATTTACCAAAAGCTTTGGCAAATTTTTGTTTCGCTCCAAATTCCAAAATATGTAGTAAAAAGACAAAAACCCAAAAACTTAAAGAAGAACAAACAAATAAAAGAAAAAAAAAAAGCTCTAGCCTAAAGACAAGTCCCTGGCAGCGGCGCCAAGAATTGATGTGATTTCAAAGTTGTTGTAGTAAAAGTTCATTCAAGACTTGTGAAGGTTCGATTTTTAAATTAAATTTCTAAGCTAAACAAAGATAAACTCAAATAAAGTGATACCAAGATTTTAAAACTAGACCAAAACTCCGGATTCCACTATTTCTTTTAACTGATTGGTTGATAAAAATTATTTCAAGAATTATTATTAAGCCCTTTTTCACATTAATTCACTAGTTATCCGTAAGATTTCCAAACATTAAATTGTAATCCCTAAGTATGAATTATCAAAGAAATATTTCTAAGCATAAGACATCAAATTGATTCACAACTAATAAAGAAAATCATTTTCACCTTACAAAAACATATTATAATGATCTTAGTGAATTAAATTAAATTAATAGTAATTGAAATTATAAAGAGAAATTACCAATCAAGCATAAGTAAATAGTTTCCTCCGTTGCCTTGGTCACCGGGAATTTAGCCTCTCATCATGATGGAAACACGCTCAAAAGTTGATTTCATTTATGCTCAAAGATGGTTTACAAATGATGAAAGTGTGAGAATGATTAAAACCGGGTATTTGTAACTATTATAATTGTTGCAAAATAATGTTACAAAGAACAATAAACTGTAGTGTCACTGTCACTGTAGCACTACGACCCTCCTGTAATTGTCGCTATCACTGTAGCATGAACGATAGTTGGGTGTGCGTCTTAAGTTCTTCGTATCTTCTTCACCAGAAGCAAACTATTCTCCTCTGCAACTCAAGGTATCCGGTTCTGTGATGCTCGAAATTCTCCCCAAACTCTCTGTAACCTTTCTCTGCTATCCCAGCCTCTAATTTATACTCAACAGATATAATAATATCACCTCATTACTTACGGAAATATTTCCATTATTCCGCAGTAAATAAAAATAAACTCGGGATATATTCTTTCCTTTCTTGCCTTCTCACGCTGTCAATCAGTATCTACACGCTCCAAAAATCCCACCAGAAGTTATGTTGTTGTCTGGAAAGCTTTCCCGCCAAAATAAAATTCAAACGATGAAGATGGGTGCGATGGATAAATTTGGGCTACACATAGTCGTGGGTGCTGAGAATGAATTTGGTTGCACATAACTTTGGGACCTCCTTAGCCAAATCTGGGGTCCGTTTAGCAAATATCCTCTGGGGGTGCCTTTAGCAGTTTTTTCGAGCCGATTCTTCCAAAAAAGTTTATTTCCAAAAAATACCTACAAACACATAAAATACCACAATAAGTACGAAATGGAGTACCAACAATACAGAAAATTGAGGACAACTTAAACACAAAAATGTGTCTATCAGATCCCACTAGTTTTCGTACCTTTGCCAATTTATATTGACAAAAAGGGGGAGAATTAATGTGTAGTGTTACACCACAAATACATACGGTTTACGGATCATTATGTAGGGGGGTATTTTTCATATTGAGATGAAGTATTGACTAAGGGGGAGCGATACATATCACCATAGTATTGTTGTCAAAGTTGTGATACAATTGAACTTTGATGTTGTGTAATAATACTATGACATTGTATAACAATAATTGATAGCACTTTGTTTTCTCATTGTTATCGCTACGGATCTTCAACAACTATGATACTGAACTTACAACCTTTAGAATCATGGAGTACTTGGTTTTAGAGCACTGCTCGGTCGAACTCGCATGCGTTGTTATCTCAAGCATGATTGTCAATGTTAGTGATCAAAACTATATGTCTTGATTTCTAATCTACTTATAGCTAAGTTCGGACTAGGATAGAAAGTGTAGTTGAGATCAAGACTCCATGGCGATCATCATACAAATACGAAGAACTACTCAAGGAACTTGTGGAACTTTATCGACTAAAAGGTATGTGGAGACTTGAACTTATCTATCACTCAAAAGTCTATCTACTCTATCTCCTATCTTGAGACAAAAGTCGTATTTCTATATAGAATTTGATTATACACATTTGTTATTTCGATCCGAGTTTATCTCGCTTATCTATTTATCGAAATATGTGTTGGTAAGATTTTGTTTTGGCCAAGTTCATCTTGAAAATGGCTTATCTATTTCTCGCTTATCTATTACTAGTGATGAAAGTCATATCAGTTTCAATTACTTGAAAATGGCTTTGACGAAAAATGGTTTGTGAATAACAACTATATAATGTCCTCTAAGAATGTTTCAATGATTGAAATGAGAGTTTAGAATATATAACTTTGGAAGGATATAAACATCGTGTGGTAACACATACGTGTGTAAGTCCTTATTCCTTGAACCAAAGTATGTGTACTTTGCTGCTCGGGAAAACCAGAACTAAAGTTCGCGTACCAGTACGCGCACTGTCGGAAGTTCACATCCCGTGAATTTCTGCCGAAGTTTGGAACTGAAAACAAACTTATTCTGGGTACTTAAGTACGCGTACCAGTATGTGTACTTAAGTTGGTTATTTTCTAAACACGATTATTCGTGAACTTAAACTTATATAAACTAAGGAATGCATATTTGCAAACCATGGGTATAAAGTTCATGAATTGATTCGAGTGAATCAAATCATTTTTGCTTCGATTGTGTCTTGTATACTTCTATAAGATTTAAGAAATTGAACAACTCTATAACTAGTTCATTTGAGTCATTTGACCTAGCTGTGGTAAAGAATAATATGGTTGATATGGAAGTGCTCATATGGCTAACCATTTGTGTGTAAGAAGCTAAGTTCGATCTAACAGTTGAAAGATATTAGCTTGAATCTAATCAGGTTTTCATCTAACGGTGAATATTGAATGCTTTGTTATCAAGGTAACTTAGATTGCAAATCCTGATTTGGAAGTCTATATAAAGGAGAACTCTAGCAACTAGGGAACCTAATCCCCAAACCTTCTGTATGATACTATTTGTATTAGCTAGAGTCGATTATCCTTTAACCTTAGGTTTATTCTCGAGACCATGTAGGTTAACGACTTGAAGACTTCATTGGGATTGTGAAGCCAGACCCAACTACTTTCTTTGTAGTTGCGTGAACTAAATCTAAAGAAGCCTGGGATATCTTAGAAATTGTACCCGAAGGGAATACCTCTGAAAAGGAAGCTAGGCTTCAAAACCTAAATTCTGATTGGGAAAACCTTCGTATGGCTATAAAGATTCATTTGATGAGTTTAATTACAAAGTGTCTGAAATTATTAATCATCTTTTGCATTGGGTAAGATTAATCCTGAAAAGGACATTGTGATGAAAATTCTCAGATCGTTACCAGCCAAATACGATGCTAAGAATCATGCCATCATTGAAGGAAATAACCTCAATACTCTATCCAGAAATACCTTGGTTGGGAAGTTAAAGATATTTGATCATGAGCATATACAAAGTCATTTTGATTACTTTGTGAAACAACCTTTCTCCAATGGGGAAATTAGGCTAAGGCCCAACCCATGGATAAGCCATAATATGAAGCCCTTAATTAAAAGAAGTTTAAATCTAGGCCCCGAGTTATTAAAATACATCCATGCCTTTATATATATTGTCAATCCCCAAATTAAATAAAATTTAAATTTAATCCCAAAATTATTAAATCTAGGCCCAAAATTATTAAAGT
The DNA here is from genome assembly GCF_003573695.1 of Papaver somniferum. Lineage (NCBI taxonomy): Eukaryota > Viridiplantae > Streptophyta > Magnoliopsida > Ranunculales > Papaveraceae > Papaver > Papaver somniferum. Next base: position 4,553,340 of record NW_020621603.1, on the reverse strand, counting down.
ATAATGTGAATGTGTAAATAGAAGTTACACATGCATATTCCATGTGTATCCAGAAGTTACACATCCTTATGACATGTGTAATGCAAAGTTACATATCAAAAAAAAGACATCAAAAAGAACGCATAAAAAAGTACATGTAAAATTCATTTATAATAATTTCTTAGCATGTGTAACTAGAAGTTACACACGCATCTGTCTAGTGTAATTGAGAGTTACATTTGCATCTATCTAGTGTAATTAAGAGTTACACATGCGTCTGACTTGTGTGTTCAGCGTCAACTCCAGTTCCAGCGAGACCTAAAATATAACGACAAGCAATTAGTTTTTATAAGATTAAATGAAAAAAAATGTATATTCCATTTCACATACATCTGAGTAGTGAAACTAGCAGTTACCCATGCAACTAACTAGTGTAACTAGGAGTTACGCATCCATAATGGAATTCAGCACACGAACCAATAAAGGCAGGAACATAAGCATGATTACCAAGTGTATAATGTTCAAACCACTGTTTATGAGGTAAACATATGAGTTAAAGGTTCAACATTTCCAGGAAAACGAAGAATATGAAACAAAATATAGACTGAGGCATGCTGGACTAACCTTGCAGTAGTATGAAGCACAATTTCAGTGCTGGCATTTACCAATCCACAATTCTTTTCCACTCGATAAGTAAGTTCAGCTCCATATAGACTTGCATCAATATACACGGTAGAGTTCTCATTAATCTCCTCTCTTAGAAGCATCTTTGAAAACTCTGTCACCACCTTCTTCTCTAGCCACCTCCTAATTAGCCTAGCGCCATATACCTGTAAAATCAACATAGAAGATTTTGCAACTTCTGTAAGCAACAGCAGGAACATAAGAAATAACCTCGCACAAACTTTATAATCCTAATTTATTTCGTTATTCAGGACGAAAGAGCACATTGCTCAGTAAATCACATATAGGATCGTAGCTTTCAGTCAGTATAATATCCAATGTAGCATCGGACATAGCTAGTGCAATTTCCCTTTCAGCCAAGCGAGATGTCACATCCTTCATCAGAAATATAGTTACTTTCCTCGGTTGGATATTTTTCATGAAATAAATGTAAAAGAACATTTTGAATGCTACAACAGTTAAAAAAAGTAAAAACAGCTAAAAAAACCTAGAAAAAGTTCATACACAAGCAAATTGTTCTACATGTAATAGGCAGTTACACATGCATATATTGTTAGAGCACTGCTCGGTCGAACTCGCAGGCGTTGCTATATCAAACATGTTTGTCAATGTTAGTGATCAAAACTATTAGTATTGATTTCTAGTCTATTATAGCTAAGTCTCAGACTAGGATAGTAAGTGTAGTTGAGCTCAAGGACTTCATGGCGATTCATCATACAAGTGGAAGAACTACTCAAGGAACCGGTGGAACTTCTCGATAAAAAGGTATGTGGAGAATTGAACTTATCTGTCACTCAAAAGTCTATCTATTTTATCTCCTACTTATTGAGACAAAAGTTGTATGCTATATATATAGACTTAGATTATACACATTTAGTATTTCGAGCCAAGTATACCTCGCCTATCTATATATCGAAATATGTGTTGGTAAGCATTTCACTTCGACCATGTTTTTCTTTACCTAGTGACGCAATTCATGATATGTTTCAATCATCTTGAAAATTATTTTGATGAGAAATAGTGTAACAACTATATAACGTCCTCTAAGAATGTTTCAATGATTGGAATAAGAGTTTAGATTACATAATAATAATGGACATAAGTATTTTGTGGAAACACATATGTGCATAAGTCCTATACCGGAGAATGGATAGTAGTCAAGTCCGAGAACTGCCGAAGTTCTCAAACCCGAGAATTTCTGCTGAGTTAACAAACTGCTTGCGTGATCCAATTCCGCGAACCTAGTCCGCGAACCGGCGAAGTTCTCAAACCCGAGAATTTCTGCTGGAGTTTGTAAACTCTTTCCAGTACCTCAAGTCCGCGAACCTAGTCTGCGAACTTGTGTAGGTTATATATCTAAAGATGATTTCTGAACTTAACTTATAAAGACTAAGGAATGCTTTTGCAAACCGTGACTATAAAGTTCATGAACCGATTCATGTGAATCAAATCATCTTTGCTTCAGTTGTGTCTTGTGTAGCACATGAGATTTCCTTGCAATTGAACAACTCTTTAACTAGTTCATATGAGTCATTTGAACTAGTTATGGTGAAGAAGAAAGTGGTTGGTATGAAATGCTCAAATGGCTAACCTTTTGGTTGACTATTATTGAACCAACAATTTACACATTTGGGTACGGTTAACAAACCTAGAAGCGTGCATTTCATTTGTGTATAACAAGCTAATATTTCGATCTAACGGTTGAGATATATTAGCTTGAATCTAAATCAGATTTTAATCTAACGATGGATAGTGTTTGCTTTGCGAGCAAGGCGAAACCCTGATTTGAAAGACTATATAAGGGGACATCTAACACCTCTACAAACTAATCCCCACACCTTACGTGTGATACTAGTTTGCGTGCTAGAGTCGGTTCTCCTTTAACCTTTGGTTTTCTTTTTCTAAAACCAGGTTAACGACTTAAAGACTTCATTGGGATTGTGAAGCCAGACCGATACTACTTTTATCGTAGTTGTGTGTTATGATCTTGCATCTTCTATCGTATGAGTACAATCAGATTGATTGGCTTGAGATTTGATATCTCCGATAAGCAAGATATAAAAAGTAATCACAAACATCTTCGTCTCATCGTTTGTGATTCCACAACATCTTGTTTCGCTACCATACGGTTAAGATTGTTGTGAGGTGATTGATTAATCTAGGATGTTCTTTGGGAATATAAGACCGGATTATCAATTGGTTTATGTTCACCTTGATTTTATATTAAAAGACGAAACAAAAACTTTAGGGTTTTTCTGTGGGAGACAGATTGATCCTTTGATAGACTTGTCTGTGTAAGACAAATTTGTTTATTGTCAAAGCCTGCAATTTTGTGTCGTAGCAACTCTTAGTTGTGGGTGAGATCATCTAAGGGAATCAAGTGCGTAGTATCCTGCTGGGATCAGAGGAGTAGGGGTGCAACTGTATCTTGGATCAGTGGGAGACTGATTGGTGTTCAACTACAGTCCAGTCCGAAGTTAGCTTGGAGTAGGCTAGTGTCAGTAGCGGCTTAATACAGTGTGTATTCAATCTGGACTAGGTCCCGGGGTTTTTATGCATTTGCGGTTTCCTCGTTAACAAAACTTCTGGTGTCTGTGTTATTTCTTTTCCGCATTATATTTGTTATATAATAGAAATAATACAGGTTGTGCGTTAGATCAATCAATTGGATAGTCCGACTTAACGGTTGTTGATTGATATTGATTGATCCTTGGATATTGGTGTTTGGTACCGTCCAAGTTATCTCTCTTTAATCGAGACTCGCAGTTTGCTTGAGTAAGATTAAATAGAGAGATTAAGATATTAACTCCTTGTAGGATCAGAATCTCATAATGACGATGTTTCAGCGAAATTATCAGTGACACAATATAACAGCGTCGCAGAACAATTTCAGAAATGATAAAATAAATGACGTCAGCTAAGATCACGAGAAAGATATGATAATCCTGCGAAAATTAGAGAGTTTGCAAAATTAACATCTGTAAGGTTGCGAGAATGTCGCAAACCATATCCGAAAATAAAGGACAGATTAGCTGTCATCCACTATGTATTTCCTTATAAATAGTCATTCGAGTTGTAAAGAGGGGGGAATCTTTTCTGAGGAAGAAATAAGTAAAGAGGAGAGAGAAATTTTAGAGCAGAGATCATTCTTGAGTTCTTTATCCTTTCTTGTAAGAACATCCAAAAATTAATCAATAAAATTAAGAATATAAACCTAAAATATGAGTTGATTAATAATAAAATTACATGAAGAGTGTAGTGTAGGATTTCCTGCAACTACATAATGGCGCTAGAAACAGGGAGGAGTTGAAGATTATTCTAGAAAAAGCTAAAGATTGATATTGAGATTTGTGAAAATTTAAAGTGATTGATTAAGAATATTTCATAATTTCTTGCAATACTGTTAACATTGAAGAAATGGCTAGAAGAAGAAATACATCTGAACAACCGACTACTATTAGAAGAAGCAAAAGAATTGCTGGAAGAGAAAGAAGTGAAATTGGAGAATCTGCTAGAATGAGAAATAATAGAGAAAATCAAATTCAATCGCCAATTCAACAAACACTAGTTCAAGAGAGGAATACAGATTATGACAGAGTGAGTGATAGACGCATTTATCTGTCTATTTTGTTCCCAATTGTATATATTGTTAGTACCCATTTTTGTACTTATTATGGTATTTTATTTATTTGTAGGTGTTTTTGGAAAAATAAGGTTTTGCGGCGAAAGTGACTGAAAATGTGGCATTTGGACCTCTGTAGACAGTGAACCGGAAGTACCCTGAAAGTATGCCGGAAGCGCCCCAGAAATGCACCGGAAACGTCCCAGAAATGTCCCGGAGGAACCCAGAAAAATTACTATTTCCCCCCCAAAAAAGAATGTTTCCACCCCAGTTGCTAAAGGGACACCCAACAGTGGTTAGGGGGACACCCTTTCTTCACGATTCAAAAAAAAAACAAAAAATGTCGGGAAAATCTTATGCCATGCACACTTCACTGGCAGTTTACGGTTCGATCTTGTGTGGGCTTTGAGCGAGATTCAATCGCTGAAAATGATTGGGATGGACCTAATATAGACTAACAGGCTTGGTACAATGAATTGGATCGAAAAACTTCGGATGAACAATCCGTTAGAGAAGATCAAAGCTAAACAGGGACCGAAGCATCCTGGAAATAATATATGTGGAAGATACTCGAGTAAAGAGGGAAGATATTGTACCTAGAAGGATATATATCGAATCCTAGAAGATAGAAATACCAAATATCTTCTATTAACGCATAATCAGAGTTCACAGGGAAACAAATCTTGGTTATTCCCGTGATAATAAAGAAAAGATATGTGGGATTAAACCAAGAATATTTTGGTTGTTGTCGAGTATAAATAGGCTGTTGAGGTGATAGAAAAAGGGGATGAAGAAGTTTGGGGAAGTTTAGAGACCACAGAGACGCAGCAGAGAGGCTGGAAGACGAAGAACAGGAAGCTGCAGGAAAGCTTCCTGCTGCTGCTCGAAGAGGAAGAAGAAGACGAAGAATGGACCCTCCAGGTCCGTCGTTCTTCAACAGTGCTAGCAGCAGCAGACTTGCGTCGTTATTCAACAGTAGCGCTAAAGTATCGTTCTTCAGCAGCAGTACGTATCGTTCTTCTCTGGACGCTTATAGAGGGTCGTAGTTTCACTGTTTTATATTTTTTTACACTTTTAATCATACTTTGAGCATCAATAATGTATTTTGAGAACATGATTAATATGAGTATCTAAACCCCAAACACTGGGATGATGGAGGAAACCGTTCTTTACGCATATGATAATTATATTAATTTTTTTGACTACTTGCACTTTTTATTAATCGATTTATGATTTTTCTTAATTGGTTGTGATATCGTATGATGATGTATGCTTGGTCGTAGTGCTTTTGATGCGTCATGCTAGTGATATACAATAAATATTCTAAAAATCTACCTTGGCAAGAATGAGAGTCCTTATGATTTGAGCTATAATTGTTTCGAATAAATATATGAATTGTGTGAATGATTAATGGTGGAATCCTGTGTCCTAGTGTCTCTTGATCCTGTGACAAATATTGTGTATATATTTTTGTTTTAAATTTTTTTTTGAAGTCCGAGCAACGAACTTTTACTACCACTTTCAAAATTACAACAGTGAGCGTACACACTTGGCGATCAAATTCAGCAGAAGAAATAGAAGAAGAGCACCAAAATAGAAATTATAGACAGGAAGAGAGAAATCAAGAAGCAGATGAAGGAATAATTCATGGAGGTGAGGAAATTGGAGCATTAGAAACATTGAGACGAAGAATACATGAAGAAAGAAGAGATGAGGCAGAAGAACGTGCGAATTTAACAAGGCAACATCACGAATTAAGGATGGAGAATATAAGACTACAGAATAGAAGATCGAGAAGTATTACAAAATCATATTCAAGATCGACTAGAAGAGAAATGAGGAGAAATTCACCCACAATCAATGTTGGAAACAATATTCAAGAACAAATATCAAATCCTAATGAAGAATATCGCGAAAATAGAGAAAGAACTGATAATCATTACATTCCACAAAATGAAACTTTTGATGATAGGAAAATTGGAGGAAATCAAGAGAACAGGCAAAATCAGAGACAAAATAACCAAGATGGCGAAGGAAATCAAGAGGAAGGAAGAAGAATTTTACATGTGAGAGAAACTCAAAGAAATCAACAGACAATTGAAGAAGAAATCGAAAGACATAATGCTGAACAAGCAAATTTAATCTGCGAACGTGAAAGATTGAGAGCGGAAATGGAAGAACAAGAGCTTCAGGAGACAATTCGCCAGAACAATCATGACAATCGAGAAAGAAGGTGTACACAAAACCGGAATAACGATAATCTCAATGAGGAGCATGATAGAGTAAAAAGAATGGCTGAAAGACAGCGAATTGAATTGATAAGAAATGAACAAAATTATGGAGGGGAAAATGAAAGACATCATCATTTGCGAATTCAAGATAAGGATGAGGAAGAGAATCGCATAAGAAAACGAGATGAGGATAATGAATAAGAGATACAAAATTTTGCAAGAGAAGATAGACGTGAACGCAGAAGAAGAGAAGCAAAATTAAAGAGACCAATGGGTCAAGATTCAGGTGTAAATAAACAAATCTTGAAAGAATTAGAAGAAATGAGAGGAATGCTAAATAACAGAGGAGAAGTAGGTAGAAGAAAATTGGATGAAGCAATAGAAGAAGCTGCGAAAACTCTATTTACAAAGGAAGTACAATTAGGAGGAATACCACCGAAATGCAATTTGCCCGCATTAACCAGCATTTTTGATGGAACAACTTGTGCAATTCAGCACATTAAAGCTTATGTGAGGTGCATGTTACAATGGGAAAATAATGATGCGGTATTGTGCAAATATTTCGCATCCAGCTTAACAGGAGAAGCGTTAAAATGGTTTGAAGGTTTACCAAAGAATACAATAACCTCCTTCAATCATTTGCAGACCACATTCTTGGGAGCATATATAAGTAATAATTCCTCACGACCTGGTATAGAAGATGTGTTTGGATTAAAACAAAGGATTGGCGAAAGTTTGAAACACTTGACTAAAATATGGAGAACTATGTGTAGAGAAATGGTTGGCCGTGTAGATGAGAGATATCGCATATTATCATTTATCAATTCTATGTTTGCAACAAACCTATTGTATGTCCAAATTTTCAGAGTCAAGAATACGATTACAATGACTGAATTGCGAGAACTTCAAGAAGAATACATTGCTATAGAGGAAAGACAAAATTAAATGGAATCATATCCAGTTGCGAACACCAGCTCACAAACAGCGAATGCAAGCTTAGTACCCAAGCTAATAAAAACAGTGGCGAATACTTCGCAAGTACAACAAGAGAAGGTGACAAGTAACAATCAGCAGAAATTGGTAGCTATGGGGAGCCGAGATCAAGAAGAGTATGAAATAGAAAGAAATTTCTACAATCGTGGAGGAAATAACAAGATTCAAAGACTCGATCAACCGCAAGAAACTTATGGAGGTCAAAGACCAAACTTTAATAGAGGACAAGGAGGTCACAAGGTAGTATGGGAAGAAATCAAGATACCACCTCCGAATGCAAGTGTGGAGAAGATATGGGAAGCTATAATCTTGATGGAGAATATACCAACACCATGGAACATGGGAACGGAACCACTTCCAAACCACAGAAGTCATGAATTTTGCTCTTATCATCATTTTCATGGACATACCACAAACGATTGCAGAAATGTAAAGAGAATTATTTTTGAGAATGATAGATCAAGGAAAACTAAACGACTTTCTGGTAGGGCATCCACAATCTCAACCACTGCCACTACCACCAGATCATCACAAAGTGAATACGATGAAAAAGAAAGGAATATTCTTCATAGAAGTTAGTGCAAAAGCAAAAAATCAATTCTGTCACTCTATCGTACATTCATATAAGACAATTGAAGATTTTCATGATAATGTTTTGAGTAGGGTGTTCGCAAGAGATAATGATGGAAGATAAATTATGAATATTGCGAAAATTTCGCCACTAGAGGAATGGCAGAAACAGATCATTTCTTTTACCGCAGAAGAAATTCCCGAAGGAGAAGAGGTGCATGACAATCCATTGGTAATAAAATTAGAAATTAATACAAAACCGAAAGAAGATGAGGATGATGAAGCTGAAGATTCATGGGCAATCAATAGAATTCTAGTCGATACTGGAAGCTCTGTGAACATCTTATTTTATCATACTTATAAAACCATGGGTGGAAGAGATGATGATCTTATACCATCAACATATAACATATATGGTTTTAATGGTACTGCTAACAAGCCTAAAGGGGAGGTTACTATGCGAATTCCATTGAAGGGAATATCTTCTGAAATTTCATTCTGTGTCGTTGATGTAGAATCACCTTACAATGCGTTAATTGGTCGACCTTGGCTACATGGGATTCTAGGTGTATCTTCAAATTTCCACCAATGCATCAAATTCCCTCACCCCAATGGTGTAGGAATCATAAAGGGAGATTGGGTCGAAGGAAAGAGATGTTACGAAACTGAGATAGAATCTTGCGAAGGAAGAGCAAACAAGAAGGAAAACTGGCGACACAAAATCAAAGATATACGAAGAAGTGAGAGGTTAATGGTGGATACAATCGAAAGGAAATGAGAAGAGTTGTTGCGAAATTAATGCTAGCTCAGAATAAAAATGATGAACATACCACTACCAAGGAAGCAATAGCAGAAAATAATAAAGAAGCAGAGGATGGCAAAGGTAATAAAAACAAGAAATGTATGGATGATTAAGTTGTTGCGATAATCTCGCAATAAGTAAAATTCTCCAAAATACATTTGATTGAACAACAAAATTGAGATTGCGAAATTCAGATACAATATAATGATTTGCGAGACTCTCGCAGAGATAATGAATTTTACAGAAAATAATCAGAGAAGAATGACAAAAGAGAAAGAGGCGAACCTTTATGGCGTACACCCTAGTTCGCGAATACAATTTCGCAAGAGGCAAATGTAAGACCTAAAGTACGTCATATTAGGGGGTACCTGTTGCATGGATCAGGGAAAGGCTACACCGCCACCGGAACCTGAGTCATGGAGATTTGGGGTCAATGAAGCCCATCCGGGAGAGGCACCTTGGATTCTCAACTTAAGCATATGACTTAGGTTGGGCGTCTAAGGTAATAAGGACTCTCCCAAGGAGTGCAGATCTGATCAAGGTGCCGAGGTACACGGTTGATTCAAGAGTGCCAGGGACGTTTGAAGCGTACCTTGCCATTCTTGACAAGTCTTAGCTTATACTGCACTCGGCCTGAAGAAAATCCCACTTAGGGTGCAGTCTCGTAACCATAAACCCTATAGGTAAAAGGGATAAGAGGATGCGAAAACAACTGGTTGTTGTTAATACTGGATGGGAGGAGCTAACCTTGTATGGTAGAAGTACGCCTCCTTGAAGGGGCAACCAGGGGGGAGATAAGGGCGACACCCTCCATTAGGGAGCTGATAAGTGTCTTAAGACGCAAATGTCATCAGGCTTTTTATTCGCAAGGATATTAAGGCTTGTCATATTTATGCAACAATCCTGAAGAGGCAATAATACAAAAGAAAAAGATAAGACGAGATCAATGGGTTTTCGCATGAAAGTGCGAAGACGTCCTGCGATTTCGTCGCAAGACGGCAATGTCATGGGGCTTTATTTTCGCAAGAATATTTAGGCCTGTCATATTGTCGCAACATTCCTGAAGAGGCCATAATACAAAAGAAAAAGTTAAGGCAAGATCAATGGGTTTTTGCATGAAAGTGCAAGGACGTCCTGCGATTTTGTCGCAATGACAAGAGGTGGCATAATAAGACCTTTAATTAGGGAAAAATAAGACCACACAGGAATGAGATTTTGAAAAGAAACAAAATTCACTTCGCAAGTTGCGAAGTTATACAATAAGAATTTTTTATGAAATCTCTCATTTGGATTCAAATAACAGAGGCAAGTATGGGAATGTATGAAATTAGAAAATGTTATTTGCTTATATATGATAGATTTATCAAGATTCAAGAATTAATGATTATATTGATTAACTTATTGCAAAGAAGAATTGTTTTAATTGCAGGTCAAAATGAAAGAAACACAAATATACAGAAAGAAGAAATAAATGTACAAGTATTACAAAGAATCAAAGAAAGAAGTAAAGACTATTTCTTGGTTAATCCTCATTATCTTCATCAGACTTGTTTCCTTCTTCATCTGCGTCAGAATCTTCATCACCATCAGAACTTCCATCACTATCAGATTCTTCATCGTCAGCTTCGCTATCAGAGATAATCAAACTGGGAGTATTCTGTGGGATTTCTTCTAAAAGACAAGGATAATCAGAATGTGGGATATTATGATCATCACAAACCATTTGGATGGTTTGATTGCGAAAATGCATAGCGTCATTCTTAAAATTCGCAACAGTGATCTTGATTTGATTCTTTAATCTAGAATACTTGTCGTTGCGAGAAGAAAGATTCTTTGCGAGTTCCTCCTTTTCAGCTTCAAGTTCTTCAATATTTTCACGATATTTATTCTCAGAATCTGCGAACAAAATATAATTAATTATTAACTTGATGAAAATTCATAAGGAGCAAAAGATTAGTAAAGAAGAGCAATTAGCAACCTTCTCTGTCAGAAATCATATCTCTAATCAAGGCTGTATGTTCAACTTGGAGACTAACACTTACGCCTAAATATTTTCTAGCATCATCTAAAATTTTCGCAGCCCAAACAAATTCATCCTCACTACTTATGAGAAGACGAGAACGAATTTGATTTTCCCTTTCGCAAAGTTCAATATTCTTGCGGTTAGCTTCATCTCGCTCAAGTTGAACTTCAAGGAGAGCCTCTTGGAATTTCGCTAAAGCCTTGGCACCTTGATCAGAGATACGATCCTTATCATCTATGAGACCGCTAATTTTGGTTCTTAACTCATTGGTTTTCTCTTTGGAATCAATAAGGAGACGCTTAAATCTGTTGGCTAAGCCTAAACTGGATCTATGATCAATTTCTAAGAGGCGAAATTTAGATCTAAGTTCATTTAGAGAAAGAGATGAAATTCTATCATTTGAGAAGCTATTTAAGGAATTGTTAATACGTTCAAGAAGGGTATCATTATCCAAGGAATTAGAAAATGAGCGAAGAAGGGTAGCTTCATCAGAAATACCATAAATGTCTGCAAAAAGGATCATTTAAGTAAGATAAAACAACAGAATTTATGAATAAAGGGAAAAGAGAAAAGTAACATACCGCAAAGCTGATTATTAGCTTGTTGAAGACTAGAAATTTTGTTCTTATACGAGGAAGAATCAATTTATAATTGTCTATTTTTCTCGCGAAGACCTTTAACTTCAGCTTCCAATTCTTCATTCTTTTTGCGAAATTGAAGATTCTTCTTTTCAAGATTTTCGCGTCTTCTCTCTAGATCTGAGGCAACAGCAAAAGAAGCTTTTCCAGCCTGCGAAAAGATATAAAAAAATTAATATAGAAAGAAATTTTGAGTTATAACAATGAAGAAGTAAAAGGATAAAAGTATACCAGACTATTGAGAGAATGCAAGAAGTCGGGAGTCATTGATCTAGAAACTTCACGGAGAGAGCTATCACCATCTAGTAAAGGGACATCTCAAAGGGTAGCGAGAGATTTGCAATTATTTGCGAATTGGATATCTCCCATTCCTTGTAGAGAATCAGAAAAGAGGCCAGAAAGCTTAGCCATAGAGGATTCGGGTGGAGAATCTTCAGTTGCAACAAGATCATCGTTATCCTCATCACCCTTGTCACTTTCAGAATTTTCGTTAGGAGGAACATTTGAAGGAGAAGAAGAACGAACTTTCCTTTTCTTTGGAGGAGGACCAGTTGATTTTTTTCCTGCGAAGAGTACCTTTGCCTTTATCACCAATCTTCGCAACATCAGCAGATTCTTCTACTTCAACAATAATCTTCACACACAGATAGAAATAAGAAATGGAAGCATGGAAGTAACAGTACTATTTAAAATCATAAGAGAAAATTTCTTACCTCATCTGTGTATGAGTGAAGAGCTAACAGAGTACTAGATTTCCCAGTCATGTTATAACTATCCTTCAGTTTTTGGATCTGCAGAATGTCGCAAGAGTTAGCGAACAGAATAGTAAAAATCAATAAAGAAATATAAAATGAGTTAAAGGGGAGAAACATACCTCTTTATCCTTCTCGGGCCAAGAGAAAACCCAAGGTTGATATGCAGCGAGATTCGCAGGAAGAACATTTGACCCAGCAATGTAGGGTCCCTTTAGCATTAAAGGAAAAACACATCATTTATCATCTTTGGATTGGCGAGGAGTTGTGTTTTTACCAGAATTCCAATCAATATCTTTCATAAGAATTTTGGCTTCATCAATGTTATCTTTCCTTTTTAAGCAAATACCCCAGCGAGTATTCTCTTTCTTCATGGAGATAAGTTCGTAATTCTCAAAGACATTCGCCACTGTATACTTCTCAGCAACTATCTCTAGGTTTGCGAACTTTGGAACCCTAAGTTCTTTGGAGTAAAGAGATCCTCTACCAGCACCACGATTAGTGACCTCTATCATCATACGGATGCAGTCCCCACTCAGTTGGAAGACGGCTCGCGAAAATCCCGAATGAGCGAGAATTTCTGATGTGATTTGTAGATAGTGGTAAAAGTGGTTCGATTCTCAGACTTGCGAAGGATAAAATATAGACTTAAATTCTAAAACTAAAATAGAAAACAAACTAAAAATTGTCACAAACTCAATCAAAGATGATATCAATATTAAAAGAACACTGAGGCTAAGATTCCACTATTTTCCAAGTTCAAAGTGATTTAATCCCAATATTTATATTTATGCAATTTTCTCGTTCAAGTTGATTCTAACTTATTGCAACTAGTATATTCTCAAAAATACAAGTGTAAATCCAAAGCATAGAACATCAAAAACCTAGGTCCAAGTATGTTCTATCAAAAGAAATCACAATTGCTTAACAAGGATCATTCAAACAATTTTCAACCAAGGAAAATAATCATAAAATAATTGCAAATAAATAAATAAAATAGAATATACCACTTCTTGTTGGAAAAATAGCTTCCTCTATCGCCTCAGCAATGGGGTTTAGCTCCTCATATTAATCACTTGCTCAAAATACATGTTTGTTGCACAAAAGTTGATTAAAGATGAAAAACTATAACACTGGATGTTTGCAACGATGTATTGGCATTGCAAGACAAAGGACTGAATGTTACAAAGAATTCACTGTAGCAGCGTTACAAATTTGAGACGTTGTTCTTATTTGCAGCGGATGTTCTTCAGCAGCGGCAGCAGCAGAATATGGTTTCCTGCAACTTGATCAATATGGCTCTGTAGTGTTTCTATCTCCTCTGCGAATGCTCCAATAACTTCGTTACCTTTCCTGGGACTTAAACACACCTTTTATACTACTCAAAAAAACCTAAAAATAGCGATTAATTCTCGATTTTTCTCTACGTGCAAGTCACGGCAATAATCTCTTTTGCCGACTTCCCTAGCCAATTCTGAGCTTTCCCGATTGTATTAAACTCTTCCTTAGATAGAATACTACCTTAGGAAACAATTTCACGCGTTTAGTCTCCCTGAATTACAAAAAATCAACCCAAACAGAGACTCGTACAAAACTCAAACTCTGTTTCCTTATTTTGGATTATCCAGCCCAATTCGATTGATTCCAGTGCACATACCAGGCTTGTTTAGTTGAATCACGTCCATCCCAACAAATTTCAGCGATTGAATCTCTCTAAAACACCTTCGAAATCAATCCCCAACTCTGGTTCGTCTGCAACATTTTTTTCCCGCCAATTTCTGAGTTTAAAAACGATGAAGATGACCTCCCCCTATCCTGTGCTGGTCTCCCTTTAGCAGCTGCCTGGAAATGGATGCCCCTTAGTAATTAGGTCACCCCTTATCCAAAGTGAGAGTCCGTATAGTAATTTTCTCCCACGAGCGCAAAAACCACTTTTTTAGCCAATTTCGCCGCAAAAGCTTATTTCTCCAAAAATACCTACAGGGACATAAAAAGCCATAAAAAAATATAAAATCGAGCACTAATAATATATACAATTGAGATTATATAAGACACAAAAATGTGCCTATCAAATACCCCCAAACTTATTATTTGCTAGTCCTCGATCAAATCAAATAGAAAATAAAATCCTAACTCACTGTCGCAGGCATCGTCGATTGCATTTAGTGTATGCAATAAGCCTTTAAACCCCTAGGTGGCCCTAGTGGCCGAGTTATAGTCTCGGGAGGGCTTACAAGAGATATACCCACAAAACCTTTACTCCAGACCTTAGCTATCTACGCAGAACCTTGGAAGGAACTAAAGAATCTCCTTGGTTGGCATACTTATTGACTACAGGAGGAAGTACCCTGATGCGAAATTCCAATTGTTGTACACGAGTTTGCACTCAAGCATACTAAAATTCATATAAAGTGACAGAGTTCTACTCAAATAGTTGCACTATGGACATCAATATCCGGAGTCAAAACTAATCACATGGATAGATCAAGAAGATGGATATAGAAAAAAATAGATGGTTTTGATGTTTACTAAGTGAACAGCGTTTCCCATATCTGTCTGAATGCCTCCGCCAAAATGAACTTATCCTAATGGATTGAGATATTAGTCTGACTAATATCAACACACTGGCATATACAAGGGAACCAGTGGTCGATAACCTAACTCTAGGTCAACACAACTGGCATATACAAGGGTACCAGTGGTCGACTTTATTGAATTTGTTCCTTTTGGTCAAATGGTCTGGTCTCAATTTTTTTATTTTTTTTTCCAACTTTTTGGTAACTACCATTTTTTTTTTGGTGTGGCTGCTGGGATTTATTAATGCAAATAAAAATTTTCTCCCCTACCCCCAAACTTAAATCTAACATTGTCCTCAATGTTCTAAAGATGAAATTAAAAGCATGAACAAGGAGAAACAGTTACCATTGAAGCAAAAGAGTTAAGGAAAGATATTACCGTGTTGCATGAGATTGGGTTACCTCCCAAGAAGTGCTAAGTTTAAAGTCTTCAGCCAGACTAAGAAAGTATTAGTCACCACATTGAATCATATAGTAGTAGCCGGAATAACTGTGGGTCATCTGAATCAAAAAGTGTTACCCACAAGAAGAGGAAACTGCAACAGACCAAGAAGATACCGAACATACCCTTTCTTAAGACAACTACATCTAGTTGTGGTTCAGGTTCAGGCTCTATAAAAGGGTCTAAATAAAAGGTTTTCATCGGTTGGATTTCCTCAAAGCTAAGATCCGGTTCAGGTATTAGAGTCTGGAAAAACTCAACTAAGAACTTAGAAGCACATAACAACAACCTGAATAACTGGGGATCCTCTAAGTCAATCAGATTTGACTCACACAGCTGACCACAATGAAAGAGGTGGTCTTCCTTAAGAAAATGTGTCGACCCTAATATCCTAAAGTGATTAGGCTTAGTCTCAAAACTTAATAACCGACACATCTTAAAATCAAAAGTTCCCACAATTGGTTGAAAAGTTTTTGGTGGGAAAACAAAGTCAATCTTGGTATCATAGCCTGGGTTACCACATCAACCAGAGGATGGGTTTCTAACAACTGAGCTTCTCTATGGACATCATTAGGTTCGGGAAAACGTGTATGAAGATAATCTCGTAAAATGGTTGAGGCATATATGTCAAGTCCTACACGAGGGAACTTTCTAATAGTTAAAGCACATGGAGAATGATAATCACCCCCAAACTTAGAGTTTTCTGTGTCTCCAGAAAGACTAGTCACAACTTCCCTAATTTCTAGGTCATCAGATTCCTGGAAATGGTCAATTGATTCTTCTAAGTCAGGTTCATCCTCACTCATCTCTACGAGTTCATCTTCTTCGTCTAAGACTATTGTTTCTAAATCGCTAGACTCTAAAACATTATTCTCAGAATAAACTCGTTCCTCTAAACCATCATTAGCTTCGTAATCAAAAGGAAATACTACATCGTCTAAAACGGGGGTATCTCTAGTCAAATCCTCGTCCTTTTGAATAGGTGAATAATCATTAAAATTATTAGGATTTGAATTAGAAATAGTAGTATCATTGTAAAGCTCAATTGGAGTAACAGATTCCTGATCACTGTGCCTATATGTGTCAAATTCTTCATCAGCACTATCCTCATCATAATCATCATAATAACATGAAAATGGTTGAACCTCATCTAAAAAAGTAGTGTTACCAATTCTAACCTCGGCATCTTGATTATGCAAATAACTACCCTCATTTTCAAGGGTACTATTGGAAACACTATATTGGAAATTAAGACTATCTTGAGCAGTTCTGTTCTGGGCCTCTAATAAAAGCTTTTGAATCGACTCACATGACTTCCTTATGGTATCGTGTATAGAAGGTTCACTCATGGGTGCATTTTGTTTATTCATTTCTAACACAAACCTATTTGTATTCTCAGTTAATTGTTTGAGAGACTCTTCTAGAGGAAGAACAGGTTCAGAAGGATCATAATAGGGACTAGTTTTCAACATTTTCATTATATTGTCCAAAGACGAGGAACTAGTACTATAATAATCCTTATTTTCTTGCTCGTATGACCGGTGTGTGTGTGTATAGTAATTGGGCTCACCATGGTATGAGCCGTAACCTTGAAAAGGTTGATGTTCCCAATCACTATTCACACTATGGTTAAAATTGTAACGTCAATTTTGAAACTCAGTCTGATATTCGTTGTATTGGCTATTGTGATACCAGTTCGACATTTTTTTGCAGGGGTGTGAGTTATCACAAAATAAAACCCACTGACAGGGGATTCGTGGGTGGATGGAGTCTTACCTCCCGTACGAGACGGGCGATGAACCGTTGAAGTCGACTCAGGCCACAGACTCCGATGTCAGTGTTCGAACCCAAGGGGCCGAGACAGTATCGTAACTGTCGTCCTTCCCTGCAAACAGTTGATATTTAATTTTGACCCTTCCTTAGGGTTTTAAAAAAAATTTCCAAAGTCCAATGTCCAAGTGTCTAAAAATAAAATAAAATTACAAAAATAGCAAACCCTAATACAGTTCTCTCTCTCTCTTTTTTTTTAATAAAGAAAAATAAACAAACCCTAAAAAAAAATAAAAAAAATATCTAAAAATAAATTGTCTTCTTCTTCGTTCTTTTCGCTTTAATCTTTCACTCCAAGTTTTTATGCTTTAAGTTCCAGTCTTTACGAAATCACCAAACTCCTTGGCTCAATTCGCTTTATGATCCAAAACCTGTAGACAAAAGATAAAAAACCCAAAAACGTAAAAAAGAACAAAAATAATAAAAACCTAAACAATAAAAAATAAATAAAAGAAAACTAAGTCTAAAAACCCTAAAAGCAAATCCGCGTCGGCGGCGCCAAAAATTGATGTGATTTGTAGATAGTGGTAAAAGTGGTTCGATTCTCAGACTTGCGAAGGATAAAATATAGACTTAAATTCTAAAACTAAAATAGAAAACAAACTAAAAATTGTCACAAACTCAATCAAAGATGATATCAATATTAAAAGAACACTAAGGCTAAGATTCCACTATTTTCCAAGTTCAAAATGATTTAATCCCAATATTTATATTTATGCAATTTACTCGTTCAAGTTGATTCTAACTTATTGCAACTAGTAGATTCTCAAAATAACAAGTGTAAATCCAAAGCATAGAACATCAAAAACCTAGGTCCAAGTATGTTCTATCAAAATAAATCACAATTGCTTAACAAGGATCATTCAAACAATTTTCAACCAAGGAAAATAATCATAAAATAATTGCAAATAAATAAATAAAATAGAATATACCACTTCTTGTTGGAAAAATAGCTTCCTCTATCGCCTCAGCAATGGGGTTTAGCTCCTCATATTAATCACTTGTTCAAAATACATGTTTGTTACTCAAAAGTTGATTAAAGATGAAAAACTATAACACTGGATGTTTGCAACGATGTATTGGCGTTGCAAGACAAAGGACTGACTGTTACAAAGAATTCACTGTAGAAGCGTTACAAATTTGAGACGTTGTTCTTATTTGCATCGGATGTTCTTCAGCAGCGGCAGCAGCAGAATACGGTTTCCTGCAACTTGATCAATATGGCTCTGTAGTGTTTCTAACTCCTCTGCGACTGCTCCAGTAACTTCGTTACCTTTCCTGGGACTTAAACACACCTTTTATACTACTCAGAAACCTAACAATAGCAATTAATTCTCGCTTTTTCTTTACGTGCAAGTCACGGCAATAATCTCTTCTGCCGACTTCCCTAGCCAATTCTGAGCTTTCCCGATTGTCTTAAACTCTTCCTTAGATAGAATACTACCTTAGCAAACAATTTCACGCGTTTAGTCTCCCTGAATTACCAAAAATCAACCCAAACAGAGACCCGTACAAAACTCAAACTCTGTTTCCTTATTTTGGATTATCCAGCCCAATTCGATTGATTCCAGCGCACATACCAGGCTTGTTTAGTTGAATCACGTCCATCCCAACAAATTTCAGCGATTGAATCTCTCTAAAACACCTTCGAAATCAATCCCCAACTCTGGTTCGTCTGCAGCATTTTTTCCCGCCAATTTCTGAGTTTAAAAATGATGAAGATGACCTCCCCGTATCCTGTTCTGGTCTCCCTTTAGCAACTTCCTGGAAATGGATGCCCCTTAGTAATTAGGTCACCCCTTATCCAAAGTGAGAGTCTGTATAGTAATTTTCTCCCACGAGCGCAAAAACCACTTTTTTAGCCAATTTCGCCACAAAAGCTTATTTCTCCAAAAATACCTACAGGGACATAAAAATCCATAATAAATATAAAATCGAGTACTAATAATATATACAATTGAGATTATATAAGACACAAAAATGTGCCTATCAATTTCATAAAATAAAGGAAGATCTGGGTTATAAAGAGGAATAGGGAGACCTGCGAGAATCTGACCTAGCGAAATTATGATTGATTGATCATCACAATATTGATCAAAGAAAAGCTTGACAGAAAGAATTGATATGGCATTCTCACCAGGAATGGTGGAGAGTGTGAAACCTTTATCAGCAAGATCTTTTCGGACATCTTGTAAATTCTTCTCATATCTATGACCACTTGGAGCCATGTTTGAATATAGAGTATGGGAATGTATAGAAAGTAAAAGGATTGAAGGAAGAAAAAATTACAGCAGCAGAATTTGCAGAAGAATAACAGAGTTACAGAGATGAGAGAATAAAAATAGAAGACAAAGTAAAAAGAAAAGTGGAAAAAGGGGGTAAGAAGAGTATATAAAGGAGATTTTTTACTCGAAGAAATAAACACCATTAAGACGAAAAGACGTGAGCGGTTGAAAAGCAGCGGTTACAGAAGACGTGTCAAGAAATAAATGGAAGAGAGAGTACATGTGATAAATGTGGAATATGAAAAGATGAACAGCTGCGGCATTTCTCACATCATTCTCTACTTTGCAGAGAAGATATGAGAAGAGGCAAGATGTAGGATCAGAATCTCGCAATGACGATGTTTCAGCGAAATTATCAGTGACACGATACAACAGCGTCGCAGAACAATTTCAGAAATGATAAAATAAATGACGTCAGCTAAGATCACGAGAAAGATATGATAATCCTGCGAAAATTAGAGAGTTTGCGAAATTAACATCTGTAAGGTTGCGAGAATGTCGCAAACCATATCCGAAAATAAAGGACAGATTAGCTGTCATCCACTATGTATTTCCTTATAAATAGTCATTCGAGTTGTAAAGAGGGGGGGAATCTTTTCTGAGGAAGAAATAAGTAAAGAGGAGAGAGAAAGTTTAGAGAAGAGATCATTCTTGAGTTCTTTATATTTTCTTGTAAGAACATCCAAAAATTAATCAATAAAATTAAGAATATAAACCTAAAATGAGTTGATTAATAATAAAAATACATGAAGAGTGTATTGTAGGATTTCCTGCAACTACACTCCTTGAGATACTTTTACCTAGATTGAGTCTGACTGTCTAGTTGATTCTTTAGAAAGTGTTTCGGAGTTTGTCCATACCGATTGCTAAGCGAAATATTGGGTTGTGTTGTTAGACCCCAGCTTTTTCAATTGGTATCAGAGCAGAAAAACACGTTTAAGACCTTACAACTCTGTGTTTGTAGCAATATGAGTCTGAGGAAGAAAACTCTTACGCATACAAAAATGCCTCCTAAAGATTTCAACTATGGCAAGTGTCTCGAAAATACCTCAAACGATTACTCCTTAGTTGATTCTTCTGAATGCCGAGGTAGGAAGACTTTCCCATCTTGTGTTGGCCACTCTTCCTCCAATGAGACATTGGACACAATGGCAAAATCTGAAATAGAGCTCACCGGAATTGCAAAAAATTCTACTGAGCTTGTCGATCTTCAGAATCATGAACAACTCATTGATGAATTTGAAAAGTTTATTGATCGTGAACATGTACTCTATAAAATCATAGAGTCATTCTCTAAGGATATTGAGAAACTTCTTCAAGAAAATAATTTACAACATGAAAAGATTTTTGATCTTGAAAAGATGATCAAATAAGGCTCAATTAGAGAAAAATGTTTGATCAAGACATATTCATCTGATTTTGACCGACTTCGTGTTGAGAAAGGGAAACCTGAAGCATCGCTTGTTCTAGCCCATGGGCAACGCAAATCCTTGGAAAAGGAAAACTTTGTCTTAAGGAGAAATTCTTCTGCACAAACTAATTCTCATGAGTTACAGTATATAATAAAACGTTCTCCGGAAGAAGATTGTGTCAAGAAAAGTCTTCATAACGTACAATCTTCTCCAGTGGCTATGAAGTTTATACAAGTGCCAATTGTTGCTTTTCTTTCACGAACCTGTACTTTATGTTGGAAAAAGAATCACTATGTTATCCATTGCTTTGCCAGAAATAAACAAATTTCTAAACTTCATAATTTGCTTCTCTCCACTGTCAATGGAACAAATACTCATTCGACTATCGCAGAGAGTCAATTTCCACAGAAGACCAAGAACCTTATAAACATGATGTTCTTCCTAGAAATCATCACAGGGCACAAGTACATTCGAGACGAATTAATTCTAGTACTACTAATGAGAGTGTTCCCTGTGTTTATAAGAACGTTTTTGGTAAATCTGAATCTATAAAATGGATTCCCATCCATTTTGATCCCCTTGAACCAATTTCAATAGGTCCTAGATTTAGTGCTCGGAGAAAGGCTTCAGACAGATACGTTGAACAAGTTATGTCTTATTTTTATGGATTGAGTAATAATCAAAGGAAGAAGGATAAACAAATACGATGGTCATTTAATGAGCTAAATCCTCATACTTGTGTAAATTAATCACAAGGTTGATATCTCACCCACCGAAAATCCTAGTTGTGTGAGAATTCAATAGGTATACTCTTGGAAAAGTAACTCTGATTATCTAGCTATTTTCTTATCGTTCTTAGATGGATAATCAGTCATATACTACTACATGAGTATTTTGATCTCTTCCTTTTACTTGTTTTGTTTTGAGTTTGCTTTCAAACTTGGTTCCGAGAACTACAAGTTTTATGGGCTTTTAAGTCATCCACATACGGGTACTTATACGAATTTGGGTTTCATCTCATATACCTGTCTCGAATCGTTTATATACCCTTCCTGTTGAGATTATATAGTTCACTCTAGGTTTCTCTTCAATGGCGTCTTCTTCTTCCTCATGGGATTTACCTGAAGATTTCGTTGACAAATGGTATATATTTTGAGTTTGATAAAGAGAAAGGAACCCTTGTTAAGGTTGAAAGGTCTTTTCCTCAACTTCATGATTCCTTCTCAGATATTGGGGAGAAGATTCCAACTGATCCCACTCTTGTTGCACAAAAACTGGTTGGTTAAAGAAGTGTCTTGATATGGTAAGATCTGAGTTGAAAAAGGATAACCAGACAAAAGATCGTCCAAACTATGCTACTCTCTCTAAGGGTGCAATGGATGTTGTCAACTACAAGCTCAAGGATCCCAAGTATCATGAAGGTCCTGAAACATCCATATGATCTTTGTCTGTGTTCGTACATTATGCTGGGGTCTGCTTTTCTTTAGCTTGTTTTGTTGCGTAGGATGTCTTCTGTTTGGTTCAGTTGGAAGAATAACTAGTGTTTTGAATAGCAATGATTGTGATTACACATAGCTATTATTATTTTCATCTTCTTGTATTATTTTTTAGGTTTATTGGTTTTAAATTATAAAAATATTTGGAGGATGATGGTTTGCAGTATTTAATCTTTATGGTTTGTTATATTGCAATGTGTTATGGGATGTTGGTGTTTACGTCCGTGAACTATGTTGTCCCATATATTGTCAAAAGTAAAGTCGTTCATGATCGGTATTCATGTATTGATTTAAGAATGAATAGACTTTTGACAAATACAAAAGTTAAGCCTATATTGTCAATTCTTTGATGGAAGATAGGTTAAAATATTTTTTGCTTAAGGATGATGTCTATTAAATATTGTTATTCTTATAATAACGAAAGATAGAATGAATCCTTGTGTATTCCACAGTATTGATCTTCATTGATTCATATCTTTTGTAATACTGTGAGGCTCCGTAATATGTCTTATGTTGAGCACGATGCAACTAAGTCGATTATTTTTGTGATTGGCTTGGTTGGCCGTTCTGTAAGGTATGTTATGTTGAGCATTTGTGAACTAAATTAATCATCTTGTTTGGTTATTTAGTTATTGCTCTGTAAGTTCTCTTTTGTCGAGCAAAACAAATGACAATTAAATTAATTACTTTCCTGATTAGTTTGGTTGTTTGTATTCCAATTAGATTAATTATGGTTCTCTTGTAATTATTCTAGTTGAGTATTCATATATTCCATAAGTTTTCTTGTGTCGAGTATATGAACGGCTATCCTAATCGTTTTCTAATGGTTATGTTATTCATATGTTCCGTAAGTTTACTAATGTTGAACATAAACAATTAAGTTGATCACCTTGTGTGTTTAATTTGGTTGCGTATTCCGATTAAATTAATCATGGGTTTACTTGTGATTAATTTGATTGAGCTTTTGGATATAGAAAATCATTTATCATGGTTTTTGGTGTCCAATAAAAATCCTTCTCTTCTCTCGAAATTAAGGTCGCTCTTGTTGTTCCCTTGGGAATGACATCAAATGGGGGAGAGTTCTTTTGAACTTGTGCTTAATGGTCATATCTTGAGGGGTGTGCGGTTGTGGAATTTTAGAGGGGTTATCTTGTATCTTTAAACTTCTTGATGAATGCATCTAAATTAAGATGATGTGCGTCTTTACTTTTAGTCATGAAATGTCTCTTATGGAAATTTCATTATGATTCCGTTCTTGTACCTTTGCTAATTTTATTGACAAAAAGGGGCAGAATTAATATCATTATGTAAGGAGGAGTGGTTTCTGTTAGAGCATAGCTCGGTCAACCTCCATGCGTTGTTATATCAAGCATGTTTGTCAATGTTAGTGATCAAAACTATAAAGTCTAGCCTATTAGCTAAGTCTCGGGCTAGGATAGGAAAAGTGTAGTTGAGCTCAAGGACTTCATGGTGATTCAATGACAACGACGAATATCTACACCAAGGAACTTTAGAACTTCATCAACAAAAAGGTATGTGAAGACTTGAACTTATCTATCACTCGAAAGTCTATCCATTCTTCTCCTACTTCTTATGAGACAAAAGTCGTATGCTATATAGACTAGATCATATACACTTGATATTTCGAGCTGGGTATTCATTGCTTATCTTTTACTCGAAATCATGTGTTGGCAAAGCGTTTCTCTTTGATCAGGTTTATCTTCACCTAGTGACGAAAGTCATGAAAGTTTCAATCACTTTGGAAATTTCTCTGACGAGAAAGGTTTGTTGTTCTTCACGACTGAATATCGCCCTCTGAGAATGTTTCAATGATTGAAATGAGAGTTTAGATTATATAACAATGTATTCCTTGAACCGAAGTTTTCGAACTTTGTTGTCAAGAGAAATCGGTAGGATTGTGGAATTGTCTTTCCAAGTCGGCGAACTGACGGAAGTTCTCGACCGAGAATTTCTGCTGGGATTTCCAAAACTCGTTTGTGTTCTAAGTCCGCGAACTGGCGGAAGTTCTCGACCCGAGAATTTCTGCTGAGTTTGGAAAACTCGAACGATTAACTTAAGTCCGCGAACTTGTTTGTGAGCTTAAGAGGTTATGATCTAAAGATGTGCTCTGAACATGAAACATTAAATTATTAAGGAATGCTTTATGCAAACCGTGGCTATAATGTTCATGAGCCGATTCAATTGAATCGAGTCATCTTTGCTTCAATTGTGTCTTATGTAGTTACATAAGATCTCATAGCAATTGAACAACTCTTAACTAGTTCATTTGAGTCAATTGAACTAGTTATGGTGAAGAAGAACATGATTAATATGAGATGCTCATATAGTTGACCTTTTGGGTTATCATGTTGAACCAACATATGTGTACTCATTTGGGCATGGTTTTCTCAAACCCAGTAAATGTGTACCCAAGTGTGTGTGACAAGCTATGTCTTTCGATCTAACGGTTGAGAGATATTGGCTTGAATCTAAATCAGGTTTTCATCTAACGGTGAAATAAAGTTTGCTTTGTACCTAAGGAAAAACCCTGATTTGAAGGCTATATAAAGGAGACATCTAGCATTGAGAAAACTTAATCCCCACACGTCTGCGTGCTACTAGTTCCCTCGCTAGAGTCGATCTCCATTAACTCTTGAGTTTCTTCTCTAAACTCGAGTTAACGACTTAAAGACTTCATTGGGATTGTGAAGCCAGACCGATACTACTTTTATCGTAGTTGTGTGATCTGATCTTGCATCTTCTATCGTACGAGTACAATCGATTGATTGGCTTGAGATCGTGAGAGTTCTCCGATAGGCAAGATAAAGAAGTCACAAACATCTTCGTCTCACTGTTTGTGATTCCTCGATAATCCGCTTGTGTAGTCAGGAATGATTATAGAGATGTGATTGATTAATCTAGGCTGTTCTTCGGGAATATAAGTCCAGATTATCAATTGGTTCCTGTTACCTTGATTTTATATCTAAAGACGGAACAAAACCTAGGGTTTATATGTGGGAGACAGATTTATCCTTTCGATAGACTTTTCTGTGTGAGACGGATTCATTTATTATCAAGTCTATGATTTTGGGTTGCAGAAACTCTTTGTTGTGGGTGAGATCAGCAAAGGGAATCAAGTACGCAGTGTTCTGCTGGTATCAAAGGCGTATGAGTACAACTGTACCTTGTATCAGTGGGAGATTGGTAGGGGTTCAACTATAGATCAGTCCGAAGTTAGTTTGCAGTAGGCTAGTGTCTGTAGCGGCTTAATACAGTGTGTATTCAATCTGGACTAGGTCCCGGGGTTTTTCTGCATTTGCGGTTTCCTTGTTAACAAAACTTCTGGTGTCTATGTTATTTCTTTTCCACATTATATTTTATATAATTGAAATAATACAGGTTGTGCGTTCGTGATCATCAATTGGAAATCCAACCTTTGATTGTTGATTGTTATTAATTGATCCTTGGACATTGGTCTTTGGTACCGTCCAAGTTATTCCTTGTATTTGATAAAGACTCTCTATTGATTTTAGCTTGAGTAAAAATCAAATCAAGAGAGAGATATTAACTCCTTGAGATAATTTTATCTGGATTGAGTCTGACTGTCTAGTTGATTCTCTAGCAAATTATTTCGGAGTTAGTCCATACAGATTTTTAAGCGAAATATTGGGTGGTGTTTTTAGACCCCCGCTTTTTCAATTGGTATCAGAGCAGGAAAACACGTTAAAGACCTCAAAAGTGTGTGTTTGTGGCGATCTGACTATATGGATCGTAATGTCTCAATTGACGCCTCACCAGGTTTAAAAAATAACCGTAAGAAAAGGTCTGATAAACTGGTTAATCTTCAAAAGAGATTAGAAGAACAAATCCGGATCTATTCTGGTCTTTTTTGCAGAAATTGCAACTCTTAAGGATTTATTATCCAGTAAAAATATCTCGTTGTTTCTGAGAGAATCCAGTTGTTCTTTTCTAAAGAATTGTCATCCTTCAGACAGTGTTCAACGATCATTTGTTGAGAAAACTGATGTGACTAGGAACCATTCAGACAAATGCCAAGGAGCTGGTGTTTATGGATGCTCATCCGATCATCTTCGACGACCCTGTACGTCGTATTTAAAGAGTCTGGAGGATGCAAGTAATCCTTGTAAGAATACTGTGCAACCTTATGTTACTCAAAAGGGACATACAATACTATCAGGAAATTCTGTACAGAAAAGTACCGATGGTATAGGCAGTATTACTTCTTGTCCTAATTTCTCTCTTCGATGGTGTAGCGACAGACGTTGTGGGCCTTTTCTACTTGTGTTAGGAGATTCCTCCTTGTGAGTATCTTCTATCGTCTCCAAACATGAAAAAGACTCTACAACCAAGACAGAAGGACATCTGTCAATCGGTTGCTATTCAGCTCATTCAGAACCAAGAAACATTGATGTAACTCTGACCAACTTCTCTTGGAAAAAATCAATTAATGATGAGTTAGATCAACTTCATAGACATGTTATGTGGAACCATGTATCATGCAAGTACAATGTCTATAATAAAGGTTCTAAATGGGCGTCCAGGATTGAGGGAAATTTCTTAAACACCTTCAGAAATAATCTCAGGCTCATGTCTCAAGGACACTCATGTATTGAAGAACTTGAGAAAACGATTGTTCCTATGAAATGCCTTTTAATTTTTCAGCCCACTTTTAACTATCGCAGGTCCTATGTGACAAGTGCTTCAGGGAACAAAAGAAGAAGAATCTCTGCACATGTGCCTTACCTCAGAAAGTTACTAAGGGATAAACAAGGGGAGCTTTTGGATCCTATCATGGCTTCCTAACCCTTAGATGTTCGCATCCCCATATTTGTCTTGACGAATTAGGGGATTTGCGTCTTTTGGCTAAAGAAGTGTATTTTTGGTAATATTTGTTGTATATATATATATAATCTTAAATAACTAAGAAATACAAAAGTTTTTGTCTGTCCGGGGTTTCTGTCGTCCGCGAACCGTGCGTCTCAAGTCGCCCTCTCTATGGCACCAGTTACTAGATGCAACACAAGTAGGAATACAGCTCTTGCAGCTAATGTCCGTGGATGCTTTGGAATCTCCTCCACAAGTTTGAAGAAAGTGAAGACTATGACGAATGGTAAAAATCCTTCCTTAAACTGGTTCTTGTCTTCTTATCAAGGTGATGAATGTTTCAGTAGTCTGGTAAAAGAATTTATCTGCAAAAGAAACAACTTAAAATCTCGGATCTCTGCATCCTTAGATGATATTGTTCACTATGAACGAATGTTGTCTCAATCTATAAACATTGTTCAAAAGCTAGAAAAGGAACTTAGCAAGTTGACAGTGTTCTCAAAAGATTTGGAGGAGTTAAATAATCCCTTTGTCAAAGAACTCTTCAATAACGAGAAGGAGCTCTCTGAAGAATTTTTGGAAAAGCTCATCGTCGCCTAGGATGTCTTCTTTTTGGATTAGTTGGAAGAATAACTAGTGCTTTGAATAGCGATGATTGTGACTACACATAGCTATTTTTGTTTTCATCTTCTTATGTTATTTTTTAGGTTTATTGGTATTAAATTCTAAAAATATTTGGAGGATGATGATTATTGCAGTATTTTTTTGGTTTGTTATATTGCAATATTTTTATGGGATATGTATTGTTTGCGTCTGTGAACTTGAAGGTTTCATATTGCAGTCAAAAGTAAAGTCGTTCATGAATTGGTATTCGTATTGATTAAAGAACGAATGGACTTTTGACTTATACAAAAGTTATGCCTATGCAATCATGTATTTGATCGAAAATAAGATTAAATCTTTTGTATGACAAGGATAAAGTCTATTTTGTTGTTATGCATATAATAATGCAAAGATAGAATAGATCCTTGTATGTTATCCACGGTATTGATCTTCATTGATCCATTTTATTATGTTTTACCGTGAAGGCTCCATTGTGTGTCTTATGTTGTGCACCTTACAACTAAGTCGATTAACCTTGGCTTTGTTGGTTGTTCCATAAGATGCTATATGTTGAGCATTATGAACTAAATTAATCATCCTTGGTTATTTAGTTTTGTACTCCATAAGTTTTCCTTCTTATGTTGAGTACATGTGTGGTTAAGATGGTCATGTTTCATGATAATCTTAGTCGGGGTTCCATAATCTCTTATGTTAAGCCCAAAAAAATTAAATTGATTACCTCGGTGATTAGTTTGGTTATTTGTTTGTATTCCGATTAGATTAATTATAGGTTCTCTTGTAATTAATCTAATTGAGTTTTCATATATTCCAAAAGCTCTTGTGTTGAGTATATGAACGGCTACACTATCATGTTTTATTGGTTAATGTAGTCACGTATTCCGTAAGGTTTTCCTTATGTTGAGTATTTGAACGGTTAAGTTAGTCACCTCCATATGATTAACTTAGTCGTAGCCTATTGCTCCGTGAGTTTACTTGAGCACTTTCAATTAAATTGATCACTTTTGTAGTTTTAATTTAATTGCTTATTCCAATTAGAATATTCATAGGTTTTCTTGTGAGTGATTGAGTTTTGGATATAAAAAATCATTCACCTGGTTTTTGGTGTCCAAATAAAAATCCTTCTTTTCTTTCGAAATTAAGGTCGCTCTTGTTGTTCCTTTGGGAATGACATAAAATGGGGGAGAGTTCTTTTGAACTTGTGCTTAATGGTAATATCTTGCAGGGAGTGCGGCTGTGGAATTTTATAGGGGTTATCTTGCGTCTTAAAACTCCTTGATGAATGTTGTTAGCTTCGGATATAAGATTGCATCTAAATTAAGATGATATGTTGTCTTTCTTTTGGTCATGAAATGTCTCTTGTGGAAATTTCGTTATGAACCCGTTCTTGTACCTTTGCCAATTTTATTGACAAAAAGGGGGAGAAATATTGTAGGTCACACTACAAATACATATGGTTTTCGTATCATTGTGTAAGAGGGAGCGGTTTCCATGATCGAGATGGAGTATTGACTAAGGGGGAGTGATACATATCACCATAGTATTATTGTTAAAGTCATGATGAAATTGGACTTTGAAGTTCATAATAATACTATGACACTGTATAATAATGATCGAGAATCTCGATTTCTTTCATTGTTATAGTTACGGATCTTCAACAACGGTGATACTAAACTTACAACCTTTGGGATCATTGGAGTACTTGGAAGGACGAAGATTTCAAGGAATGTTGAAGATTGGACTATGGAATAGGAGCCACTAAAGTTTATCTTTTTTGTATTCCATATGTATTAATAGTTTTGTCACTAAAATTGACAAAGGGGGAGATTGTTAGAGCATAGATCTGTCAACCTCGCATGCGTTGCTATATCAAGCATGTTTGTCAATGTTAGTGATAAAAACTATAAAGTCTTGATTTCTAGCCTATTAGCTAAGTCTCGGACTAGGATAGGAAAAGTGTAGTTAAGCTCAAGGACTTCATGGTGATTCAACGACAACGACGAAGATCTACACCAAGGAACCATGGAACTTCATCAACAAAAAGGTATGTGAAGACTTGAACTTATCTATCACTCGAAAGTATATCTATTCTTCTCCTACTTCTTATGAGACAAAAGTCGTATGCTATATAGACTAGATCATATACACTTGATATTTCGAGCTGGGTATTCATTGCTTATCTTTTACTCGAAATCATGTGTTGGCAAAGCGTTTCTCTTTGATCAGGTTTATCTTCACCTAGTGACGAAAGTCATGAAAGTTTCAATCACTTTGGAAATTGCACTGACGAGAAAGGTCTGTTGTTTTTCACGACTGAATATCGCCCTCTGAGAATGTTTCAATGATTGAAATGAGAGTTTAGATTATATAACCATGTATTCCTTGAACCGAAGTTTTCGAACTTTGTTGATCAAGAGAAATCGGTAGTATTGTGGAATTGGCTTGCCAAGTCCGCGAACTGACGGAACTTCTCGACCGAGAATTTCTGCTGGGATTTCCAAAACTCGTTTGTGTGCTAAGTCCGCGAACTAGCGGAAGTTCTCGACCCGAGAATTTCTGCTGAGTTTGGAAAACTCAACCGATTAACTTAAGTTCGCGAACTTGTTTGTGAGCTTAAGAGCTTATGATCTAAAGATGTGCTCTGAACATGAAACATTAAATTATTAAGGAATGCTTTATGCAAACCGTGGCTATAATGTTCATGAGCCGATTCAATCGAATTAAATCGTCTTTGTTTCAATTGTGTCTTGTGTAGTTACATAATATCTCATAGCAATTGAACAACTCTTAACTAGTTCATTTGAGTCAATTGAACTAGTTATGGTGAAGAAGAACATGATTAATATGAGATTCTCATATGGTTGACCTTTAGGGTTATCATGTTGAACAAATATACATGTACTCGTTTGGGCATGGTTTTCTCAAACCCAGGAAACGTGTATCCAAGTGTGTGTGACAATCTATGTCTTTCGATCTAACGGTTGAGAGATATTGGCTTGAATCTAAATCAGGTTTTCATCTAACGGTGAATAGAGTTTGCTTTGTACCTAAGGCAAAACCCCGATTTGAAGGATATATAAAGGAGACATCTAGCATTCAGCAAACCTAATCCCCACACGTCTGTGTGCTACCAGTGCTCTCGCTAGATTCGATCTCCATTAACTCTTGAGTTTCTTCTCTAAACTCGAGTTAATGACTTAAAGACTTCATTGGGATTGTGAAGCCAGACCGATACTACTTTTATAGTAGTTGCGTGATCTGATCTTGCATCTTCTATCGTACGAGTACAATCGATTGATTGGCTTAAGATCGTGAGAGTTCTCCGATAGGCAAGATAAAGAAGTCACAAAAATCTTCGTCTCATTGTTTGTGATTCCTCGACAATCCGCTTGTGTAGTCAGGAAGGATTGTAGAGAGGTGATTGATTAATCTAGGCTGTTCTTCGGGAATATAATTCTGGATTATCAATTGGTTCCTGTTACCTTGATTTTATATCTAAAGACGGAACAAAACCTAGGGTTTATCTGTGGGAGACAGATTTATCCTTTCGGTAGACTTTTCTGTGTGAGACAGATTCGTTTATTATCAAGTCTGTGATTTTGGGTTGCAGCAACTCTTTGTTGTGGGTGAGATCATCAAAGGGAATCAAGTACGCAGTGTCCTTCTGGGATCAGAGGCGTAGTAGTACAACTGTACCTTGTATCAGTGAGAGATTGGTAGGGGTTCAACTATAGATCAGTCCGAAGTTAGTTTGCAGTAGGCTACTGTCTGTAGCGGCTTAATATAGTGTGTATTCAATCTGGACTAGGTCCCGGGGTTTTTATGCATTTGCGGTTTCCTCGTTAACAAAACTTTTGGTGTCTGTGTTATTTCTTTTCCGCATTATATTGTATATAATTGAATAATACAGGTTGTGCGTTCGTGATCATCAATTGGAAATCCAACCTTTGGTTGTTGATTGATATTGACTGATCCTTGGACATTGGTCTTTGGTACCGTCCAATTTATTCCTTGTATTTGATAAATACTCGCTATTGATTTTATCTTGAGTAAAAATCAAATCAAGAGAGAGATATTAACTCCTTGAGATACTTTTATCTAGATTGAGTCTGACTGTCTAGTTGATTCTCTAGAAAAGTATTTCGGAGTTAGTCCATACAGATTGTTAAGCAAAATATTGGGTGGTGTTATTAGACCCCCGCTTTTTCAGTTTTCATGATCGAGATGGAGTATTGACTAAGGGGGAGTGATACATATCACCATAGTATTATTGTTAATGTTGTGATACAATTGAACTTTGACACTGTGTAATAATACTATGACACTGTATAAAAATGATCGAGACCAATGCTTTCTCATTGTTATAGTTATGGATCTTCAACAACGGTGATACTAAACTTACAACCTTTGGGATCATTTGAGTACTTGGAAGGACGAAGATTTCAAGGAATGTTGAAGATTAGACATGTGGAATAGGAGCTATTAAAGTTTCATTATCTTTTTTGTATTCCATATGTATTGATAGTTTTGTCACTAAAATTGACAAAGGGGAGATTGTTAGAGCACTGCTCGGTCGAACTCGCATGTGTCGCTATATCAAGCATGTTTGTCAATGTTAGTGCTCAAAACTATAAGTCTTGATTTCTAGTCTATTATAGCTTACTAAGACTAGGATAGTAAGTGTAGTTGAGCTCAAGAACTTCATGGCGATTCATCATACAAGTGGAAGAACTACTCAAGGAACCTGTGGAACTTCTCGACAAAGAGGTATGCGAAGACTTGAACTTATCAAGCATGTTTGTCAAAGTTAGTGATCAAAACTATAAGTCTTGATTTCTAGTCTATTATGGCTAAGTCTTGGACTAGGATAGTAAGTGTAGTTGAGCTCAAGGACTTCATGGTGATTCATCATACAAGTGGAAGAACTACTCAAGGAACCGGTGGAACTTCTCGACAAAAAGGTATGTGAAGACTTGAACTTATCTGTCACTCAAAAGTCTATCTATTCTATCTCCTACTTCTTGAGACAAAAGTCGTATGCTATATATATAGACTTAGATTATACACATTTGGTATTTCGATCCGAGTATACCTCTCCTATCTATATCTCGAAATATGTGTTGGTAAGAGTTTCGCTTCGACCATGTTTTTCTTTACCTAGTGACGCAAGTCATGAAATGTTTCAATCATCTTGAAAATTGCTTTGACGAGAATAGTGTAACAACTATATAACGCCCTCTAAGAATGTTTCAATGATTGGAATAAGAGTTTAGATTACATAACCATAATGGACATAGGTATGTTGTGGAAACACATATGTGCATAAGTCCTATACTGGAGAAGGCTAGTAGCCAAGTCCGCGAATTCAGTCCACGAACTGCCTAAGTTCTCAAACCCGAGAATTTCTGCCGAGTTAACTAACTGCTTGCGTGAGCCAAGTCCGCGAATAGGCGAAGTTCTCAAACCCGAGAATTTCTGCTGGAGTTTGTAAACTCTTTCCAGTACCTCAAGTCCGCGAACCTAGTCTGCGAACTTGTGTAGGTTATATATCTAAAGATAATTTATGAACTTAACTTATAAAGACTAAGGAATGCTTTTGCAAACCGTGACTATAAATTTCATGAACCGATCCATGTGAATCAAATCATCTTTGCTTCAATTGTGTCTTGTGTAGTACATGATATTTCCTTGCAATTGAACAACTCTTTAACTAGTTCATATGAGTCATTTGAACTAGTTATGGTGAACAAGAAAGTGGTTGGTATGAAATGCTCAAATGGCTAACCTTTTGGTTGACTATTATTGAACCAACAATGTAACGTTTGGGTACGGTTAACAAACCTAGAAGCGTGAATTTCATTTGTGTATAACAAGCTAAGATTTTGATCTAACGGTTGAGATATATTAGCTTGAATCTAAATCAGGTTTTCATCTAACGGTGGATAGTGTTTGCTTTGTGAGCAAGGCGAAACCCTGATTTGAAAGACTATATAAGATAACATCTAGCAACTCTACAAATTAATCCCCATACATTAAGTGTGATACTAGTTTGCGTGCTATAATCGGTTCTCCTTTAACATTTGGTTTTCTTCTTCTAAAACCAGGTTAACGACTT
The DNA here is from genome assembly GCF_003573695.1 of Papaver somniferum. Taxonomy (NCBI): domain Eukaryota; kingdom Viridiplantae; phylum Streptophyta; class Magnoliopsida; order Ranunculales; family Papaveraceae; genus Papaver; species Papaver somniferum. Next base: position 4,519,424 of record NW_020621603.1, on the reverse strand, counting down.
AAAGACTTCATTGGGATTGTGAAGCCAGACCGATACTACTTTTATCGTAGTTGTGTGTTCTGATCTTGCATCTTCTATCGTACGAGTACAATCAGATTGATTGGCTTGAGATTTGATATCTCCGATAGGCAAGATATAAAAAGTAATCACAAACATCTTCGTCTCATCGTTTGTGATTCCACGACATCTTGTTTCGCTACCATACGATTAAGATTTTTCTGAGGTGATTGATTAATCTAGGTTGTTCTTCGGGAATATAAGACCGGATTATCAATTGGTTTCTGTTCACCTTGATTTTATATCAAAAGACGAAACAATAACTTTAGGTTTTTTCTGCGGGAGACATATTGATCCTTTGATAGACTTGTCTGTGTGAGACAGATTTGTTTACTGTAAAAGCCTGCGATTTTGGGTCTTAGAAACTCTTAGTTGTGGGTGAGATTATCTAAGGGAATCAAGTGCGTAGTATCCTGCTGGGATCAGAGGTGTAGGGGTGCAACTGTACCTTGGATCAGTGGGAGACTGATTGGGGTTCAACTACAGTCCAGTCTGAAGTTAGCTTGGAGTAGGCTAGTGTCTGTAGCGGCTTAATACAGTGTGTATTAAATTTGGACTAGGTACCGGGGTTTTCTGCATTTGCGGTTTCCTCGTTAACAAAACTTCTGGTGTCTGTGTTATTTCTTTTCCGCATTATATTTGTTATATAATAGAAATAATACAGGTTGTGTGTTAGATCAATCAATTGGATAGTCCGACCTAACAGTTGTTGATTGATATTGATTGATCTTTGGATATTGGCCTTTGGTACCGTCCAAGTTATCTCTCTTTAATCGAGACTCGCAGTTTGCTTGAGTAAGATTAAATCGAGAGATTGAGATATTAACTCCTTGAGATATTTTTACCTAGATTAAGTCTGACTGTCTAGTTGATTCTCTAGAAAGTGTTTCGGAGTTTGTCCATACAGATTGCTAAGCGAAATATTGGGTGGTGTTGTTAGACCCCCGATTTTTCATATATCATGTGTAATTCGCAGTTACATATGTCATAGGCATGTGTAATAGGCAGTTACACATGCATATGACATGTGTAAGCTGCAGTTACACATCAGTATTATGGCTTGTATACTTGACACGTATACTATGTAAGCTACAGAAATCGAAATGAAACAACTACAACAGCCCCTAAAATCACTTTCCAATTTGGAAAAGTAGATATCCTCAAACCAAGCTTTCAAGGATGTCATGATTCATGAACAGTTACATCCTTAACTTCTATTACACTCACTCATATATTTCTAAGCGGAAAACTTATAAAGACAAATAAGAATACTGGAATTGAAGGACTCGAATCATTAAGCAAAGGCAGGAATTCAATATATTATTCACAGAAAAAAATGCTTAGTAATCTATATCAAATAGCAGGCACACACACCACAAAATCTGTCAGATTCTTAGCTAATAAACACGATATCACAGTATAAAGTTCTAGTTTAAGCAACACAAATATTGGATTAAACCTACTAATAATCTGAACTGAAAATCATTTCCAAAGAAATTCTTCTAATTATTGTATAATAAAATAATTTCCTTGTATCCTATTCAATTTAATTGGCATGTGTATCTATAAGTTACACATCTAATTAGCATGTGTAAAAAGTAGCTACACATATAATTAGCACATGTAACTAGTAGCTACAAGTCCATTTATCTTTCCAAGTTATGACACTCTACAAATATGATCAAATCATGAACTGTACAATAAACGTATAATGTATGTTGATGTATATAAGAAACCGCTGACCTGCTCCGCAGAATGATACATGGCATGACTATGCATTAAGATCCAAATATACCTTATTGGCCTCCAGGAATAAGCACCCAGTTCTTTGCAGGAAATCCAGCATACTCTACCCCGGCATGCAATGTAATTACCATCCTTTCATAGCTGAATGAAAACTCAAAAGTATTATATTCCAAAAATCCCAAAAATTATGATACAAGCAACAATATTTTAGCAGCACAAACCTCATCTAAATGTTGTTTCCCAGCAACCCAACATCCAAAAATACCCATCATTCAAATTATCTCGCAAACTTACATAATCATTAGTAACAATTCCACATTCAATCTCATCATTTCCAGAATCACTAGCTCCACTGCTACTCCCTACTACTAGGACTTGTTGTTCTTTCCTCAACTTCATAAATATAACCACTATAACAGATAAAAGTTTCATATTAGGTTACATATGTGAAAAGAGGGGGTCTAACAACAACACCCAATATTTCACATAGCAATCTGTATGGGCTAACTCCGAAATACTTTGCTAGAGAATCAACTAGACAGTCAGACTCAATCTAGATAAAAGTATCTCAAGGAGTTAATATCTCTCACTTGTTTTGATTTACTCGAGCTAAAACAATAGTGAGTCTAAAATCAAACACAAGGAATAACTTGGACGGTACAAAGACCAATATCCAAGGATTAATCAATATCAATCAACAACCAAAGGTTGGATTTCCTATTGATGATCTTAACGCACAACCTGTATTATTTCTATTATATAAAAATATAATGCGGAAAAGAAATAACACAGACACCAAAAGTTTTGTTAACGAGGAAACCGCAAATGCAGAAAAACCCCGAGACCTGGTCCAGATTGAATACACACTGTATTAAGCCGCTACAGACACTAGCCTACTACAAGCTAACTTCGGAGTGGACTATAGTTGAACCCCAATCAATCTCCCAACGATCCAAGGTACAGTTGTAATCCTACGCCTCTGATCCCAGCAGGACACTGCGTACTTGATTCCCTTAGTTTATCTCAACCACAATTAAGAGTTGCTGCAACCCAAAATCGCAGACTTGACAGTAAACAAATCTGTATCACACGGAAAAGTCTATCAAAGAATAAATATGTCTCCCACATAAAAACCCTAGGTTTTGTTCCGTCTTTTGATATGAAATCAAGGTGAACAGGAACCAATTGATAATCTGGTCTTATATTCCCGAAGAACAGCCTAGATTAATCAATTACCTCTCTACAAGCCTTCCTGACTACACAGGCGGTTTGTCGAGGAATCACAAACAGTAAGACGAAGATGTTTGTGACTTCTTTATCTTGCCTATCGGAGAACTCTCACGATCTCAATCCAATCAAAGATTGTACTCGTACAATAGAATATGCAAGATCAGATCACACAACTACGATAAAAGTAGTATCGGTATGGCTTCACAATCCCAATGAAGTCTTTAAGTCGTTAACCTGGTTTTAGAGAAGAAAACCAAAGGTTAAAGGAGAATCGACTCTAGCGAGCGCACTAGTATCACACAGACGTGCGGGGATTAGTTTTGCTCAAAGCTAGAAGTCTCCTTTATATAGTCTTCAAATCAGGGTTTTTCCTTAGTTACAAAGCAATCCATATTCACCGTTAGATGAAAACCTGATTTAGATTCAAGCTAATATTTATCAACCGTCAGATTGAAAACTTAGCTTGTCACACACACTTGGGTAAACGTTTTACTGGGTTCGTGAAAACCTTGCCAAACATGTACATGTATGTTGGTTCAACATAGTAACCCAAAAGGTCAACCATATGAGCATTTCATATTAACCTTGTTCTTCTTCACCATAACTAGTTCAAATGACTTAAATGAACTAGTTAGAGAGTTGTTCAATTACTATGAGATCTTATGTACTACACAAGACACAATTGAAACAAAGATGATTCGATCCGATTGAAATCGGCTCATGAACTTATAGCCACGGTTTGCATAAATCATTCCTTAGTAATTTAAGTTTCATGTTCAGAGCACATCTTTAGATCATAACCACTTAAGCTCACAAACAAGTTCGCAGACTTAAGATAACCGGCAAAGTTTTCCAAACTCAGCAGAAAATCTCGGCAAGGAGACTTTTGCCAGTTCGCGGACTAGGTTCGCCGACTTAACACGCAAACGAGTCTTTGGAAAATCCAGCAAAAATTCTCGGGAATAGAAAGTTCGCCAGTTCGCGGACTTGACTCACGCAAAATATTTTCCGGTTTTTTACTCGATCAACAAAGTTCGCAAACTTTGGTTCAAGGAATAGGACTTATGCATATATGTGTTTCCACAGCAATGCTTATATTCATCATTGGTTATATAGACCAAAACTCTCATTCCAACCATTAAAAAATTCTCATAGGATGTTATTCAGTCGTTATTCACAGACCTTTCTCGTCAGAGCAATTTCCAAAGCAATTGAAACTTTTCATGACTTTCGTCACTAGGTGAAGATAAACTTGATCAAAGCGAAACGCTTTACCAACACACGATTTCGAGAAAAAGATAAGTAGATTATACTCAGCTCGAAATGTCAAATGTGAATGATCTAGTCTATATAGCATACGACTTTTGTCTCATAAGAAGTAGGAGATAGAATAGACAGACTTTTGAGTGATAGATAAGTTCAAGTCTCCACATACCTTTTTGTTGATGAAGTTCCACGGTTCCTTGAGTATATCTTCGTCGTTGTATAATGAATCTCCATGAAGTCCTTGAGCTCAACTACACTTTTCTATCCTAGTCCGAGACTTAGCTATAATAGACTAGAAATCAAGACTCATAGTTTTGATCACTAACATTGAAAAACATGCTTGATATAACAACGCATGCGAGGTTGACCGAGCTATGCTCTAACAATCTCCCCCTTTGTCAATTTTAGTGACAAAACTATTAATACATATGGAATACAAAAAAGATAAACTTTAGTGGCTCCTATTCCATAGTATAATCTTCAACGTTCCTTGAAATCTTCGTCCTTCCAAGTACTCCAATGATCCCAAAGGTTGTAAGTTTAGCACCATTGTTGTTGAAGATCCGTAGCTATAACAATGAGAGAAATCGAGATTCTCGATCATTATTATACAGTGACATAGTATTATTATGTAACATCAAAGTCCAATTGCATCACGACTTTAAGAATAATACTACGGTGATATGTATCACTCCCCCTTAGTCAATACTCCATCTCGATCATGGAAACCACTCCCCCTTATACAATGATCTGAAAACCATATGTATTTTTAGTGTGAACTACATTATTTCTCCCCATTTTTGTCAATAAAATTGGCAAAGGTACAAGAAATATTTCATAATGAAATTTCCACAAGAGATATTTCATAGACTAAAAGAGAAAAATACATACCAACTTAATTTAGATTCAATCATAAAGCCGAAGCTAAATGCATTCATCAAGGAGTTTAATTAAGATAAAAGATCACCCTTTTAAAATTCCACAGCCGCACACCCCGCAAGATATTACCATTAAGCACAAGTTCAAAAGAACTCTCCCCCATTTGATGTCATTCCTAAAGGAACAACAAGAGCGACCTTAATTTCGAAAGAAAAGAAGGACTTTTAATTGGACACCAAAAACCATGGGAATGATTTTCTATATCCAAAGCTCAACCAAATTAATCACAAGTAAACCCATGATTAATTTAATTAGAATATGCAACTAAATCAAACCACCAAAGTGATCAATTTAATTGATTGTGCTCAATATAAGTAAACCTACGGATCTACGACTAAGTCAATCATACGGAGATGACTAACTTAACCGTTCAAATACTCAACATAAGGAAAACCTTACGGAATATATGACTACATTAACCAATAGGACATGATTAGTATAGTCGTTCATATACTAAACACAAGAACTTGTGGAATATATGAAAACTCAACTAGATTAATTACAAGAGAACCTATAATTAATCTAATTGGAATACACAACAAAACTAATCACCGAAGTAATCAATTTAATTGTCAAAGGATTTGCTCGACAAAAGAAGTCTTTCGGAGCAAATAACTAAATAACCAATCAAGATGATTAATTAGTTCATAATGCTCAACATATAGCATCTCACGGAACAACCAACCAAGCCAATAAGAATAATCTACTTAGTCGTATCGTACTCAACATAAGACACACAATGGAGCCTTCACGACAATACATAATAAAATGGATCAGTGAAGATCAATACCATGGATAACATACAAGGATCTATTCTATTTTCCATCATTATATGCATAACAACATAATAGACTTTATCCTTGTCTTACAAAAGATTTAATCCTATTTTCCATCAAATAAATGACTGCATAGGCATAACTTTTGTATTCATCAAAAGTCCATTCGTTCTTTCATCAATACGAATAACAATTTATGAACGACTTTACTTTCGAAAACATATGGGACCTTCAAGTTCACGGACGCAAACAATACATATCCCATCAAAATATTGCAATATAACAAACCACAAGATTAAATATTGCAAACCATCATCCTCCAAATAATTTTAGAATTTAAAACAAATAAACCTAAAAAATAACATAAGAAGATGAAAATAATAGTTATGTGTAGTCACAATCATCGCTATTCAAAACGCTAGTTATTCTTCCAATAAATACAAAAAAGAAGACTTACTAGGTATCATAGATTTTCCTCAGGATTTCAACAGAGTACTCTTTCTCATTATTGAAGAATCCATTGATTATTGGATCGCTCAATTCCTCTAGATCTTCAGAATTGTCAGTTAACTCACTAAGTTCTCTTTTCAGATCACGCAAGGTATTCTTGGTCAGAGACAACCTTTTTCATAGTGAGTTATTTCTTCCAAAGATGAAACGATTTGAGATTTCAAATCATTTCGCTTGTTGATGAAAACTTTCACCATTTCTCTAAAGTGATTATCAGAATGACAAGCAGAGAAGAGATTTTTAGAGGAAGAACCTTTTCCAATGATTGTTGACTCCTTCTTCATTGTCCTTGAGGAAGTTATTCCTTTGCACAAATGTACATTGACAGCTTCTATTGCATCTTTTCTGGTAACACTTCTAGTTACAGGAGACATGAGGACGAAAATGACAGAGGAAGGAAACCAACAAAAACTAGAGAGTTATAAGCAACAAACCCTAGAAGAATTTTGACAAGATATTTAAAAAATCTTTTCCTAACAAACATAAAAGGAAACAAACATTGACTTGATCCACTTTCAGAACACTTCTCATATTTCTCAAGTTAGATATGAGAAGGCAAACATCACCACTTTTAGTTGGTGTACGGACGGGACAAACATTCACGTCCTTTGTTTTTTTGTGGCTTGTCATCGTTGGTTGTGTTAACAGATTTCTTACCTCTTCTGGAATTCTTTCTTGGCACATCTTTATTCAGACTTACTCGTTGCATGTTCTTCTGACGTTTGGTGATTATTTTGCTTTTCTTCTTGAATCTCCAACAAGTATCTTTATCATGCTTTGAGTGTCCATAGAAAGAGCATATTAACATGGGTTTTCTGTAACCAGGCAATTTTTCCTGTTTGACACAGCAACCAACCATTGTTTCCTGAATTGTAGAAACCATCTCTTTAGCATATTTGTTGTTGAAACCTAAACCATGATTGTTTCCAAAGGATCTCTGTCAAAACAACATAGCAGCAACTTTGTCTGAACTTCCAGATAATCTTTGCAGATCATCTCTGAGAGAGTTAATATCATCTTCCTTTAGAGACATGGTTTTAACGAATTTAATATTAAGTTGCTTAATCTCAATATTCTTCGTCTGGAAGGAGGATTCAACATTTCTCAAGGAGGCTTTAAGACGAAGGTTCTCATGAAGAATCTCTTTATTCAGGAGATTAATAACCTCAGTATCAACTTCAAGTTCAGAGTCAGAATTAGAAGTTGAAAGAGAGTCTATAGTAAGGGAGGTAAACCCATTACACAAACTAGACTCATCTGAGTTATTCAGAGAGTTGTCATCTTCTGTAGAGATATCTCCAGCAAACAGTATGGATGGAAGACCTGCAAACCTCTTTCTCCTTTTTATTAAACTCTTGACTTCTTCAACCATTAGTGAATGATCACATTCATCAACCCAGGACATGTGAGGAGTAGGGATCACAGTTTTGTTTACAACGTTGAGTGCAAACGTTCTTCCTGTCTCTTGGTCAAGAATTCTTAACTTTCCAATCAGAGAAGCTATGAAAAGAGTATTCGGGTTTTTTCCCTCAATGATGGAATGCTTCTAAGAGTCGTATTTTTATGGCAGTACTCTGAGGATTTTCATCACAACTTCCTTTTCAGGAATGGTCTTACCCAATGCAAGTGATGCATTAACAATATCAGACACTTTGTGATAAAACTCATCAATGGTTTCACTATCTGCCATGCGAAGATTTTCCCATTTGGAATTCAGATTTTGAAGTCTGGCTTCCTTTTCACTGGTATTTCCTTCGAATACACTTTCTAAGATATCCCAAGCATCTTTTGACTTAGTGTAACTTGACACGTGGAGCAGAAGGCTTGGGCTAATGGCATGTATGATGGCATTCAAACCGTCGGAGTTTTGCTTCGCAGCAAGTAACTCTGCATGACTATATTCACCAATATTCTTGGGAAAAATTAAATCTCCAACTGCCACAACGGGAGCATCATAGCCATTAACTACATATACCAATGATTGAAAATCACGCGATTGAAGAAAAGCTCGCATAGAAACTTTCCACCATGAATAATTGGAGCCATCAAGGACTGGTGGTAGTTTTACAGAGATACTACTTTCGTCCATAGAGTCAGATTGCTACAAACACAGACTAATAAGGTCCTAAACGTGTTTGTCTGCTCTGATACCAATTGAAAAAGCGGGGGTCTAACAACACCACCCAATATTTCGCTTAGCAATCTGTATGGACTAACTCCGAAATACTTTGCTAGAGAATCAACTAGACAGTCATACTCAATCTAGATAAAAGTATCTAAAGGAGTTAATATCTCTCACTTGTTTTGATTTACTCAAGCTAAAACAATAGCGAGTCTAAAATCAAACATAAGGAATAACTTGGACGGTACCAAAGACCAATGTCCAAGGATCAATCAATATCAATCAACAACCAAAGGTTGGATTTCCTATTGATGATCTTAACGCACAACCGGTATTATTTATATTATATAAAAATATAATGCGGAAAAGAAATAACACAGACACCAAAAGTTTTGTTAACGAGGAAACCGCAAATGCAGAAAAACCCCGGGACCTAGTCCAGATTGAATACACATTGTATTAAGCCGCTACAGACACTAGCCTACTACAAGCTATTTTCGGACTGGACTATAGTTTAACCCCAATCATGTCTCCCACCGATCCAAGTACAGTTGTACTCCTGCACCTTTGATCCCAGCAGGACACTACGTACTTGATTCCCTTATCTGATCTCACCCACAACTAAGAGTTGCTGCAACCCAAAATCGCAGACTTGACAATAAACAAATCCGTATGACACAGAAAAGTCTATCAAAGGATAAATCTGTCTCCCACAGAAAAACCCTAGGTTTTGTTCCGTCTTTTGATATGAAATCAAGGTGAACAAGAACCAATTGATAATCCGGTCTTATATTCCCGAAGAACAACCTAAATTAATCAATCACCTCTCTACTAGCCTTCCTGACTACACAGGCGGTTTGTCGAGGAATCACAAACAGTGAGACGAAGATGTTTGTGACTTCTTTATCTTTCCTATCATAGAACTCTCACGATCTCAAGCCAATCAAATATTGTACTCGGACGATAGAAAATGCAAGATCGGATCACACAACTACGATAAAAGTAGTATCGGTCTGGCTTCAGAATCCCAATGAAGTCTTTAAGTCGTTAACCTGGTTTTAGAGAAGAAAACCAAAGGTTAAAGAAGAATCGACTCTAGCGAGCGCACTAGTATCACACAGACGTGTGGGGATTAATTTTACTCAAAGCTAGAAGTATCCTTTATATAGTCTTCAAATCAGGGTTTTGCCTTAGTTACAAAGCAATCCATATTCACCGTTAGATGAAAACCTGATTTAGATTCCAGCTAATATTTTTCAACCGTTAGATCGAAAACTTAGCTTGTCACACACACTTGGGTAAATATTTTACTGGGTTCGTGAAAACCTTGCCAAACGTGTATGTGTATGTTGGTTCAACATAGTAACCCAAAAGGTCAACCATATGAGAATTTCATATTAACCTTATTTTTCTTCACCATAACTAGTTCAAATGACTCAAATGAACTAGTTAGAGAGTTGTTCAATTGCTATGAGATCTTATGTACTACACAAGACACAATTTAAACAAAGATGATTCGATTCGATTGAATCGGCTCATAAACTTATAGACACAGTTTGCATAAAGTATTCCTTAGTAATTTAAGTTTCATGTTCAGAGCACATCTTTAGATCATAACCAATTAAGCTTACAAACAAGTTCGCGGACTTAAGATAACCGGCAGAGTTTTCCAAACTCAGCAGAAAATCTCGGCAAGGAGACATCCGCCAGTTCGCGAACTAGGTTCGCGGACTTAACACGCAAACGAGTCTTTGGAAAATCCAGCAGAAATTCTCGGGAAGAGAAAGTTCGCCAGTTCGCGGACTTGACTCACGCAAACTATTTTCCGGTTTTTCACTTGATCAACAAAGTTCGCAAACTTTGGTTCAAGGAATAAGACTTATGCATATATGTGTTTCCACAACAATGCTTATATCCATCATTGGTTATATAGACCTAAACTCTCATTACAACAATTGAAACATTCTCATAGGACGTTATTCAGTCATTATCACAGACCTTTCTCGTCAGAGGAATTTCCAAAGCAATTGAAACTTTTCATGACTTTCGTCAATAGGTGAAGCTAAACTTGATCAAAGCGAAACGCTTTACCAACACACGATTTCGAGAAAAAGATAAGTAGAGTATACTCAGCCTGAAATGTCAAATGTGTATGATACAGTCTATATAGCATACGACTTTTGTCTCATAAGAAGTAGGAGATAGAATAGATAGACTTTTGAGTGATAGATAAGTTCAAGTCTCCACATACCTTTTTGTTGATGAAGTTCCACGGTTCCTTGAGTAGATTTTCGTCGTTGTATAATGAATTGCGATGAAGTCCTTGAGCTCAACTACACTTTTTTATCCTAGTCCGAGACTTATCTATAATAGGCTAGAAATCAAGACTCATAGTTTTGATCACTAACATTGACAAACATGCTTGATATAGCAACGCATGCGAGGTTGACCGAGCTATGCTCTAACAATATGCATATCACATCAAATTAGCATGTGTAACTATAATTTACACATCTAATTTGCATGGGTAACTAGTAGATACACATTCATTTAGCTTGTGTACCTAGAAGATACACATTTAATTAGCATGCGTAACTACTAGTTACACATCCATATTCTGCCAATGCTAGTTAAACGTGCAAAATGTCATGCATATGGCCTGTGTAATGTGCAGTTAAACAGATGTAGTGTGTGGTTAAACAGATATATGAGTTAAGTGAAACCATTCCAGACCTATATCCTTATACTTCCTTTTAAGAAAAGAAGTAGCTAGTCGTAAGTTTCAAGAAGGCCTACTTGATAATCATAGAACTGATATTGGTATTCAGGCGTCATAAGAATATCTATATGGAGAAAAAGCAGTAAGTTTATCACGAATAATCAATGTCCCAGCGACGAGAACTATCTCGATGCATAATTCAACAGTAAAAACCAATCATTCACGGGGGATGCTAACGTAGTAAATTTATCAGAACAATTTAACCTTGAGCACAACAAAAATATAAACATTTAAAAAAGAAGAGAACCTTGTGAAATCAGCTAATTACCCGTGACCACTAGAACCAGCAGTAGAAACTTAAAACAGTTCATCCTCTATCATCTCATCATCTCCTTCAATTCATCAATTAAAAAACCACCACTGACTTCAAAATCCTCCTTCAAACCTGCTCCAATTCCACCACAGCCTCTTCATACTCCTTCAAAATCTGCATCTCCACCATCAACACTGTTAGAGCATTGCTCGGTTGAACCCACCAAGCGTTGGTATGTCAAGTTTGGTTGTCATATTTTAGTGAACCAAAACTCATGTTAATAGTCGCTTGATTATGTACTAGAGTTAAACTTCGTATAGGTTAGCTTGAAATCATTAGCATATGAGACATTACAAGTATTGTGAAGTATTGAAGATGTGAAGAAGCAAGGAGCTACAACGACAACAATCATCCTTCCACTTGAGGTTAGTGATATTTGACTTGAACTATTTCATTCCCTAACGTATCTTTCCAGTCGTGCATATTGAAAACATAACTGCTAAGCATGTTTGAACTCTAGATCGACATAGTATTAAGGAATACAATACGTGGTTTATTGCTTAACCATTAAACTTTGTTGATAAGACATCGTCATAATCATTTGAATGCTATTGTGATTATGTATGGGTATAAGGTGAGGATTTCATCATAGGGAACAATGTTTACATGTGTTCTAAGGAAGTAAGTTCATAAACTTGTTTTGTGAACCGAAAAGGAAATTGCCAGGTGTTATTGGTTTTGTTATTCATTGCATATCTTATAAACAACCAATATGTGTGATAAAGTAGAACCGCTCACAACTTGTTGTGTTCTTGGTAGAACTGTTCACAAAGGCCTGACTTTTGTATTGGCATAACTTTTATTAGTAAAACCAATCTTAAGTAATCACCTGGGTATGTATCGGTTTTTGTCTGCCATGGGAAAAGGGAACCGATCCTTGTAAGGGGTGAAGGGAACCGATCCTAGTAAGGGGTAAAGGGGAACCGATCCTTGTAAGGGGTGAGGGGGAACCGATCCTTGTAAGGGGTGCAGTACATCAAGGGGAACCGATCCTTGTATGGGGTGCAACAAGGTTTACAGAAGAAAGGGGAACTGATCCTGTGAACGTGTGAAACACATATAAGTTAGATACCATATATAGGTGGTGAACTGATCCTAGTACCTAGTCAACCGAATCTTTTGGGAAGCTAGTGTGACTATGCGTAGTACTCACATGGAGGTAGAACCGAAACTTGTTTTAGTAGAATCGCAAACCCATGATTGTGATTGAATGTTGGTTTGATCAATCACATAGTTCTTGAAAGTCAGATGAACCAATTCTAAACTTGTTTGGAAGTGTGGAAAATTGGTTTCAAGGTTGTAAGTGTGAAAGAGAACTTACAAAGTAAAGATGTCGACAAAATTTGAACACGTGCTGAGAATGCTTATTTTTATAATTGTTCAAAGATATTCCTTAAAGTCTAAATGGAAGAGAATCCCAAGATCGAAACATAAGTAAGTTAAGAATCTTTTAATTAAGGTTATTAATTTATCTTGGTAGGAAATTATGGAATTAGTAATGTGCATTTACTAATTAGATTTTTCGAGAAATTTCGATTGTTATTTTTGGACAGAGCATTTACAGGAATTATGAAAACCGAATTTGTGCATTTATGAATATCTTGAGAATATTTTTGGTTTTGGAAATTCCTTGGTGTCCAAACTTCCTTGTCTATAAATACACGAAGTTTGCCTTTCTAGCAAACTAATCCTTCGTAACATTTGACTTCCTCTTTTGTCATTGTTACTGGTTTAGCCGCCTATCGGAGACGAGAGTAATCTAATTAGGTGAAATCTCTTACGGCCGCTCATTTTAAAGTCTTTTTTGGGATTGAGAAGCTCTAGCACGACCCATTGGTGGGAAACTAGATAATTGTGGTTTATCTTTGTTTTCGATTGATTTGATTGACTAACGGTGGTTGAAATCTGATTGAACCTAGTTTGTTTATTCTTGAGAATATTATCTTCTGATGTAAGATTCACTCAAACTAGTTCAAAGTTTCGACAGGGATCTTTAAACTGTTGTTAGTTCTAAAGACGATCTTGTGATAATCCATTGTTAACAGACTCCGTTCTGTACGTGATTGATCACAAGAGATTCAAGTGATTGTGTGCAGGTGTTTATTGAAGATTTAAGAAGATTTGAAGACAAAGAAGATATTGAAGATCTGATTTCGGTTTTATAATCTTTGGTGTGCACAATACTTGTTTGGAAAAAGAGGATCCAATTAATAATCGGTTTATCCTTGTGGTAGATTGGATTGATTAATTGAGTAGATCGACATCAATACGTTTCCTTGTGATTAAAGGTATTTAATTGCTTAATCTTAACCGATTACCTTTGGGTGATTGAACATAAGATAGATCTAGACCCGACGAAGGAGTTTATGTTGAGATAAACGGAAGAGCCTTTGTCCGACTCATATCACTTGGTTGAATAGAGTTGATACCAAACAGATTTCTTGTTCCTTTACTATTTGGATTATGAACCAAAGGGATTGTTCCAAGTACGTGTCTTATTCACAAGTCGGAGGCGTGGGAATACAGACGGAACTAGGTATACTATAGAGTTAGCTACTTGGTCTCAACTATACGAAGTTAGGTGTAATTTTGTGTAGCGGTTTAATCCTGAGAGTATTCAGTTCTGGACTAGGTCCCGGGTTTTTTCTGCATTTGAGGTTTCCTCGTTAAAAAAATCTTGCTGTGTCATTTACTTTTATTTTCCACATTATAATTTTTTTATTATAATTAAAGTAAATTACACAAATGTTAATTCCTATTTACTTGATTAGCAATCCTATTGTGTTTGGTTAAGTCTGAACCTTTGTATCAAGTAAACATACTTCGTTGTTGTATTGTCTCGATCTCGTATCCATAGACGATCACACGAAGTGTGAACCGATTAGTTGTATTGTCTCGACTCAGTCCATAGACAATCACTTTCGGAGAAAGGAATTATAGGTAGGAAAAGTTTTAGCTTGAGGTATATTTGGGTACCCTCGCCTTTTCAAGCACCACCATAGATTCGTTAATCAAACTCAACATGTGTAGTCAAGATAAACAAGATAAAAACACCAACAAGAGTCCACAACTGGCTCAACTAGAATTATGAGAGATCAACGTTTTTATTGAATGAAGAATATCTTTTTAGCTGATTGAATTCAACTAGTAACTAGTATTATCAACAAATCAAAACAATAAAAACCTATTGATTTAAAACCTAAACATACCTAAAAACCTGTTGATTCAACGTTTTTATTGAATGAAGAATATCTTCTTAACAGGATCAACAACAAACCTAAACATACCTA
This sequence comes from Papaver somniferum, assembly GCF_003573695.1. Classification (NCBI taxonomy): domain Eukaryota; kingdom Viridiplantae; phylum Streptophyta; class Magnoliopsida; order Ranunculales; family Papaveraceae; genus Papaver; species Papaver somniferum. The sequence continues at coordinate 4,504,396 of NW_020621603.1, read as the reverse complement.
GATATAAAACCTGTTGATTCAAAAAAAATCATGTTCTTTGCCGATCTGAATAAAGTCAACGGAAAAAAAAAACAGAATCTAATCAAACTAAGAAAATAGAACTACTAAATGAGGAAAACCTATTGAATCAAATCGAAAACCCTACCTGAAGTAGCTTCGAAACAACAAATTAAATTCAATTTATTGATCTGAACTTCTAGATTGATGATCAGTTGTTAAACCTGTTTGAATCAAATCGATTAAATCTATAAATCGATTGAAAAATAGAATAAATCAATCAATACATGAGATATTTCGAATCAACTGAAAAATATAGAGATTCGACTGTAACTGATAGGGAAGAAAGAAAACCTTAAAAGAATCGTTGAAGCTCTGATCTGAGATTCAATCTAAAACCAAAAATAAATGATTGTTTTCGTTCTTCTGTAATACGTAAATGTCATCAGCGAAAATCGATGGAGCGAGAATCGTTTTCTTGCTCTCTGCAATTATTTTCTTCTGTTTGATGAAAGAACCTAATTTTCTTGAGAGCAGAGACGAGAGAGAAGTGAGAGAAAGTAAAAATGAAAATGAATCTGTAAACGAAACCTATAGCCTACTTCATTAGGTATATATAGTAAAGGGCATTTTTGGTATTATGAATTTCCCTCAAACCCTAAACTTTATTACCAAGCCCTGAAATCTAAAGTTCTGGGCCTAGAAATATTAAAAAGTGAAAGTACGGAGTTGATAGGGGAGGATCCATTTAGTGGGGCTTCTATATATTGGACCCATATAGCAGGGGGGTTCTAGTATTTTTCACTTTTCCAATTTGTAACATCAGATCTTGTCTTAGCATTTACAAAGTCATCTCTTTTTATTATAATAGGGTCTTTTATGAGATGTCCTTGACGAGCGATGGGAAAAACTTGAACTATCATTATAATAATTCTTTTGCCTAAATTTTGGACAATATCAATTCGACATCCTTTTGGGAGCAATCTTAGACAATTCGTTTGATACAAAAGAAGGTGTATCTTGCATCTTACGAACTTTGCATCCCCATTGCAAGGTCCCTTCATTACTACAATAATAACAATGCTTGGTAACATAAGGAGTATGAGTTTTACTGTTACCTTTTTATGGATTCGCTTGCATTGGAGCTCGACGAGTTTTTTTCTTCTTATCTTTGTTCAAAGTTGTTGATTTCTTGACATTGGCAGAAGTGCTATCTTTGATTGCTGCTGGTTGAACACAATTCTTAGGATTGACTGGCTTTACTTCTTTACAAGAAATAGTATCATTTTTGACATCAGTGGAAGCCTCTGGTTGAGAAGAATTTGTAGCTTTAACAAATTTTATCTCATTGTAATCGTTGGAAGCACTTGATTCCTTATATCCCAATCCACATGTATCACCATGATATCTTCCTGCTTCTAACAATGAGGATAAATTGTTTGTGCTATCGGACTTTTCAAGGACAAATTTTCTTCTTCCAACGTCTTGATTTTATCAAGAGAGGCGTTTTTCTCGTGAGAGATATTCACCTTCTTTCTCTTCAAAACTATTTTGTTGAGAATCAACCCTTGCTTCCAATTCAGCAAGTTTCTTTTTCCGACAAAAAGAGATCTTTTCGAAGATTATCACATTCTAATTTATTAGAATTTAGATCGTATGTACGATCTTTAAGAAGAGAGTCACTAAGGCTATAACCAATATAATATCCCTGGAAAACCTTCTTCAGTTTCTTGTTCTCACGACCAAGGTAGTTAATATCGCGTATCGGTCTCGTATCGGCCGGGTCTGATACACCTATACAAAAGATAATATCGGTTTTTATCGGTGATACAAAATTAGAACTAGAATTTCAATTATTTTTAAAACCATAGTAAAAAATAATAAGAATCATGCATATATCTCAAATATCCAAAATACAACGTTGTTAATTAGGTAGCATTGTGATTGTTGTTCCATTATGCCGGTAAATCTTTCTTATTATCCTTCACTTTTATCTTTTACATTTTTTCCTTCCCTTCAACGGAAATATTGTTTCCATCTTATATCCTACCATATAGTTTTTCATTTTATATCGTAAATATATTAAGACTTTTTAACTTCTCCAATTGACGTTGTAATTTTTTGTAACGACTAGATGCATGTTGATGGAAAATTTATTCATTGAAACGGATATTATCGGTGTATAAGTAAAATTGATATATTGGTCTGTACCTCCCTGTACAACCGATAATATCGTTCCATCTTTGTATCACGATATTTTCAGTATCGTATAGGTATTTTCCGATATCCGATAAAAACCTGTAATATCGGCCTGTACAACCGATATTAAATACCTTGCTCACGACAAAGAGGAGTCATAAAACCAAGAAAATCTGAAGTTATCAGTTTTTTATTTTTCAAAGGATATAGTACTTTAGAGTATTCTGAGACATCCTCTTATACGTCACGTTCAAAATATGAGTCCTCATCATCGGAAATTTCGTCCAACCTTTCTTGTAGACAAATTTTCCAGTCGTCGTCAGTTTCTACATCATTAACAGGATTAACTTGTCTAGTAGATTCTCTTGAGATGATTTCTTCAGATATTGAATCGTACATGCCATCATCAAGTGTTAATTCAAAAATCTGGATGTCTTGCTTTACGTTAACTGAATCATCCATTAGATTCGGTTCTTATAGGTCGGATCGCACCAAACACATATTTTAAGATATTTTTGTGTTTGCCTGCTCTGATACCAATAGAAAAGACGAGGGTACTTAAATATACCACATATTAAACTTTTCCACCTATAAGTCCTCTTACCGAAAGTAATTGTTTATGGGCTGAGTCGAGACAATACGACGAATCGGTATTCGCATTTTGTGTGATCGTCTATGGATACAAGATCGAGACAATACAACAATCAAATTGTGATTACTTGATAATAGGTTCGGACTTAATTAAACTCTATAGGATCACTATTAAGTAATACGAATTTAACGTTTGTGTAATTTACTTTAAATTATAATAACAACAATTATAATTTCGGAAAACAAAAGTAAATGGCACAACAAGATTTTGTTAACGAGGAAACCGCAAATGCAGAATAACCCCGGTACCTAGTCCAGAATTGAATACTCTCAGAATTAAGCCGTTATACAAAATCAAACCAAGTTCGTATAGTTGAGACCAATCTACTAAACCTATAGTTCACCTAGTTTCATCAGTATCCCTACGCTTCCAACATTCGATAAGTGCACGCACTGGAATAATTCCTTTGGTTCTTATTCCAAACAGTAAAGGAACAACAAATTTGTTCGGTAACAACTCTATTCAATCTCCGTGATATGAGTTAGAAAAAGGATCTTCAGTTTAATCCAATAAACTCCTTTGTCGGGTTTAGATCTATCTATCCAACAACTACCAAATTAGCAGAGTTTAGATTTTGCAATCAAATATAGAATCTAGCAAGATGCTATATAGTGATGTCGATCTACGCAACTAATCAACCAAATATATCAAGGATAAACCGATTATAGTTGGATCCCAGCTGATCAAGTTTTGTGCACACAAAATATATGAAACCAATAAGAAAACTTTTTTGTCTTCAAATCTTATTTAATCTTCAATAAACACCTGCACACCACAACCTGAATCTTTTGTGATCAATCACGCATAGAACGGAGTCTTTTAACATTGGACTATCACAAGATGTCTTTAGATCTACAAACAGTTCTAAAGATCCCGTCGACACTTCGATCTAGTTTGAGTGAATCTTATATCAGAAGAGAAGATTCTCAAGAATAAACTAACTAGGTGCATTCAAAGTTCAAAAACCATTAGTCAATCAAATCAGATCGAAAACTAATAATACTGCAATTATCTAGTTTCCCACCAACAGTACTCGTAGAGCTTCTTGATCCCACAGAAGTCTTTAAACGAGCGGTCGTAAGAGATTTCGCCTAATTAGGGTACTTTCCTCTCCGAATAGACGGCTCCACCAGTAACAACACAACAAAGTAGTTTTGCTAGCTCTTAGGATAGTTGCTCGAAATGTAAACTTGGGTATTTATAGACCAAGGAAGTTTGGACACCAAGGAATTTCCAAAACCGAAAATATTCTCAAGATATGCAATATATTCCAGATTCGGTTTCCATAATTCCTGAAAATGCTCTGTCCAAAATATTGACCGGAAATCTCTTAGAAAATATCCAACTAGCAAATGCACATTACTAATTTTCATTTTCAAAAAAAAAATTAATAACCTTAAATGAAATATTCTGAACTTATTTATTTTTCGATCCGGGATTTTCTTCCTTTAGCTATTAAGGAATAACTTTGAACAATAAAAGATAAGCATTACTGCACGTGTTCAAAGTATGTCGACATCCTTACTTTGTAAGTCCTATTTCATACTTACAAACTTGAAACCGATTTTCTACACTTCCAAACAAGTTTAGAATTGGTTCATCTGACTTTCAAGAACTATGTGATTGATCAAGAACACTCAATCACAAATCATGGGTTTAACGGTGCTACCAAAACAAGTTTCGGTTCTACCTCCATGTGAGTACTGTGCATAGTCACACTAGAATTCCAAAATTTAGTTGACTAGGTACTAGGATCGGTTCCCCACATATATATGGTATCTAACTTGTACTTGATGCACATTCCATAGGATCGGTTCCCCTTTGCCTAAAAACGTGTTGCACATGTCCATAGGATCGGTTCCCCTTTCTGCTAAAAACTTTTTTCACCTCATACAAGGATCGATTCCCCTTTGTGATGTGTCGAACCTCTTACTAGGATCGGTTCCCCTTACCCAGAGTCGGTCATACACAAAATCACAAAATTGATCATACCATCTCAGGTGATTACTTAAGATCGGTTTCACTAATAAAAGTCATACCAATACAAAAGTCAGGCCTTTATGAATAGTTTTACCAAGAACATAAACAAGTCATGAGCGGTTATACTAATCACATATATTGGTAGTTCAAAATATATGCAATGAATAACAATACCAATAATGCCTGGCGATTTCCTTTTCGGTTCACAAAACAAGTTCATGAATTTACTTCCTGTTGATGGTGGTTTTTAGCTTAGGGTTAAAATCGTAAAATTGCATATCTAACATGACGTCACTATGACCATTAGCTCATTTATTGGACCAATCAGCAAGCCTACGTAAGAATTACCAGGGTACCTTTTTTTTTTACATGTGTCATGTTCCACGGCAGAACCCTTAGCATTGACCGAAATCATCTATACCAAACCCTGATTCTCATGATATCGTGCCAATAACAAACCATGCCATCCACGTCTCCGCGCAAAGGCATTCCAACCATGCCAGCCGCACTACAGTGCCAATGGCAAACCATGCCAGCCACGTCTCCGCACCAAGGCATGCCAACCATGCCAGCCGCACCACCGTGCCAATGGCAAACCATGCCAGCCACGTCTCCGCGCCAAGGCATGCCAACTGTTTGTACCCAAAATAAATTTTAGGCACAAAACGCGATGATTTGATGATTATGAAGTGAAATTAGGGTTAAAAACGCATCGAAGAAAATAAAGAGACACAAAAATTTAACGTGGTTCGGCCATTGATGCCTAGGTCCATGGATGAAACCCCGTAGGGAGAAATATTGTATTGATATGAGATTACAATAGTTGTGGTATGGTTATCTAACCCAGAATTCCCTATCTTTGAGTTGGATTATGGCCTCTATTTATAGGCAAAAACCCTAATATGGTTCCATAATAACCCTAGATTTGTAGTTATCCAAAATAACCACCTGGATTTGTATTTATCCTTTAATATTTGTGTCTATCCTTGAAGATCCATGTCTACCTTGAAAGATCCTTGTATATCTTCACATGATTTGAGTTTATCTTGAAATATCCTTGTATATCTTCATAATATTTGTATCTATCTTGGAATATTCTTATCTATCTCCCAAGATTTGTGTCTATCTCAAAATGACTTCCAAAAATAAGTCTTTTGGGGTTCTATAATAAGCTAGATTGGGCTTCTATATTAAGCCACATGGGTTTCCTCAATAAACCTCCGGACTTCCTCGATACGTCCGGTCTGGGATTCCTCAATAATCCCTGTGGGTTTCCTCAATAAATCCACGGGTTGGTTTCCTCAATAAACCTCCGGACTTCCTCAATAAGTCCGGTATGGGCTTCCTCAATAAGCCCTGTGGGTTTCCTCAATAAACCCACGGGTTGTTTTAATCAATAAACCTCCGGACTTCCTCAATAAGTCCTCCGTCTGAGATTCCTCAATAATCCTTGTGTGTTTCCTCAATAAACACACGGGTTGGTTTCCTCAATAAAACTTCGGACTTCCTCGATAAGCCCGGTCTGGGCTTCCTCAATAAGCCCTGTGGGTTTCCTCAATAAACTCACGGGTTGACGCTATTAAATATCTTGTGCGGCACGCACGTACACTATTTTAATAAGGTACAAACAACGCCCACTCTTCATTCTCAACTTGTTGAAGAATTAAGAAGAATATAATCTCTACTTTCTGTCGCAGCACGCATACGATGACCCCGTTACTTTTACGATCACCTTGCCGCGAATTTAGCGTTGCTAACTTTTCGGAGTGCGCTCGGGTTTATGTCAACATCTCTAAGTATCGCAATTATACTTAAAATTTCCATGCACCCTCATACTGCAGGTACCTAGCACACTGGAAACACATTCAAAGTACCAATAATGTACTAAAAATTTTCTTATATAAATTTACGCACGTGCCGGCATGTAAAGCTTGACGTGTAGATGTACTCTCTGTTAGCACTTCCTTGTTTTGACCTGGAGTTAGTGACCATCCACTTTTCTATTTATCCGACAACCTTTCGTGGCCTTGGCCAGCTTGTTGTGTGGATTAAGAAAACCAAAAGAAGAACTAACCTTCGCGGCTCGTTCAAATCCTCTATATGTTGTTTATCCGATAACCTTTCGTGGCCTTGGCTAGATTGTTGTTTGGATTTGCCCCAAAGTCGCCTTAAAAACTCAAAGCACCAAAAATGTACTTAACCATCTCAAATCACCAAACACGTTCAAAGTACCAATGATGTACTTAAAACTCCATGTAGTAATTACCCAAATGCCAAACAGATCGGCATGTGTTGTTCTCTTGCTCTTCCATTAGCTAACATATGACCTAAGTGTTGGTCTTGTAAATCTTCCAACGTTTCTTTAGGATCTTGAATCCCACATTCATGCTTTCCTAGTCGTTCTGATCTTGCTTTGGAACATTTATTGCCATTTGCTCCATTGTTATTTGTAATATATTGCTAGAACCATTCGAATTTGCATGACAATTCATTTCCTTGGTTTTTCTCTTCGATAAAAAAACCTCCAATTTATCTTTTTAATAGAAAAATTATCAGGATTAAATAAATAACTCAACTTCGACTTTGAGAACATACCTCACTCGAATGCAAGTTGCTCCCGTAATTTTCTAGGCACATTGGTTGCCCATTTGTTCCCGTACTGGCCAAGATTTTTCCGACTGAACGCTCTTATGTCTGCGAATAATGAATGTATGACAATCTCTAACCGTCTCTAGCTTTTCTTCATACATTTCCTTTCTTTCGCTCCACCTCGTTTACAAAACGCTTTTAGTTTTTCTCCTTTTGTTTCATCTTTTTATTGAAACATTTTTCTTTTTGCTTTCTCTTTACTAGAAAGACATTGCATCTATTTCCTTGAAAATCGAAATACTTTGTCTTTGTCTTCCTCTTTTATAGAATGACATATTGCATGTATTTCTTTAATAAATATATGCAGGCATTTTTCATCTTAGTCGCCCCCATTACTTCCAATGATATTGAAAAAGATGTCTTCTATTATTCGATTTCTTTAAAAAAATTACTTTTGATTGCATGCTCGGTGTCACTTTAACTTCCCCCATTATCTGTAGAGATATTTCCAAATAGCAAAGACGCCCCTATGTGAAGTAGGAACTAGATCTATTATATCCGATGCTCACTTGCTAGATGGACCTGGGCTTATAGTATCTTTTCCGTTGCCATCTTATTTCTGGGTTCATCGTGATTTTCCCTTTAAAATTGCCTGAAAATGTTGTCATGGTGTGGCGTGTCTCTCGGTTCCGAACCTTTTTGTTGTTCATGATAACTTTGCTTTCTTTTCCTTCTCGGCTTTGGCATTCCTATCACCCCTGTCAGACAGCTCTTTGAGGTTTTTGACTGGTTGAACTGCTAACGAGTTGTAAATTCCAAACTCATCGTAATCCATTGCATTTTTATATGCCTATATTACGAATCCTTCGTCCACCTTTCCAATTTCATTAACTTCCTGACGAAACCTCCTATTAAAATCAAAAACACTTTCTCCAGTCTCTCTGTGCAAAAGGAATAAATGATTGCTCTCTTTTTTGATTCCAAGGTTAATCTTGTATTGCTCGAAAAACACATCTGAAAGCATCCCGAACCTCCTAATTGAATTTGACTCTAATTGTGAGAACCAAGTTAGAGCCTTACCCGTCAAGGTCATTGGAAAGGTTCTACAGAGTAGCTCGTCGCTGAAGCTCCACAAACTCATTGAGGCTTGAAATCGTTGGACATGCTCCACTGGATTTCCATTGCGTCCATCGAAAAACTCCTTGAATTGAGGCTGGTTAAAATTCGAGGGTGGGCGGTAGCGCCTTATCTTTTCAAAAAATGGGGAGTCCATCGATTTCTTCATTGATAAAATTTGTTGCTCTCCATCTTTGGATTGCTTTTGGGCTAACAGCTCACCAATCATTTCACTAAGCCTTCTTCTGCTGAGTTCTTCGCCTTTCACCGAGTCTCTCTCAGTTTCTCTGCGAATCCGCTCATTCCTGACAGACTCCTTTCTCCTTTTAGAAAGGTCTTTATCACGTCTAGAACTCTTCGAGTGATCATCATTGATATGATCATCCCTTTGTCTATGTTTCTTACGACTTGATATGGTTCGCCTATCTTTCTCGGCCGTGTAATAATGATCATCATCGGGCATATAACGATCATAATAATCGTCATCATGGTGATCACGACTTTGATAAACGTTCCTGACATCCTCGATTCTTCTTGCATCACTTTGACTGAGCCGACGGTCGTCAAGAACTTCGTCCCCTCTGCGTGGGTCGTATCGTTCTTGATGAGCACGACGGTTTAACCTATTACTTTCGGAATGTGGAATAGCTACTTCTTCAAGCTCCTTTCTTTTCTCCAATGCAACCTTGAGTTGCTTGTTTTCCCTTTCCAATTCTTGGAAACGCTCACGTAACGTCAAGTCGATAGGAGTCACCCGCGGATTGTAAACTTGTGCAGCTGGTGGTTTGTTAGCTTGCGCAGGCTGTGGGTTGTTAGCTTGCGCAGGCTGTTGGTTAGCCCGTACTTCTCTATTAGCGATGTCCTCCTCACGAAGCTGCTGGATGCTTGGGTGTTGACCTTGAGTCACTCTTTGACGATTGAGGTTTTCTCTAATAGTCTGGGGAGGTGATCTACGTAAGAGAACATTGTTTCCCTTGAGACTTAGAGTGGATATCACAGAACGAGCGGTTGATGTTGTTGATGAAAGCGATGTTTCCATTCCGTCCCTTTCGTCTTGATGAGTATGGACGAAAGCGCTCCTTAAAGTTCGATTGTTGGCATGTTGACCTGAAGGATTTCTGGTAGGTGCATCAACGTCCATCTCAAATTTATTTGCTCCTGTAGAATTCATAAGTTACTCTTTCTTTGTTAACTTTTCTTTCGACAACTTTTTCGGATCTTCTACAACTCTGAAAAACGTTCAGAAACTTTCTGAAACTTTATGAAAGAGTTCAGAGACTTCCTGGATCTTTCCGAAACTTTCTGAAGACGTTCAGAAACCTTCTGCAACTTTCTGAAAACGTTCAGACACTTCCTGGATCTTTACGCAACTTTCTGAAAACGTTTACACCTTCTGCAACTTTCTGAAAACGCTCAGACACTTTGTGCAACTTCCTGAAAGAGTTCAGACACTTTCTGCAACTTTCTGGTTCTTCTGCAACTTTCTGAAAGTGTTCAGAAACTTTCTGCGACTTTTCTGGATCTTCTATAACTTTCTGAAAGTGTTCAGAATCTTTCTGCGACTTTTCTGGATCTTGTGCAAGTTTCTGAAAAAAGTTCATAAACTTACTGCAACCTTTTGAAAGAGTTCAGAAACCTTTTACAACTTTCTGAAAAAGTTCAGAAACTCTCAGCAACTTTTTGTGCACAATGATTTTGAAACCCTAGTTTCCAAAACCATTTGGGGACAACTTCTTTCAATCGGAGAACACGATCTTTACTCGTAGTCCCCTTAGTCGGCGCCAATGTTTGTACCCAAAATAAATTCTAGGCATAAAACACGATGATTTGATTATTATGAAGTGAAATTAGGGTTAAAAACGCATTGAAGAAAATAAAGAGACACAAAAATTTAACGTGGTTCGGCCATTGATGCCTACGTCCACGGATGAAACCCCGTAGGGAGAAAATATTGTATTGATATGAGATTACAATAGTTGTGGCAAACCATGCCAGCCACGTCTCCGCGCCAAGGCATGCCAACCATGCCAGCCACACCGCCGTGCCAATGGCAAACCATGCCAGCCACGTCTCCGCGCCAAGGCATGCCAACCATGCCAGCCGCACCGTCGTGCCAATGGCAAACCATGCCATCCACGTCTCCGCGCCAAGGCATGCCAACCATGCCAGTCGCACCACCGTGCCAATCGCAAACCATGCCATCCACGTCTCCGCGCCAAGGCATGCCAACCATGACATCCGCGCCACCGTGCCAATGGAAAACCATGCCAGCCACGTCTCCGCACCAAGGCATGCCAACCATTCCAGCCGCACCACCGTGCCAATGGAAAACCATGCCATCCACGTCTCCGCTCCAAGGCATGACAACCATGCCAACCGCACCACAGTGCCAATGGAAAACCATGCCAGCCACGTCTCCGCGCCAAGGCATGCCAACCATGCCAGCCGCACCGCCGTGCCAATGGCAAACCATGTCAGCCACGTCTCCGCGCCAAGGCATGCCAACCATGCTAGCCACGTCTCGGCGCCAAGGCATGCCAACCATGCCGGCCGCACCACCGTGCCAATGGCAAACCATGCCAGCGACGTCTCCGCGCCAAGGCATGCCAACCATGCCAGCCGCACCACCGTGCCAAACGGCATGCCATGCCGGCCTTTTCTTCATAGCTGCCAAAACGAAGGGTTGCGAAAATCAACGGCCACCCGTCCATCTGAGATGCAGATCTTACCCGTCCAAGGTCACCAACCAACGCATGGTAACCTTTGGCCCAACGCCAAAACCCTAGTTTTGGTCGCGCTAAGGCATGCCAACCATGCCACACGTGCCAATGGCATGTCGTGCCAGCCACATTTCTGCGCCTAAACCATGCCATGTCGGCCTTTCCTTCACGGCTGCCAAAGCGAAGGGTTGCAACAATCAACGACCACCCTTCCATCTGAGCGCAGATCTTAGCCGTCCAAGGTCGCCAACCAACGCAGGGTAACCTTTGGCCCAGCGCCAAAACCCTGGTTTTGGCTGCGCCTAAACCACGCCAAGGCATGCCAACCAAGCCACATGTGCCAATGGCATGTCGTTCTAGCCACCTCTCCGCGCCTAAAGCATACCATGTCGGCCTTTCCTTCACGGCTGCCAAAGTGAATGGTTGCAACAATCAACGACCACCCTTCCATCTGAGACGCGGATCTTAGCCGTCCAAGGTCGCCAACCAATGCATGGTAACCTTTGGCCTAACGCCCAAACCATAGTTTCGGTCGTGCCTAAACCGCGACAAGGCATGCCAACCATGCCGCATGTGTCAATGGCATGTCGTCCCAGCCACCTCTCCGCATCTAAACCATACCATGTCGGCCTTTCCTTCACGGCTGCCTAAGAGAAGGGTTGCAACAATCAACAACCACCCTTTTATCTGAGACGCGGATCTTAGCCGTCCAAGGTTTCCAAACAACGCATGGTAACCTTTGGCCCATCTCCCAAACCATAGTTTCGGCCGCGCCTAAACCGCGCCAAGGCATGCCAACCATGCAGCATGTGCCAATTGCATGTCGTGCCAGCCACCGTTCCGCGCCAAGGCATGCCAGCCCCGCCACTATGCCAAAATCCTAGCTTGGCCACGCCTAATCATATCAAATCCATGCCGCCCATGCTTTCATGCCGCTGGCTACCAAGCGAAGGGTTGCAATAATCAACGGCTACCCTTCCTCTCAAGATGCAAAATCTCGACCGTCGAAGGTCACCACCGAGCCGGAAAGTCTCCCAATCTCAACTTTCAAAACAGCAGCAACATGCTACATGTTTTCCACAAAAACACTTGAGACATCAACACATGTCACAAACTGGGGGATGCTCATTGGATATTGGTTTGGCGGTTTACAGCGTGCGGCGTACACTACGCCCGTTATAAGACAGTGTCATAAGGATGAGGCGGTTAGTAAATACAGTGAGTAATGGTGAAACGCTTTCTTTCATTATGGAACATCAAATCCAGGCGTTACCAGTTACCACCTCCTCCCATTTACTCATATGTTTTTCATTTCTTACGAGACCAGAGTACGTTTCACTTCGACTTGTATAAATAGGTCTTACCTATTTCCACCGAACAACAAGTTTTGGTCAGGAGCATACAACACTCAGAAATCACTTGTTAGCTTTCCCATCTGTGAGCTTTCACTTTCTGATACAAGTCAAACAACTACTCTTCCGGAATCAACTATTCTGGTTTCAACACTCTCTTCGCTTCCCTCCCAAAAACCAACCCTTCTCCTTCACTTTGTGACCGAAGCAAGTCTGGAACGGCCATTTCTTGGTTTAGGCCGGATTTGTATAGATTGATCTCTCGAATCTAAAGTACTCCCTTGCAGTACATTGTTTAGGGTTTAGACTCGTTTCTCACCCACAACACACGAAATTACCGAAACCAGTAGAAATTGTTTCCACCCTCAAACAATTGGCGACCACAGTGGGAGATTGATCTTTCGGTTACAATGTCAACTTTCAATCCTCGATCTCATATGTCGACCCAGACGTCAGGACGGTAAAATCAAACGATCTGCTCAAGAATCGACGACTCAACTACCAGACGGCCCAATTACCAGTCATGAGACGGCAAGAGACGACTGGGGACTTCCGAGAGATTAGAAGCAAACAATCCGCCTAGGGATCGAAGGCTCAGTTACCAGACGGCCCGATTACCAGTCATGACACGACAAGGTATGACTAGGGACTTTCCACACTCATGACGGTGCTTCCAACAAAACTCGGTCTTACACCCGGGAGATTCCTTCTTCATCAGGAGATCCGAAAAACCGAGTAAGTCTTGCTAGACAAAATACATGGTCTACTACTTCAAATCTTCACAGGGGAGATAAAAACCGATAGCCGTATTTTTTTCCCCATGTTTCATGCTTTCTATTATCGCACAACATTCACAATTCCATGACTTTTCTGGGGTACTCATGCCACTTATATTCATAACCAAAAACATCATTATTCTAAAACAGTTCATTCCAAATAATAATCCAAAACCCTTAGGGGTAACACTTGTCTATCAACCCAAAAATCCAGAAAATCAAAACCATAAACTAGGCGTTTCATTTGACCGACATCATCTATACCAAACCCTGATTCTCATGCTATCGTGTCAATGGAAAACCATGCCAGCCACGTCTCCGCGCCAAGGCATGCCAACCATGCCAGCCGCACCACCGTGCTAATGGAAAACCATGCCAGCCACTCCGCGCCAAGGCATGCCAACCATGCCATCCACGTCTCCGCGCCAAGGTATGCCAACCATGCTAGCCGCACCACCGTGCCAATAGCAAACCATGCCAGCCACGTCTCCTCGCCAAGGCATGCCAACCATGCCAGCCGCACCACCGTGCCAATGGAAAACCATGCCAGCCACGTCTCCGCGCCAAGGAATGCCAACCATGCCAGCCGCACCACAGTGCCAATGGAAAACCATGCCAGCCACGTCTCCGCGCCAAGGCTTGACAAACATGCCAGCCGCACCACCGTGCCAATGGCAAACCATGGCAGCCACGTCTCTGTGCCAAGGCATGCCAACCATGCCAGCCGCACTATCGTGCCAATGGAAAACCATGCCAGCCACGTCTCCGCGCCAAGGAATGCCAACCATGCCAGCCGCACCACAGTGCCAATGGAAAACCATGCCAGCCACGTCTCCGCGCCAAGGCATGCCAACCATGCCAGCCGCACCGCGGTGCCAATGGCAAACCATGCCATCCACGTCTCCGCACCAAGGCATGCCAATCATGCCAGCCGCACCGCCGTGCCAATGGAAAACCATGCCAGCCGCGTGTCCGCGCCAAGGCATGCCAACCATGCCATCCGCGTGTCCGCGCCAAGGCATGCCAACCATGCCATCCGCACCACCGTGCCAAACGGCATGCCATGCCGGCCTTTCCTTCATGGATGCCAAAACGAAGGGTTGTGATAATCAACGACAACCCTTCCATCTGAGATGCAGATCTTAGCCATCCAAGGTCACCAACCAACGCATGGTAACTTTTTTCCCAACGCCAAAAACCTAGGTTTGGCCGCGCCTAAACCGCGCCAAGGCATACCAACCATGCCGTGCCAGCCACCTTTCCGCGCCTAAACCATGCCATGTCGGCTTTTCCTTCACGGCTGCCAAAGCGAAGGGTTGCAACAATCAACAACCACCCTTCCATCTGAGGCGCAGATCTTAGCCGTCCAAGGTCACCAACCAACGCATGGTAACTTTTGGCCCAACGCCAAAACCCTAGTTTTGGTAGCGCCTAAACCGCTCCAAGGCATGCCAACCATGCCACACGTGCCAATGGCATGCCGTTCCAGCCACCTTTCCGCGCCTAAACCATGCCATGCCGGCCTTTCCTTCACGGCTGCCAAAGCGAAGGTTTGCAACAATCAAAGGCCACCCTTCCATCTGACGCGTAGATCTCATCCGTCCAAGGTCAACCAACACAGGGTAACCTTTGGTCAAACCCTAGTTTTGGTCGCGCCTAAACCAAGCCAAGGCATGCCAACCATGCCACATGTGCCAATGAAATGTCGTGCCAGCCACCTCTCCGCGCCTAAACCATACCATGCCGGCCTTTCCTTCACGGCTGCCAAAGCGAAGTGTTGCAACAATCAACGGCCACCCTTCCATCTGAGACGCGGATCTTAGCCGTCCAAGGTCGCCAACCAACGCATGGTAACCTTTGTCCCAACGCCCAAATCATAGTTTCGCCGCGCCTAAACCCCGCCAAGGCATGCCAACCATGTAGCATGTGTCAATGGCATGCCGTGCCAGCCACCGTTCCGTGCCAAGGCATGCCAACCATGCCAGCCGCGCCATTATGCCAAAATCCTAGCTTGGCCACGCCTAATCATAACAAAGCCATGCCGCCCATGATTTCATGCCGCTGGCTACCAATCGAAGGGTTGCAATAATCAACGGCTACCCTTCCTCTCAAGATGAAAAATCTCGACCGTCGAAGGTCACCACCGAGCCGGCAAGTCTCCCAAGCTCAACTTGCCAAACAGCATCAACATGCTACATGTTTTCCACGAAAACACTTGAGACATCAACACATGTCACAAACTGGGAGATGCTCATTGGGTATTGGTTTGGCGGTTTACATCGTGCGGCGTACAATACGCCCGTTACAAGACAGTGTCATAAGGATGAGGCGGTTAATAAATACAGGGAGTAATGGTGAAACGTTTTCTTTCATTATGGAACATCAATTCTAGGCGTTACCGGTTACCACCTCCTCCCATTTACTCATTCGTTTTCCTTTTCTTACGAGACCAGAGTACATTTCACTTCGACTTGTATAAATAGGTCTTACCTATTTCCACCGAATAACAAGTTTTGGTCAGGAGCATACAACACTCAGAAATCACTTGTTAGCTTTCCCATCTGTTAGCTTTCACTTTCTGATACAAGTCAAACAACTATTCTTCCAGAATCAACTATTGTGGTTTCAACACTCTCTTCGCTTCCCTCCCTAAAATCAACCCTTCTCCTTCACTTTGTGACCGAAGCAAGTCTGGAACGGCCATTTCTTGGTTTAGGCCGGATTTGTAAAGATTGATCTCTCGAATCTAAAGTACTCCCTTGCAATACATTGTTTAGGGTTTAGACTTGTTTCTCACCCACAACACACGAAATTACCGAACCCTCAAACACTTCCTTAAAACACATGTAAAACATTGTTTCCTAGGATGAAATCCTCACCTTATACCCATACATAATCACAATAGCATTCAAAATATTATGTCGATATCTTATATATAAAGTTTAATGGTTAAGCAATAAACCTCGTATTGTATTCCTTAATACTATGTCTAACTAGAGTATAATCATGCTTTGCAGTTTTGTTTTCAATATGCACGACTTGAAAGATACATTAGGGAATGAAACATTTCAAGTCAAATATCACTAAACTCAAGTGGAGGATGATGTTGTCGTTGTAGCTCCTTACTTCTTCACTTCTTCAAGTCTTTGCAATACTTGTAATGTCTCATATCCTCATACTTTCAAGCTAACCTATATGAAGTTGACTCTAGTACGTAATCAAGCGACTCTTAAAATGAGTTTTGGCTCACTAAAATATGACAACCAAACTTGACATACCAACACTTGGTGGGTTCAACCGAGCTATGCTCTAAAAGTTATTGAACATTTTCAAAGTATGTCAACATCTTTTTCTTTGTAAATCCTTTTTCATATTTACAAGCTTGGAACCGATTATACCACACTTCCAAACAAGTTTAAAATTGGTTCATCTGACTTCCAAGAGCTATGTGATTGATCACATATCAATTCACTAATCATGGGTTTACACCAAACACAGGGATCGGTTCTACCTTAATATGGTTGCTGGGACCGGTTACATCAGTTACGTCAATTACCAGGACCAGTTACCATATTCTCAAGGTATTACTTGTGATCAGATACACTGGTCACTAGGATCGGTTACACCAATTACTAGGACATGTTGCGCCAATTACAAGGATCGATTACACAACTCTTTTTGTGATTGGTCATACCAATTACCAGTATCGGTTACACTAATTAAAAATATCGATCAGACCATCTAAGGTGATTACTTAACATCGGTTATACTAATAAAAGTCATACCAATACACAAGTCAGGCATTTTGACTAGTTTTACCAAGATACATAACAAGTTATGATCGGTTCTACTAACTCAGATATATTGGTAATCCAAAGATATGCAATGAATAACAATACCAATAAGCGTAGCGATTTCCCTTTCGATTCATAAAACAAGTTCATGAATGTACTTAGTTTAAACAAATATAAACATTATTTCCTAGGATGAAATCTTCACCTTTACCCGTACACATAATCACAACAGCATCCATACGATTATGTTGATGTCTTATATACGAAGTTCAAAAGAGAAGAGTTATACTTCGTATTCTAATTCCTTAACACTATGTTTACTAGAGTATAATCATTCACAGCTTCGCAATTATGCTTTCAATATAGCACGACTTGAAAGATGCGTTAGTAATGAAACAGTTCAAGTCACAATATTACTAACCTCAAGAGGAAGGATGATGTCGTCGATGTAGCTTGTTACTTCTTCAAATTCTTCAAGTCTTCTAGTATACTTGTATGTCTCATAATCCTAATATTTCTATCCTAACCTGTACGAAGTTGTCTCTAGTATATAATCAAGCGACTCTTTAATTGAGTTTTGATTCACTAAAATATGAAAACCAAACTTGACATACCAACGCTTGGTGGGTTCAACCGAGCTATGCTCTAACAATCTCCCCCTTTGTCAATTTTAGTGACAAAACTCTTAATACATATGGATAAAAAAATTACAAAATACATACGCTTGAAAAAGTGGAGGTACAAAAACCACACCCAATATTTCGCTTAGCAATCTGTATGGACAAACTCTAATATACTTTTAAGAGAATCAACAAGACTCAATCTATAAAAAAGTATATCAAAGAGTTTTATCTCTCTTTCTTGAATTAAGACTTAGAGATATTAAACTCTTTGATATACTTTACTCTAGATTGAGTATGACTGTCTAGTTGATTCTCTAGAAAGTGTATTGGAGTAAATCCTCTCATATTGCCAAACGAATTGTTGGGTATGGTTGTTAGACCCCCGCATTTTCACAAACCTTGATTGGCTGTGATCCAACTAGAATCAGAATTATTCGATTGATTAGTTGCGCGAGATCAGCATTCTCAACATATCTATTTGAGATTTATTTGGATTAAGTGTGAATCTAAACTTGACTACTTTGGTAGTTATTGGATAGATTGATCGAACTAGACAAAGGAGTTTATTAGGTTAAACGAAATATCCTTTGCGTATGACTTGAGATATCTTTATCTTGAAAGAATCGAAAGACTTGTTACCAAACAAATTTGTTGTTCCTTTACTATTTGGAATACGATCCAAAGGAATTGTTTCAGTGCGTGGACTCATTAAAATCGGAAGCACAGGGATACTGAGGAAACTAAGTGAACTAGAGGTAGTTGCTTGGTCACAACTATACGAAGTTGGTGTAGATTTTGTATAGCGGCTTAATTATGAGAGTTTGGTTAAATCAGAACCTATTATCAAGTATCATACTTCGTTGTTATATTGTCTCGATATTGTATCCATAGTCACCATACAAGTTATCTTTTTGTCGTATTGTCTCGATCTTGTATCCATAGACGATCACACGAAGTGTGAACCGATTTGTTGTATTGTATCGACTTTTTCCATAGACAACCACTTCGGTAGAGGACTTATAGGTGGATAAATAAAAGATTATGGTGTATTTGGGTACCCTCGTCTTTTCAACGTGTGTGACTTTAGAATTCGAAGGTGCATGGATATTGAGGGAACTAAGTAGCTAGGGATAGTCTGCTTGGTCTCAACTATACGAAGTTGGTATTAGATTTTGTATATCAGATTAATTCTGAGAGTATTCAAAACTGGAATAGGTCCCGGGGTTTTTATGCATCTGCGGTTTCCTCGTTAACAAATCTTGCTTTGTCATTTGCTCTACTTTTCCAGCATTATAATTGCCTTATTATAATTAAAGTAAATTGCATTTTACATTAACTTCGCAATACTTGATAGTGATCCTATAAAGTTTGATTATTAATGAACCTATTATCAAGTACACATGTTGTTATCGTATCGTCTCGATCTTGTATCCGTAGTCAATCACACAAGTGACCTTGTTGTTGTATTGTCTCGATCTCGTGCCCATAGACGATCGTACGAAGTGTGAACCGAATTTTTGTATTATCTCGACCATGTCCATAGACGCTCACATTCGGAAAAGGACTTATAGGTTGAAACAAAAAGATTGTGGTGTATTTGGGTACCCTCGTATTTTCGCTTCCATTGGAGACTGAGTGTTTCCTCGTATCCTTTTGACCTCCTTTGTGTCCGCTCTTCCTTGATTGAATGTTAATCTTCTTGAAGAGATCCATCTTTCGGGAAAACATCCTGATATCCCGGTGTCTGACAAAGCAAGGGTTACATGTTGCGGAAATAATTATACTACCAATACTCAAGTACCATAACCATGCTAGATAAATCATTACCTTTGGTTGACCATTCGTCAAGAAATTTGTAGGTTTTACCTAAGAAAGTTATACTCCAATCATATTCCCAAACTCTATCTAAGTCATTCAGCAATAGAACTCAGTGCTTATCTACTATTCCACTAGAATCCGCTAGAAGAAAATGACCAAAACACCAAAAACAGAATGCTCGTGTCAATGTCTCTGCACATCCAATATTGTCCTGGTTTTTTCTACTTTTAAGGTAGTTTTTCAAGATACCCAAGGATATTGAATTAGTCTTAGAGTTCCATGCACCATGATTTTTGAAACCAGAAAAATATAAATCATCCATAGCACGATATGTTAGATCACTACCCAACGACGGCATAACTATTGGTTGTTTACTAGGGTCACCAGTGGGAATTCTCGTTAACATGTACCAATCTACAAGAAGGATGCCAAGCTCAAACTCCTTAAAATGAAAGATCTTGGTTTTTCCCCACCATTTTTCAGCTATGGATTCTATTAAGCCTCCAAACGCAAAAACAGAAGAAAACCCACAATTGCGCTGGCGGATTATCTTTCATTAAAATTTTATAAAACTCTTCAACCTCTTTCAAGCTACTTCTAAAATTAACATTCCGAGGATCACTCGTAATATTGTTACATACATGACTATTAGTTTTCTTTGCGGTAACTATTTCCAATCCATCTAGAAATTCTTTCATTTCTCGTACTACAATCAATAACAAACACGAAAAAAATCAATCACAAGAGTAACCCAAATTTCATACAAATTTACGGACAAATTAATCATACAGATTTCATTTTTTTTCATTACAAATAATCAAAATTTCAAAAAAGAAAAATTATCACAAATAATCAAATTAAACCCTAAAAATTCTAAAAATTAATTTCAATCACATATCATCTAAATCATCTAAAAATCAATTTCAATCATGCATTGTAACACATATCAATCATCGATTTCATCAAAATTTCATCAAAAAAAAAACTAAAATTTAAAATTCTTACCTCAATCAATTTGGTGGACGAAAACGACTAAAAATACACTCAAACGATCATAAATTTGATGTAGAACAAACCCAAGGAAGGAATTGAGAAAAAAAATCTTTAGATTTCTAGATTGAAAACATGCATTTCGGTTAAGTTTTGGGGGAGAAAGAAAAAATGAGGAAGAAACGAGAAAGAAACGATTTCCTATGAAGAAAAGTCCATTTATGTTGTATTGAATGAAACAACACAGTCAAGTGGTTGACTAGTCAAATGCTATTTGATTCAGTAAAAGCAATTTCTTTTTGATTTTGCATTGTTCCATTCAACGATTAGCATGATAGATTAACACTGCCACAGTAATTAAGAGTTAATCCTAGCTGATGCGGATTTTTAATCTAACTGCTAGATTAGCACACCAGACGGCTAAAAGCCTTAGGCAAATAGGGGAAACCTTTTGGAGAAGCCCCAAAATGGGAAACGTTCAGCCACCACAGCGCTTGCTTTTACCCGCCGTATTATCCACCCTTACAGACAGCTCAGAACCCTAATATAAAACCAATATATAATCTCCTTTCTTCCTCTCTGTTTTAACATCCTCCCTCTTAATTTCTGTAGCAAGATGAGAGGAATCATACCCTGCAACCAAAAGATTAGAGAAATCAAACCCTGCAACCAAAAAACGAAAGAAGAAATCGATAGTGAACAAGGTACTTCAGATTCTCGTTTATCTGTTGAACAAGGTTATAGATCTAAATCAGCTCGCAAATTGCTTCAGATGAATAAGGAACAAAAATTCCTCAAATCATCTAAATCTGTGTTAGATCTGTGTGCTGCACCTGGTAGTTGGATGCAAGTTGCTCTTAATAAAACTCCACAGGGTAGTTTTGTTCTTGGTGTTGACCTTCGTCCAAATAGAGCTATTCCAGGTGCAATTTCATGTGTGGGAGATATTACTACTACTAAATGTAAAGCTATTATTGCAAAACATATGCGTATGAATGGTGTTAAGACTTCTGATGTGGTATTATTCGATGGCTCTCCTATGGTTGGTGATGATAAAGCTGAAGCAGCTATGACCACATTAGTTATCAATTCTCTTAAAATAGCAACCGAATTTTTATCACCCGGAGGGACTCTTGTGGCTAAGGTAATACAATATTTTGATTCTGCAAGGGTTTGTCACGGAATTGTTACTTAAATAATACTTCCTCCGTCCCACTGATAAGTGACCTAGTTATTTTTAGATTTTGTCCCACCATTAAATGACCTATATCACTAAACAAAGTGATATTTCTAAAATTATCCTTTTAATTAATTATAAAGAATATAAGAAATATGCATAATTTGATAGTCATGTTTATATTCGTTACATAGGTGTTTTAAAATGTTTTTCCATGGTACAAAGTTTGCGAACATCCGTGGTGTAGTTTGAGAGATAAATCATTTCAAAATTTCACTATTTATTATCCATAAGGGTATACTTGTAAAAAGTGCTTAAAAATACTTTTCCCCTTATTTGCCCTAAAAATTGTGCAAACTTGAACTAGGTCACTTAATAGTGGGACGGAGGAAGTAATTAGTGAATTGTATTTGGTGAGTGTCGTGCTTACTTTGTTTGGGTTGCAGTAGTCTGGCGAATTATTGCCTTTTAAGATGTTTACGAACTGAATAAAAGCTGTTGTTATCTTAATTGTTGTTAAACAAAGTACAAATGATTACGTCCCCTGCTGCTGCTAGTCTTTGATTATGTTCGTTGCCAGTGAAATCAACCGCAACTTGGGTGTTTGTATCGTTTCTATTTTCTTCTTTGTTCAAGTATTTTGGTCTCTTATTACTTATCCTGATTTGATTTCTGATCATTGTGATAAATAACAAAGGGGGCACTCTTGCTGCTAAGAATAGCAGCCAAAGTGATGCATTATATTCTACTTGATGGACTAAACTGTGTTTGATTACTGAGTACTTGTCTATTCTGTTCTGATAGATCTTTCAGTCACAAGAAAGCAATTGGCTCACCTGCTGTCTAGGGCATGTAAGAATTTTGTTTCTTTGTACAGATGTTAGTTTTTTTTTACTTTCGTCTCTTTAGTAACTCACATGTCTGATACGGGGTTTGCAGTTTCAAAACTAGTCATAAAAATCCAAGGTGACCAAACTTGTGGTACAAAAACCCCACTCAAATATTGGGATTCATTAAAACTCCACCTTAAACTAAATTGATATAAAAACCCCAAATTTTAAAAACTTGATGCAAAAACCCCAAATTTCAAAATTGGTTTCATCAAATTTTATGATGAAGCCAAAAAATGGTTTCGTCAAATTATATGAGGTTTCATCAAATTTTATGATGAAACCAAATTTTGGTTTCATCAAAATTTTGTTTTCTGGGATTTTTGTGTTACTTTTGTTTTGGCGGGTTTTTTATGGATGGATAGTGACACCTTTGGGGTTATAACTCGCGGACCGTTGTTTTTAACCCTTTTTGTCCTGGATGGCCTGATTCGGTAATTAGGAATAGTACTGGTCCTTATTCGGTGTTCTGCTAGTTAGCTTGTCCAATATCGTAAATTTTTACCATTCTGGTACATTCGATATGCAACTTTGTTTTTTAATTTTTGTAATTTAGTTTTTAATTTTTGGAAGGCTGTTAGTGTTAGGGATTTTGAAACCGTTGAAAGGAAAAACTTGATTTTAATTTTTGTTTTCCGGTGGAGCTTGGAGATTTTTGGGGGGTGTGTTATTAGCTTTTTCATCATTTTGTGATTTTCATATACATAGTTGCTTAGTTGTTCAGTTTTGAAACATACTGATTGGATTTTGGTAACAGTGTCATGGTCGAAAACAATCGCAGTCGTCAAACGAGACCCTCTACAACCAGTAGTAGCTCCACTCCCACTGTGTTTTACTAGCAGCAGGGAAGTGCTTCTACCTCTAATGGAATTAGTTGTTTCTGTCAAGCTAAACCAGTTGTTTATTACGATCAAATTAATCAATATACAACAGTTCCTCCGGAATATGCTCGTTATCAATTTTATATTCAATATAGGGATTATATGCTTTGGGGCCCACCTGATCCTAGTCTAGGTCCTATGAATGATCTTGGGATTGATTGGTCTGGCAAAAACCATATCAAATCCCCAGATGAGTGTGATGATAAATTCTATTATGATGAAATCAATAAAAGCCCTAGGGAGCCAGTAATTGTAGAGAGCCAACTCTATGGTGTGCTTGTAGATGGTTTTTATAGGAAACATGTAGATCATGGAGGCTATGGAGTTATAATTGTTGATGCTACCGGTACACCTATTGCCG
The DNA here is from genome assembly GCF_003573695.1 of Papaver somniferum. Classification (NCBI taxonomy): domain Eukaryota; kingdom Viridiplantae; phylum Streptophyta; class Magnoliopsida; order Ranunculales; family Papaveraceae; genus Papaver; species Papaver somniferum. Next base: position 4,480,481 of record NW_020621603.1, on the reverse strand, counting down.
CTCTATCCGTTATTTCTAAAGATGGATCTATCTCTGAATATTGTCACACCTTAGAGGGAATTAGATCTGGTTTGAAATTTGCTAGAGAACATGGCATCACCAAAATTTGTATGGGCTGCAATGATGACTATATTCGCGACGTCATTGAACGTTGCTTTCAATCAAGTAAGCATGATTGTTTCTGTAAAGATACGAGTTTTCCTGATCACCAAAATTTCGATATGTTCTGTGTTACATGTTGTAGCCCGGTGTTTACAGTGGAGGACAGTATGGTGTTGAAAGTATTGAAGGATATTGTACAGTTGGGTAGTCCGTATTACTGTGGTTATCTAGTCAATCTGGTTGATAAAAGTTCAAACAGAACAACTAATTTTTTGGCCAAGAGTGGTGAGACGAAAAAGTATAAGTATAACACAATTTCGTTTAGTCTGTGAGTTATTAAGTGAAGATGGAATTCCTCCACAAATGCTAAGGGAACTTCAGATGTCGGTTAATGATGGTCATATCTATGATCAAATTAATCAATATACAACAGTTCATCCAGAATATGCTCACTATCAATATGGTAATCATATGTGTTGGATCCCATTCGACCCTAGTGTAGTGTAGGTCCTGGGAATGATCTTGGGACTTTTAGTTTAAGTTTTTAGGGTTTCTTCAAGTATATAACGATTAAAAAGAAGTGTTCCAAAGATTTTCTTTTCCCTCTTTGATCCTATTTACCGAGTAACTTGAACGATTCGGCCGAGGCGTACTACATTGGTTTTAGGACTCTAACTACTAAATGTGTATTAATTATTAATAATATGATTTCAGGTGAATTTCCTCTGTTGTGGTTAAAAGCTGAATCAAGCTCTCTTCCTAGAGCTTCTGACCCCACGAGTAAATATTGAGACCAAAAAGAATTCTTGGTTATTTCCACCGCTCTTTTGGATTTTTACACCACCCGGTTTTGGTGTTTTTCGTGCTTACGTATCTATTAATCCATACCTCTCTATCGTATATCCTGCTACTGTTGTTTTACTCCCAACCCTAATCTGCGAACACCGTTTTGGTACTACTGTGAACTCAATTAAACTTTTGGAGAAAATTTGGAAATCAGCTGCTTTTATCCCCTTACTTCGGTTTTAATTGCTTTTTCGGTGTTTTTTTCTTTTTGTACAGTAAGAGCTTGAGCGGCCAGTACTCACTTTCTAGATTGAAAAGTGAAAACCCTTAATCGTCTTCTTTTACAACCCTAATTTAATTAATTGTCTATCGCCGTACCTCCTCTCTTCCACCCTCCCTAATCTCCTTCTCTTCAATTTTAATTATTCTAACAGAACTCTAGATTATGAAATTTTAATCTTTGATTATCAGATGTTAGTGATTTTCTCCAGGAATATATTCTTCCGAAGATGGTGATAATATCAGAACCAACACCTAATAAAAACCACTTTCTGTTTCCAGGTAAAAGAAATTCACCAACAAATACACCCTAATCCTGAACAAGGTAATCAATCGTTTCTATCTTACTATTAAGGTTTATCAGCTCTGAGGTCTTTTGATGATTTTATTTAGCTTTTTCCTCTGTTTATCTTTTCTGCCATTTTGATTCATAAGTTTCCCATGTATGCTTCTCAATCAAATTCACGGTCTACTGGGTTTTGTTAATCAGTTTTAAAATTTACGAATTTTACTTGATTCTTATATATATGTAAAATATAAGATGGGCAATCTGGGTTTAAGAAAAATGAGCTCTAATAGTTGAGCCTAATTGAACTGGAATTTGCTGGATGATATGCTGATCATATCATCGCAATTGAAACACTATCAAATTGTATGCAAAACCTTCTACCTGCTTTCCTCCATCTCTTCCATGCGTGACTTTCTGTCTTTGTGTTTATTCAGTATTTATTCAGTCTGTTAAATTGGGTCATTAGCTGAGCTAAGTTGGGTATAAGTACCCTTTTTTACATCCTTACCAAATGTTTTGCCAGGTATCATTCCTAACTTTAGAGACTGGGTTCTGAGCAATACATCAGTTCTTGAAGTTCTTGGAACTTGGAAGGGTGTTTATGTTATCGGTTGGTTGAAGATATGTCCTACTGGGATCATTGGAACAAAACACTATTGTGCATCCACACAGTAAGCACGATATCCTTGCTTTTAAAGTGTTAACTGATCCTTGAGCATGTGTTTTTTTGTCAAATTCGTGTTTTAGTGGCAAAGATAGATGTAAAATGATGTCTGGCTATAGTACTTCTACTGCAGTAAGACATTTGTGCTAAGAAAAATTAAACCTCTTCCACTCTTATCACAATTATGATATTCTCTTATGTTTGTTCAGTTCGAACAACTTCGTTATATTTATTGTCGGACATCTTTGTGATATTTTAAACATTATTACAATGCATAGGTTATACAATTTTTTGTTATAATCACAGACATATATACAAATATGAGCCTCATTTTCAGTTGTAGCCTCTTTAGTAAGTAATAAGTAAGTGTATCAGGCTATGAATTCCACAGAATGAAACTTCTTCCAGCTTATAAGATCGTCTTCCTATAGAAACGGGCAGAAACAAGGAACCAGACATGAGGTCACACAAATATGCAAAAGTATATGAGTACGAGTGCAATCAAGGTTTCAAACTTGGAGTGGTTGAATAGTTCCATAAGAAAAAATGCTTGCTGGATATTTGAGACTATGTTTTATTTAGTGCATTTGCTACAAATCTCCCAAAAATCATCATTCCATTTGCACGGGTTTCTTTTTTTTTTCCTTTTATAAATCAAGTGTTGAATATATTATTGCTTATTGATCATCGAATCCTGTTTCTTATATTTGTGTTGCTGGCAGGACAGATTTTCTGTATTGAATTATCGAAGAACTGTCGTCAAGGAGGTGCATATGAATTAGAAATCATCTTTAGGATATGATCAAACAGTACTTTTATTTTGTATTCAACCCCACTTAAGAGCTCTATATATACTAATTGAAATTTCATCTGGAATGATAAATCTTAGCCCGTGCAGAGCATGGGTGCACAACTAGTATGTAATGAAAAACAACACACTTGTATATTAGACAGTATGTATATCACGAACTTTTAGTGTTTAGATTATGTTCTTAACTTGTCCTGTAGTTAATGGTTGAATGTAAGATAGTCTAGCATCTGCATGGTTCAGTTTTCTTTAGTTCAGTTTTTTTTAGCTTTCACTATATAAAAACTTGCTGTTTTATCCTTTGACCTAGGTTATGAACTTTGTGTTCTGATCACCCTTGTGTAGTCTTTTTAATAAACCTAGCTTAAGACAGTTTTTACCTTAGTACTAGATTCAATATCCTAATTTCTGTTTTCGGAAAAAGGGGTGCTACAAACGTAACAAGTAACAACTCAATTGCAATTCTTTTGTGTATTTTCTGATGCTATTTTTTTTATTTTTAGGGTTCAATAAGGCTCTCTGTGTTTTACACTGACAAAGCGGTAGAGATCAGATAAGACAGTAGTAATGGGGTCGAAGAAGACTACCGATCTCGAGGCTCTTGCTGAGCGGTTGCAGGAACAGGGTTTCTCTTCTCTCTCTACGCTGGACTTGAAGCTTTTAGGTATTATTATTATCTCTCTCCTCTTTCACTTTGAATTTTGAATAAACATGCATAGTGTTGTTGTTTTCTCGATTCCTTATTGATTATCTAGAGAACATAAAGGAAACGACCATTCACTATTATTTAGTCTTTGATAAATATTATCCATAGTACTAAGGGAACTTTGTGATTAACCTTAGCGGAAGGGGGACAAAAAGAAGCTATTTTATTCGGCCATGTCAAATTTGAATATGAGATTGATTCATTTTGTTTTTAACATCTAGTAACATGACCCGACAGTATAAGATTAGGAAAGCCGATAGCAAGAGATTCATTATTAAGCCAATTACTTGCTCTCTAACCAGTACTGAATCAAGTTAACAACAAATTTTATTATGTATTACACACAGCAAATATATCAAAGCACAATTACTATGATTAAAAGCTGTTTAATTTTTTTATATACAACTAGTCTTTAATGCGAGTAGTGTGTATAGCCTTTGCCAGTTTCCTTCTTTTAGACTTTCTTGGTATGGAGTTATAAACTTCTTTCAACACTTTAGATAATTCTTTTATACATCAGCACCTACAACTCTACAAGCCTACAACCAAAGCTATAAATGAGATCCTTTAGCAGGCTTGTATCTTATTTTGATTCAGAAAACTGTTAGCTTTATTTATGGATGCTTAAAAACAAATATACTGTCTATACTTGGCCAGTTAGAACTTGATCCCCAAATTGCTTCAATTTTTGGTTTGATCACTCATGTGTTGTTTTATTGTAGGTTCCTCCCATATGACATGGAAAGAAAAGAAGGCTTTGCAAAATGAAAGGGTAGTTTCTCTCGGTGGGAAGGTAAGAAAACTACACAGATGGTTCGTCTTGGATATTATACATTTACCAAGCCTCTAACTCTTCTTATATTGAAGTATTGTTGATTTTCTTCTTAAATAACAGCCTGTTAAGAAGCAAAGAGTACCACTGAGTCTTGCAAGAGTCACAATGAAGAAACAAAAGGAAAGACAACAGAAAACGCTACAAGAGGTTGTTGAAGATTTCTATTGCTTGTTTGCGATTTTTTTATTTCTTTAACATAGTATCTTTACTATTTAGTTCAAATTTGGAGGTTTTGCTGATAGTTAATTGTTGCTAATTTAGGATATGGTTCTCGGTCGTTTTGGGGGGAACAAATCAAGTTCTAGTAATAGAGCCCCAGGGAAGCGAAAGGCGGAGGATAGTGTACTGAGGTCAACTGATGGGTATTTCAAAAATGGTGTATTGCACGTGAAGCATCTATTGCACAATAATTCTTCAAGAAGCATGGAAAATCGGCCAAGTCGGCCACAAGCGTTGAATTTTGGTACTGGTACTAGTGACAAAGGAAAGAAAAAGCAAGGTGGTGGAAAGAAGAAAGGAGGTAGGAAGCACGGCAAAAAGAGGCACTAAGGATTTTCTTTTTCATCGGATATTTGGCCGTGTACGTTAAAGAACAATGCTTTAGGTCTGATGTTTCGTAATCCCCGAATATACATGATTTTAGGTTTCAACTTGGACTGGATTTTACAGTTGTGTCTGGTATTCTTATTAATGGCTTTAATGGCTTTGCGTGAAAGTGGTACTCATGGGTACAGAAAGTGGAGATTTCTGAATCTGCATCACGTAGTCAGTGTTTTGGGTCAAAGACCTTGTACACCATAAAATCTATATTGCAACCGAAATAAGGTTTTCATACAGAAGTAGGGACGAAGACCAGTAAGAAAGAAACCAAAACCTCCACACCAACTCTAGTGAAGTGCAACATCATCCCACACCAACTGTTACTTCTGAGGGTTTCAGTAGATCCACCAACTGGAGTAAAGTGCAACATCATCACACACCAACTGTTTTTTTTTTTTTTAAGCATCCCACACCAACTGTTGCTAGGGAGATGATTCTGAGGGTTTCCGTAGATCAAAATAATATTGGCCTGCAAGGTTTCCTTTTCGAGAGCAGCATCAGCTACCTTCTTGTTTCCTGGAAAGGCTTGGTGAGAAATATCAACAGGGGCCTTGTAGCTGTCAGTTTCAAGCAATATTCAAAATGATATTTAGCAATCGATCATACCAGCACTAATCCCAACTGTCTGATCAAAAATAAAATAAAATTGTAGCTGTCAACTTCAAGCAATATCAAAATGATATTTAACAATCGATCATACCAGCACTAATTCCAGCTGTCTGATCAAAAAAAAAAAAAAAAAGAGATTCAGTTACCTCTTGTCAGGCTATGTTTCTCTTTCCTTTTGTTTCTTCATTGTACAGGACTTGGTAGTATTCTTTGTTTCTTAACAGGGTGTGTTAAGAAGAAAATCTATGATGTCAATGTATAGAAAGCAGTAGTTGCGTGTTAATATACATACAATTAATGTTAAGATGAACTACCTAACATTTCTCTAACCTCACCCAAAGAAACTACCCTTTCATTTTGCAATGCTATATTCTCTATCCATATATCAAGGGGCAAACCTAAAGTCAAACAACAAAAATATTAAACCACAAATCAAAGAAATTGGGAATCCAATCCGCCTGGCTAAACAACTTGCATAACGTTTCAGATCAACCAAACACAAGCAAAGAACTATACACGGCTTCTCAACACACATTCCAACAAATTTTAGACTGCACCTCGGTTCAGATTTTACTAAGAAACAGACCTTTTTCTTTCTATCATATTAAACAACTGATGAATAATATATGATAATCCATGAATATATGTTTATCCAGATCTCTCCCTCCGGCAAATTCCTTCAGCCCTCGAGGCCAACTATTTCGTGCAGGGTGCAATATGGTTTTCTTGCACTGAAATAGAAGACAAAATAACAACAATATATACATTTATAAATATATTTGATTACCTACGACTTCTACCCTTCCCCTTCGTTTTAAAGTACTTCTATTTGTAGGGCCTACAACTATAACACTAAACAGCCTGACATGCACCATAACACACTAAGACCACACTATAACACAATAACCGCAAGTTACCCAACCACTGATGCTGATGGATGAAATAAATTACTAAAATAAGAAAAGTAAATCATATTTAACTGGTTAAAATCAGATAGACTATGCATTCTTCAGATTTTATTGCAGTACAAACTAGTATACTTTGAGAAATAATTGAAAGTGAAACTAAAAGAAACTGAGATTTTACATGAAATCATGTAAAAAGTACAACACAGAGAGAGAGAGTAGTTGAGCAAAAATACCTTCAAGCATCAAATCAAGGCTACTGGGAAAAGAGAAACTCTTGGCCTGCAACCACTCAGCAAGAGCTTCAAGACCCACACCCTTCTTCAACAATCATATTAATTAACAGACAGAAAAGACAAAAAAAAAAAAAAAAGAACCACAGTTTATGACCTATCCTGAACGAACAGTAAGTTTTTGCTTTCATAGTATATGCATATCATTTTTATGGATGAAGCGCAACACAAGAAGTAATCTTGGGAAATTATGATTGGAAATAATTTTATAAATTGAACTAAGGTAAAAGCTAATACAAAAGAAGCAACTGGAAGAAGCCAGTAAGAAAGCCTAATCTCGAGAGTACATTGACTGATATTATGACACCCACGCATTTCATGCTCAAGCAAACAACTCGTTTGAAATGCTTAATTCCGGGTTTTGAATGTTGCAATGTCCTTTATCTTTCTTAACAGTAAGGAACGTCTGGGTTCCACTGCTTGTATCCATTTCTGTTTCAACAATTGAAATTCCGGTAGGACATCAAATCCATTATATAGCTCTTGTGTCGGAACAATTGAAAGTTGCTTCCAGTGTGAGTCAATGTTTGACAGAGGGATAGCCTTACCCTGAGGAACATATTTTACCAACTCATGTGCACAAGGAAGTCCGTGTATAGAGTGGAGGAAACACCTGCACGAGGACTCTTCGTTGCCAAGGTTTTCTGAACAATGAATTTCAAACAATACAAGCTCCAAAGCCTTATGAGATACATGGTTCCTCAACTCCTCCAAAGCAGGTGACAAATGTTCTTGATTCAATGTGGTAAGACTCAGCTCGAAAGAGAATTTAATTTGAGCAATTTCATCTTTTATCATGTTGTGCATTGCTTTCCAACAAGTATTATAACTGTCTACAGCAGAAACTAGATACTTCCTTAGGTTTTCATGCTCTTTGTCAGCCTTTGTCGTAGTGTTGCCGAAGTGTTTGATCTTATTTGTCCACGCCAAAGCAAATTTTTCTTTCTGTATCAGCCATGTATCACGCAAGTATATGATGCATGATGGGTATTTTGGTGCCCATTTTGTTGCAAAATCAGCATAAGCATCGCCACATTCATCCATCGTCTCAGCTTGCCAAACATGATTCCAATCAGTGAGAAACTGTTCCCACTCTTCAATATCTTCAAAAGCCTTCTCACAGTTGGCCTGCACCTGCTGATTTAAGTGCCACGTGGAAAGCAGCCTACTTGATCTCGGAAATACAATATCAATTGCATTTACCAATGCACTCTCTCTATCTGTGACAAATAAAGATGGCAATGTATTTGGCATATACATCCATTTCAACTGCGTCAAAGCCCAAATATAATGTTGTTCTGTGCCCGCCTCCATAAAGGCAAATGCAACTGTGAAGAGTTTCCCTGTTGAAGAAATCCCTACAATATGAATGAGCGGCTTCTTAAATCTATTAGTCTTGCATGTGGAATCAATCATTAAAACCGATGGGAAACATTTGGCCAATAACATCGATTCTGGATGAACCCAGAATATATCTCTTACCTCGTTTGTTTCTTCATTACTTCTATGCTTTTTACATAATGGTATTGAGCCAATAATTCCATCACTTGTTGCATTGCAGACTTACCTTCAACCTGACTCTTCCGATGTTTGGCCTTTACATTGTATATTGTTTTCAAAGTCGAATAATTTTCTTTGCTCTTCTCTTTAAGTGCTATAAGTACCTGTTGTGGTGGAACACCAGTTGCTGTCAAATGAAGTACCAATTGCTTCTCTTCCTCCTTCAACCTACCAGCATATGCATGCCCAGTCAGTGTGTCTGATAATTCGTGATTATGACGTCCACACACTACACGAAGAGTCCACTTATTTCCTTCTACCCAATCGCATTTCAATTGAAAAGGACAACCACACTTTCTAGTTCTGCTCTTTCTTTTCCTTGGCTCAGGAGGTTTGGGTTTAAACTCTTTTTCTTATGGTCCGTATACCAACCACTTCTTTCACATCCAAGTGTAATTCTTGACCCCTTTCCTTTTAGTGTTCTCTTTGAGTGTGAGATCACAAGTACTGTGTTGTTCTTCTTTCCGACCTCTTGACACCACTCTATTATGGCTTCGCGTGAGTCAAACACCTATGCACAGCAAAATGTTAGTGACCTACCTTTTATGTCAGTATGTCAGGGACAAATGTGTATATAAATATCTCATAAGAAGTTAGTTGGCAAGATCAGTACCTGATTGGTGACAAAAAAAGGTGTCAAATCAACAGCTATCGATTGGGAATCTGGTTCAGTTATCGATGTCATCTCTACTAGTTGCGGACTATCAACCCCTGGATCCACATCTAGTTGTGGACTACCAACACTTGGAGTTATCTCCATACGTGGACTACTGTTAATCGTTCCATCCACCATCTTCCTTCCAACCACATGTATAAGTAAGTATCAAAGTAATATGACTGCAAATTTTTAACACTATAATAAGCATATGAGCCAAATTTCACCTGAGTCGCTGTTGATTCCAAGTGCCTGCCAGAACCAAAGGAGCCCTCAGAAGAAGAATCGACCTCCATAATTTCTCTCCCAAAATTTACATCCACCATGCTCAGTATCTAATAGGTGGTGCTGGTGAGGACTTGGTCTGCTAGTATATGTGAGCTAAAAGCCTAAAACGTTATGGTTTCTCTTAGTTGGGGAAAACAAGAACTAATTTTAGGATACACCTTGTCCAATTCCCCCAAACTGCCAATCTCAATAGATAATAAAGAGTAAGATGTTCCTGGAAAAAAGAAAAACCCCATTAGTTCACGAAATGTTATTAAGGGTTTCAAGATCCAATTCTACGAATCATTTCGAAAGAAGGAAATCCTTAACCTAGAATTATGAATTGAGCGAGAACATATATTCAAATCACAATAGATGAAATCTTTCATATATCTAGTAAATACGCACGTGCGATGCACCTGCCGAATTGGCATTCGATCAGCATATGAGAATGTAAAAAAAAGCAATACTGATGTATATAATTCAGTTGTTTAAAGGTCATTAATGATCAGCAACATTGGATAGGAAATAAACAAACATCTTTTATATTTTCAACTTTTGTTAGATTTCAGAAGTATAGCAGCATAAACTTATCAACTTCATGGATGTTTCCTCATCCATATATTTGGAATTAGTACTTCACAACGATAAAATTAGCCAGGGAACGATCACAGCCGATCGAACGCCAAAACATGGTATTTTAAAAAAAAAATCCCCTTTCTACCTTGTTAAAAGTTATAAGTTAGCTTAAGACACAGGAGGAGCTCATAGAATGCACTGTTGATCTATGATCTATTCAAATGTTAAATCATGTGAGAATCATTAAGCCATTCAAATTTTATCTCATAGGAATTTTGTCGATCAAGGGATATAAATTTAAAAATATACTGCCTGACGGTGCATGTGATATACATGTATGGTTTTGGAAGCAGAGCACCTGTAACATTTTCTTCTTCTCCTTAGTCATGAAATTCATAAAAAACAAATGGAAATTCCCCCATGAACCAGCTGCTTAGCTGTTACAAACCATTACAACAGTAAATTTCTACCGCTGCCAACAAAGTGCAAGAAGACATTAACATCAGAGAATACTGAAAGTATTCCTGCAGGTGGGTACAGGGGATGGATATACTGCATACGCGTTTCACAGTGAAAATTTGGATCCGGACCGCAATGTAGCAAAAGTTGACATCATTGCAAACAGCTGTAGTACATTATTAGTTTAATTACAAATAGTGAAATCTAAATTGCAGTATGCAATTGGTACAGTACACACATTTTTTGTTTTTCGTTATCATATTAACTCCATATACAAAAGCCATTGCAAAACCAATGAAGGGGCAAAAAGAGGTGTGAAATATTTCGCGCATGCCACTCTCCTAGTCAAAGTATATGAGAACATTGAACAACCATAATCAAACAAAAGTTGAAGTAGAAATCATGTAGTATTAGGTTGAGAATGTAGATTTTGTGTCCTAGGAATTCTGTCAAACAACTGAAAGGTATAACAATGGGGTACCAATGAAGCAGGAAAAAGGGTGAATTTGTGCAAACCTGCCTTCTGAAATATGGAATACTTTGTAGGTGACGCTGAAATCCAAATCTCAGCTGATTAATGTTTTGTAAGCTGAAATCATAGTGTTGTTCAACTATTAATTTCAGAATCACTGTTATTCGTCCGTCACCCTGAAATTTCTTCTTCGGCTACAAACCCTCTTCTTTAGTCCCTAAAATTTCATCTTTGGCTGCAAAAGCTGGGCTGAATACAACAACTATGGTTCGATCATTATAAAAATTTTGATTTGGGGAAAGAGTATTATGGTTAATTTAGGGAAAGAGTATGGTGATTATAAGAGGCGAAGATTTTTGGGTTTTATTTGGGATAAGAATTCGATGGCTTTTTGGAACGAAAGATCAGAAAATTGCCCTCGATTCTTCAGACGTACCAAAATCTGATGAGATTCAACTGAATAATCAAGAACAGGAATGCGTTCATTCAGACTCAGTTGCAGCTAAGTAAACAAAAACACAAAGGGATTGTATTGCTTTCAGTCGCAGCTGATTAATCAAAGAAAAAACGGAGGGGTACGGTGGTCATTTCCTGTCGGTACGTTGAAAAGACCCTTTTCTTTATTATAGTATATATAGTACTGCGCGATGTGCCTGCCGACTTGCCGTTTCGCTGCAAAATTTATACTCCATATGAGTAATGAACCAACATAGTTTAGACGTAAGCGTGATCCGCATATCGTTCTGTTCTCAAAAAATTTGATTTTTGGTAAAATGATATACCACTGGTAAATTCTCCTGATATTGGCATTGGTAAAGTTTTTTCCTGATAAATGGACTCAGAGCAACCACAGTCACGACCAAATTTGGAGACTATACCCAAATTTAGTCCTAAAGTGAAGCGTAGTGGAGAGGATCATAGTTATATTTGGTCCGGAAAACTAGGGTTTGAGACCAAATGTAGTCGTCAACCCAGACCAAATGAACATATAGTGGGGCGTAGGTATTAATCGCGTGTGTTGTTAAGCGCAAGTATAGTGAACGTTTCTGATGTAGTACATCTTTCTCTGTATCAACAATGATTGTTGATCCCTATCTTCTGGATCAACTGTAAACAATTGACCTCATGTTTTTGGATCAACTATGATTGTTGATCCATTACGTCAGTTTAAGTTAGTTTGTTTCACAAGTATTTCCTTTTCTAGTTTTCGTCAAACTCTTTCCTTTAATCTGTTCATGTAAGTCTATATAAAGGCTGGAACTCTTGTTTATAAGACACATCTTATTATCAATATTATTATCAAGTTTGTTTATCAATCTTTTGTCTTAGAATCTTGATCCTAGAATCAGTTTTCTATTAAGTTTCTGACGAAACTCAAACCTATCCCTGTTACCCCTGTTCTGTGCTACACTAGTTGGTATCAGATACAGAGTTTTTAGATTTTTATCTAGAAACAGATCCTTTCAACAACTTCCGCAACAATTCAAAACCCTAAATTTTCACCCACCTACCTTTCGTTACAATGGGAGACAAGTTAACACCAACTGAAATTGATGCCATTCTCACAACACTTGAAACCAAGCTCAGCGCAGCACTTGAAACCAAGCTCGGCAACAAAATTGAAACGTCTTATAGTTCCTTAGAAACCAAGTTTGCTACCAAGCTTGATTCAGGTACAAATTCTATAAAATCTACACTTGCTATGCATGGAGATTGTTTAGACAAATTATGGAAACATGCTGATTTTAGTGACTTGGTGATGCCTAAATTAACCGATGATACAGAAGGGGACCAAAGCTCTGGCGAAAAAGAAGAAGATGAAACACAAAAAGATAAACCTTTTTTTACTCAGAATGATAATATTCCTGAGAATATTTCCCATACCCTTTACCACAAGGAACCCTTGGAAGGTTATGTTAACAAAAAAAAGATTACCGTACCCCTCAACTATGATGAAGATGACAAAGCTGAAGAACTCAAAGAGCAACAATGGGTTGATGAAAAACGATTAAAATCTGGTATGAATATTTATGGAACGTTACCAGAATATAAGTTGAAGGCTGATATACCTAGTTTTCATGGTGGTTTACATATTGAAGACTTGCTGGATTGGTTTTATGAAGTCGATTCCTTTTTCACTTTCATGGAAGTTCCTGAATCTTCTCAAGTTAAACTGGTAGCTTATAAATTAAAAGGTGGAGCTGCAGCTTGGTGGGAAAAACTCGGTAAAGATCGACGCAATGCTCATAAACCTCCTATACGTACATGGCAAAGAATGAGACAATTATTAAGAGATAAATTCTTACCTAGAGATTATATGCAACAACTTTTTATTAAGCTTCAGAACTGTCGACAAGGGGCCAGATTAGTTGAAGAATACGTTGCTGAGTTCTATGCTTTAGTTGCTCGTAACCAATTGCATGAAACTGAAGAGCAATTAGTTGCACGTTTTATAGCTGGTTTGAATAATTTAATTCAACATGGACTGACGCAGTCCGTGTTTATAATGGTTGAAGCCATCCAACAAGCTATTAGAGTTGAAAGGCGTGTACTCAGTACCTCTAGACAAGCAACTCCACGTCAAGCTCATTATCAACATTTTTCTAAAACTTCCAGACCATATAATTATTCTTATGGTTACCAAGCTGAAAAGGGATCAACAGTCGTTGATCCATCCTTAGAGGGACCAACTGTCTTTGTTGATCCACATGACAGAAGTGCAAACCAACCATATCAGCAACAACAACCTACTTATGTTCCTTCAGAACCTGCTCCTACAATGCATATCTCATCTGCTAAGCCACCTCAGCCTCCTCCACAACGAAATTTTGTTCGCAATACTAAAGGTAATCAGTTTCAACAAGATTTTCCACCATTATCTAAACCCTCTAACCATTATTCAAAATTTCGAGGAGATAAATTTAACAAGTGCAACCAAACTGGCCATACTTCTAGTGATTGTCGCAAATTCCATGCTTACATTAATGAAACTTCAGACGAAACACAAGAAGAAGAAGCATTAGGAGATGATGAATTATTTTATCTTCAAGAACATGAGACTTATGATGCAGATTTCCTTAGGATGATTCGACCAGTTTTAATCACTGAACCATGTCCTACTCAGAGACATAATATTTTCAGATCTCATTGTTTCATTGAAGAGAAGCTTTGCACCATGATCATTGACAGTGGAAGTAAAGAAAACTATGTTTTTGCAAAGTTAGTTGAGAAACTTGGTTTACCTGTTACTCTTCATCCAAAACCGTATTTAGTTGGATGGATAAACAACTCTTCCACTCAGCAAATTAATCATCAATGTTTGGTGAAGTTTTCTTTCCCTGGGTATTCAGATTATGTTTTGTGTGATGTTATTAACATGAATGCAGCAAGTTTATTATTGGGAAGACCATGGCAGTATGATATTCGTGTTGTTCATAACTGCTATGAGAATACGTATACCTTTGTTCATGAAGGGTTTACTAAAGTTCTATGGCCTTTACAATCTTCTAATTCAGTCAAGGAACCATCTGATAAGAAGACAAATGCACTAGTTGCTACCATTGTTCATTCTTTACAACCAAAACATTCTTTGAGTTCTCATGAAGCTGATAAACCTGGAAATTCTAGACAAGGTACAACCTTTATTATCTTCTTTCAATAACTTATTTCCTACTGAATTACCCAATGTTTTTCCTCCACTAAGAGATCTACAACATCAGATATACTTTATACCTGGAACTTCTATTCCTAATCAACCTCATTATAGGTTAAGTCCTAAAGAACATGAGATTTTACAAGGTCAGGTTGATGATTTGTTACAAAAAGGTTTGGTAAGACTTAGCAAAAGTCCTTGTGCTAGTCCAGCCTTTTTAGTAGATAAAAAGGATGGTGGACATCGTACGTGTATAGACTGTAGAGCATTAAACAGAGTTACTATACCATATAGGTTTCCCATACCAAGAATTAATGACATGATAGATATGCTTTCGGGTGCTAAAGTGTTTACAAATATTGATTTACGTAGTGGGTATCATCAAATACGTATTCGAGAAGGTGATGAATGGAAAACAGCTTTCAAAAAAAAAAAGAAGGGTTATATGAGTGGTTAGTCATGCCTTTTGGATTATCTAATGCTCCTAGTACTTTTATGCGCCTCATGAATCAAGTTCTGCAACCTTTTCTTGGAAAGTTTGTCATTGTATATTTTGATGACATACTGATTTTTAGCAACAATGAAGAAGAGCATATTTCACATTTATCTTAAGTCTTTCAGGCACTGCAGGACAATGTTTTTTTAGCTTTTAGTCTGGCTTTTAGTATTTGGTCCCCTTCATGACTGTGGTTGCTCTCAGCTGCTTGATGGGAATGCATTATTGAACCTATCTGTGAGCTGTTAGAATCAGTGATCCTCCTTCGGATGGGTGGATGTTTATAGTCTCAACAACACTGAAATAGGTCAGATGCATACATACATTATGTTTTCAGCATTTGGTCCCAAACTGGCGAGAAGACAACGTCTTTAGATAACTGAAAAGAAACTTATACCGCAAACAACGATGTAAATAAATTCTCAATAATATATATACTCCCTATTGTACCTGGAAGGATATATCTAGACTCCTATTGTGAAGTACACAAAAATATTTATAGCATTATCAACAAATGCAAGCCTGGACTCATTTATAGAAATTGTAGGATATCGCCCACCGGAAATAGTCCGTTATCCTTATCTGCTTCACTTATATTCCGACCCACTATCACAAAAGGATAGAAATGGTCCTTGGTATGACTGGTTATTTAAGCGGTTCATGCTGGTTTTGTTCTCCTGTTCAGCAAAAAATCTCAACATTTCGATATTTTGACTTCTCACTGACATCACTGAATTCTGGGATTCTGCTAAATAGTTACAACTGCTACAATGATGGAGATCATGGCTGTCGGTGAGCATGCATCAATATTATCTAGTGTCATGTGATTTGAGGTTAGTGGAATGATACCACTACCGCCAATGTCAGCTCAGTACACTCATTCGTCTGGTGCAACAATATGATGTCGTCATTTCCTTAACTCGGTCAAACCCAATCTTCACAACCAACCTGCAATAACAGGTACTTATACACTCATGGCTTAAATGTCATTTTTTAGTCTTTCGTTGCACCATTCCAACCTCCCTTTGCCTCAAAGGATGCCACCACTATCTTTATCATAACAGTGATACGAAGGGGCTTAAAATCAGCGTGCCATGTTGATGATAATGATAAAAAAGAGGCATGATATAGAAGTGGAGTAGGAACCTCATAGTGTCAGCCGATCAGTATCTCTATCCTTAAAATTGGTTTTACAAACAACAGTCCAAGGTTGACGACGTTCTAGCCTTCCATATAACACATAACTATGTCCACAACAATTAAAACAAACAAATGAGTTGGAATCGATGACCACCTTTTAAAACAATCTTGTTATAGAGGCGGCGGATTCCATTAGAGGGGAGGCGGATAATAGGACAAAAAGGATCATTACATGGTAATTTGAAGTGCCCCTTATTCAAAAAAAAAACTGAAAATGACTAATTAACCCTTTCATAGTTTAGTGTTGATAATCTAGTTTAGTGTTAATGATTAGTTTTCACTTAATATTAACTCTAAATCAAAACATAATCAGATTTTAGAGTTTAAAAAAAAATTCCATTTTTTTTACATTTTCAGAGCTAATTAGGTTGGAATTTTGCCCGTAACCAACCGTAAATCTTAGTTACGGTTTGTAAAATATGAACTACCAACCGTAACTGGTTAAATATGGGGAAAACCCAATCGTAAAACCAGTTACGGTTGGTAACCAAATGCTCGAGATGAACCATAACTTAGTTATGGTTCGTAAACTAAAATGATTATCAACCGTAACAGTGTTTACGGTTCATCTCGAATTTTAGTTATGGACCGTAATTGGTGACCTTTATGAACTCTGGGTTCCAGGGTTATTTACGGTTCGTAATTCTGGTATCGACATCAACCGTAAGTTCACTTATGGTTGAAAAAAAGCGTAACTGAAGAAAATTCTCAGATATAAGAACATACGGTTGGTAATAGTTCAATTACCAACCGTAACAACATCAAAATCTCCAGTTATGGTTCGTAATTGAGTTCAAATCAACCGTAACTCAAATAAACCCAGAAATTTGAATTTCAATTTTCATCTAAAACCCTAATTTTTTATAGAAATTAAACTTAAATCGAACAAAATAAACCAAATCGTAACTGGGTTTTTCAAAACATACCTCATATAAGTCATTACACTGCACTTGATTAATTTTCGAATCGTCGAGTAATCGAAGATGATGAAATTTTGAGTTTTAATCGAAGATGAAGCTGCCGAACTTTTGGGAAGCTAGTGTGACTATGCGTAGTACTCACATGGAGGTAGAACCGAAACTTGTTTTGGTAAAACCGTAAACCCATGATTGTGATTGAATGTTGGTTTGATCAATCACATAGTTCTTGAAAGTCAGATGAACCAATTCTAACTTGTTTGGAAGTGTGGCAATTCGATTTCAAGGTTGTAAGTGTGAAAGAGAACTTATAAAGTTAAGATGTCGACAAACTTTGAACACGTGTTGTGAATGTTTATTTCTATAATTGTTCAAAGATATTCCTTAACGACTAAGGGAAGAGAATCCCAGGATCGAAACATAAGTAAGTTAAGAATCTTTTAATTAAGGTTTTTAATTTCACTTTGTATGGAAATTACAGAATTAGTAATGTGCATTTACTAATTATATTTTCCGAGAGATTTCAAATTATTTTTGGACAGAGCATTTCAAGGAATTATGGAAACCGAATTTGTGCTTTAGCGAGTATCTTGAGAATATTTTCGGTTTTGGAAATTCCTTGGTGTCCAAACTTCCTTGTCTATAAATACACGAAGATTGCCTTTCTAGCAAACTAATCCTTCGTAACAACAGATTTACTCTTTTGTTGTTGTTACTAGTGTAGCCGCCTATCAGAGAGGAGAGTAATCTAATTAGGTGAAATCTCTTACGGCCGCTCAGTTTAAATTCTTCTTTGGGATTGAGAAGCTCTAGCGCGACCCGTTGGTGGGAAACTAGATAATTGCGGTTTACCTTTGTTTTCAATTGATTTGATTGGCTAACGGTGGTTGAAATCTGATTGCACCTAGTTTGTTTGTTCTTGAGAATCTTCTCTTCTGATATAAGATTCACTCAAACTAGTTCAGAGTTTAGACATGGATCTTTAGACTGTTGTTAGTTCTAAAGACGATCTTGTGATAATCCATTGTTAACAGACTTCGTTCTGTGCGTGATTGATCACAAGAGATTCAAGTGATTGTGTGCAGGTTTTTATTGAAGATTTAAGAAGATTTGAATACAAAGAAGATATTGAAGATCTGACTTGGGTTTCATAATCTTTGGTGTGCACAATACTTGTTTCGGTAAAAGAGGATTCAATTAATAATCGGTTTATCCTTGTGGTAGATTGGATTGATTAATTGAGTAGATCAGCATCAACACGTTTCCTTGTGATTAAAGGTATTGATTGGCTTAATCTTAAATGATTACCTTAGGGTGATTGAACATAAGATAGATCTAAGGACCCGATGAATGAGTTTATGTTAAGATAAACGGAAGAGCCTTTGTATGACTCATATCACTTGGTTGAATAGAGTTAATACCAAACAGATTTGTTGTTCCTTTACTGTTTGGAATATGAACCAAAGGAATTGTTCCAAGTACGTGACTTATTCACAAGTCGGAGGCGTGGGAATACAGACAGAACTAAGTGAACTATAGGGTTAGTTACCTGGTCTCAACTATACGAAGTTAGGTGTAATTTTGTGTAGCGGCTTAATCCTGAGAGTATTCAATTCTGGACTAGGTCCTGGGGTTTTTCTGCATTTGCGGTTTCCTCGTTAACAAAATCTTGTTGTGTCATTTAATTTTATTTTCCGCATTATAATTGTTATTATAATTAAAGTAAATCACACAAATGTTAATTCCTATTTACTTGATAAACAATCCTATTGTGTTTGGTTAAGTCCGAACCTTTGTATCAAGTAAACATACTTCGTTGTTGTATCAGAAAGGACTTATAGGTAAGAAAATATTTAGCTTGAGGTATATTTGGGTGCCCTCGGCTTTTCAGTCTCTACTAGTTGCGGACTATCAACCCCTGGATCCACGTCTAGTTGTGGACTATCAACACTTGGATTTATCTCCATACGTGGACTATTGTTAATCGTTCCATCCACCATCTTCCTTCCAACCACATGTATAAGTAAGTATCAAAGTAATATGACTGCAAATTTTTATGACTGCAAATTTTTAACACTATAATAAGCATATGAGCCAAATTTCACCTGAGTCGTTGTTGATTCCAAGTGCCTGCCAGAACCAAAGGAGCCCTCAGAAGAAGAATCAACCTCCATAATTTCTCTCCCAAAATTTACATCCATCATGCTCAGTATCTAATAGGTGGTGTTGGTGAGGACTTAGTCTGCTAGTATATGTGAGCTAAAAGCCTAAAACGTTATGGTTTCTCTTAGTTGGGGAAAACAAGAACTAATTTTAGGATACACCTTGTCCCATTCCCCCAAAGTGCCAATCTCAATAGAAAATAAAGAGTAAGATGTTCCTGGAAAAAAGAAAAACCCCATTAGTTCACGAAATGTTATTAAGGGTTTCAAGATCCAATTCTACGAATCATTTCGAAAGAAGGAAATCCTTAACCTAGAATTAAGAATTGAGCGAGAACATAAATTCAAATCAACAATAGATGATATCTTTTCAAATATATATGGAATTCCAATTTTGGGCGTGCGTTTCGAGGCGCTCGGCCATGGTTGGCCTAGGCCGATCGGTCACACGCATAGGTGGGCCCACGGTGATCTCGTTGATACTCTCTGGACCTCTTAAGTCTGCATCTACACCCTCCATCTAAGCTGGCTGAAAATACGGGGGTCTAACAACATCACCCAATATTTCGCTTAGCAATCTGTATGGACTAACTCCGAAATACTTTGCTAGAGAATCAACTAGACAGTCAGACTCAATCTAGATAAAAGTATCTCAAGGAGTTAATATCTCTCTCTTGATTTGATTTTCACTCAAGTTAAAATTAATAGTGAGTCTTTATCAAATACAAGGAATAACTTGGACGGTACCAAACACCAATGTCCAAGGATCAATCAATATCAATCAACAACCAGAGGTTGGATTTCCAATTGATGATCACGAACGCACAACCTGTATTATTTCAATTATATAACAAATATAATGCGGAAAAAAAATAACACAGACACCATAAGTTTTGTTAACGAGGAAACCGCAAATGCAGAAAAACCCCGGGACCTAGTCAAGATTGAATACACACTGTATTAAGCCGCTACAAACACTAGCCTACTCCAAGCTAACTTCGGACTGGACTATAGTTGAACCCCAATTAGTCTCCCACCGATCCAAGGTACAATTGTACTCCTAAGCCTCTGATCCCAGCAGGATACTGCGCACTTGATTCCCTTAACTGATCTCACCCACAACCAAGAGTTGTTGCAACACAAAATCGCAGACTTGATAATAAACAAATCTGTCTCACACAGAAAAGTTTATGAAAGGATAATCTGTCTCCCACAAAAAAAACCCTAGGTTTTGTTCCGTCTTAAGATATAAAATCAAGGTGAACAGGAACCAATTGATAATCCGGTCTTATATTCTAGAAGAACATCCTAGATTAATAAATCACCTCTCTACAATCCTTCCTGACTACACAGGCGGTTTGTCGAGGAATCACAAACAATGAGACGAACATGTTTGTGACTTCTTTATCTTGCCTATCGGAGAACTCTCACGATCTCAAGCCAATCAATTGATTGTACTCGTACGATAGAAGATGCAAGATCAGATCACACAACTACGATAAAAGTAGTATCGGTCTGGCTTCACAATCCTAATGAAGTCTTTAAGTCATTAACCTGGTTTTAGAGAAAAAAACCAAAGGTTAAAGGAGAATCGACTCTACCGAGCGCACTAGTATCATACAGACGTGTGGGGATTAGTTTTGCACAATGCTAGATGTCTCCTTTATATAGCCTTCAAATCAGGTTTTTGCCTTAGTTACAAAGCAATCAATATTCACCGTTAGATGAAAACCTGATTTAGATTCAAGCTAATATTTCTCAACCGTTAGATCGAAAACTTAGCTTGTCACACACACTTGGGTAGATGTTTACTAGGTTTGCAAAAACCATGCCCAAACGTGTACGTGTATGTTGGTACAACATAGTAACCCAAAAGGTTAACCACATGAGCATTTCATATTAACCTTGTTCTTCTTCACCATAACTAGTTCAATTGGCTCAAATGAACTAGTAAAGAGTTGTTCAATTGCTATGAGATATTATGTAACTACACAAGACACAATTGAAACAAATATGATTCGATTCGATTGAATCTCTCATGAACTTTATAGCCACGGTTTGCATAAAGCATTCCTTAGTAATTTAAGTTTCATGTTCAGAGCACATCTTTAGATCATAACCACTTAAGCTCACAAACAAGTTCGCGGACTTAAGACAACCGGCGGAGTTTTCCAAACTCAGTAGAAAATCTCGGCAAGGAGACTTCTGCTACTTCGCAGACTAGGTTCGCGTACTGAGTTCGCGGACTTACACGCAAACGAGTTTTTGGAATATCCCAACAGAAATTCTCGGTACGAGAACTTCCGTCAGTTCGCGGACTTGGCAAAGCCAATTCCTCCGGTTTCTCTCAATCAACAAAGTTCGAAAACTTCAGATTAAGGAATACATGGTTATGTAATATAAACTCTCATTCCAATCATTGATACATTCTCAGAGGACGTTATATAGCCGTTATTCATAGACCGTTTCGCGTCAGAGCAATTCTCAAAGTAATTAAAACTTTTCATGACTTTCATCACTAGGTGAAGATAAACTTGATCAAAGCGAAACTCTTTACCAACACATGATTTCGAGATATAGATAGGCGAGATATTCTCGGCTCGAAATATCAAATGTGTATGATCCAGTTTATATAGCATACGACTTTTGTCTCATAAGAACTAGGAGATAGAAGAGATAGACTTTTGAGTGATAGATAAGTTCAAGTCTCCACATACCTTTTTGTTGATGAAGTTCCACGTTTCCTTGAGTAGATCTTCGTCGTTGTATGATAAATCGCCATGAAGTCCTTGAGCTCAATTACACTTTCCTATACTAGTCCGAGACTTAGCTATGTAGGATAGAAATCAAGACTCATAATTTTGATCACTAACATTGACAAACATGCTTGAAATAGCAACACATGCGAGGTTGACCGATCTATGCTCTAACAATCTCCCCCTTTGTAAATTTTAGTGACAAAATATTAATACATATGGAATACAAAAAAGATAAACTTTAGTGGCTCATATTCCATAGTCTAATCTTCAACGTTCCTTGAAATCTTCGTCCTTCCAAGTACTCCAATGATCCCAAAGGTTGTAAGTTTAGCATCACCGTTGTTGAAGATCCGTAGCTATAACAATGAGAGAAATCGAGATTCTCGATCATCATTATACAGTGACATAGTATTATTATGTAATATCAAAGTCCAATTGCATCACGACTTTAACAATAATACTACGGTGATATATATCACTCCCTCTTAGTCAATACTCCATCTCACATGGAAACCACTCCCCCTTACACAATAATCTGAAAACCATATGTATATGTATTAGAACTACACATTAATTCTCCGCCTTTTTGTCAATAAAATTGGCAAAGGTACAAGAATGGGATCCTAATGAAATTTCCGAGAAGAGACGTTTCATAGACTAAAAGAAAAATACATACCAACTTAATTTAGATGCAATCATAAAGCCGAAGCTAAATGCATTCATCAAGGAGTTTTAAGATACAAGATAACCCCTATAAAATTCCACAGCCGCAAACCCCTCAAGATATTACCATTAAGCACAAGTTCAAAAGAACTCTCCCCCATTTGATGTCATTCCCAAAAGAACGACAAGAGCGACCTTAATTTCGAAAGAAAAGAAGGATTTTGAAACACAAAAGAGATAAAAAAGATAACGGCAATCCTACAGAAACTGAACTGGAGAGTACCTACTGGAGTTTCAGACTCAATTGCCTAAAAGATAAGGATAAGCAAAGAGGCAAGAGTCACCAAAACGGTTTCATGAACCAAACCAATACCAATAGACTGCCGCAAGTGTTAAAAGGTTGCAGTGTCTAAGGGTTTGGTGAGAATATCAGCCAATTGTTGTTCGGAAGGCACAAATTCCATACCAATGATAGCATTTTCATAAAGATCACGAATAAAATGGTATCTTATGTAAATGTGCTTTGTTCTTGAGTGCTCAACAGGATTCTCAGTAATTCGAATCGCACTGGAGTTATCATAAAAGATCTTCATTATTCCAGTATCAACTCCATAATCAGCAAGCATTTGTTTCATCCATAGGAGTCGAGTACAACATGATCCAGCAGCAATATATTCTGCTTCACATGTAGACAAGGATTGAGAGTTTTGCTTCTTGCTATGCCACGCTACAAGATTGAGACCCACATAGTAGAAGCCCCCTGATGTACTTTTTCTGTCTTCTACACATCCTGCCCAATCAACATCAGAATAAGCAGAAAGGTCAGTATTAGTATCAAAAGTGTATGAGAGACCATACCTAACAGTGTGATTTATATATCGTATGATCCTTTTTGCAGCTGCAAGATGAGATTCTTTTGGATCCGCTTGAAACCTGGCACAACAACCAACGCTGAAGAAAATATCAGGTCTAGTAGCTGTAAGATACAAAAGGCTACCTATAATGGATCGATAAAGTTTTTGATCCACTTTTGCTCCTTTCTCATCCCTGTGCAATTTACCAGTAGTAGGCATTGAAGTCAACTTAGGAGACGACTTATCCAGACCGAATCTTGACACAAGATTACGTACGTACTTCTCTTGGGATAAGTAAATCCCCTCCTAATGTTTTTGAATCTATAATCTTAAGAAGTATCTTAATTCACCAACATTGCTCATTTCAAATTCTTTAGCGAGAGAGACTTGAAAGTCTTTTTGCGAATTTTTCAGAAGTTGATCCATAGATGATATCATCTACATAAATTTGAGCAATGACAACATCTTTCCCACTTCATTTGGTAAACAATGTTTTATCAGCTCCTCCTCTTGAAAATCCTTTTCTAATAAGAGAGGTAGTGAGTTTCTCAAACCAGGCTCTTGGTGCTTGCTTCAATCTATATAATGCTTTTTTGAGCTTCAACACATGATCTGGGAAATCAGGATTTTCGAATCCCTTAGGTTGAGCGACATAGACTTCCTCTTTTAGAATTCCATTTAGAAACGCTGATTTTTTGTCCATCTGAAACAACTTAACCTTGAGAAAGCAGGCATGGGCCAATAAAATTCGAATGGACTCAAGACGTGCCACGGGTGCAAAGGTTTCGTCAAAATCGATTCCTTCAATCTGTGAATATCCTTGATCGAAAAGTCTAGCTTTATTTCTGACGATTGTGCCAAATTCATCAGACTTGTTCTTGAATATCCATTTGGTGCCGACAATGTTGACATTTGGAGGACAAGGTACACGTTCCCAGACATCTTGTCTTTCAAATTTATTTAACTCTTCATGCATCGCATTTACCCAAAAAGAATCTTTCAGAGCTTCATCAATATTCCTTGGTTCCACTTGCGAAAGATAACAACCAAAATTGCATATATTTTGAAGTTGACCTCTTGTTTTGGCTGTAGAATCCCTTCCCCCAATGATATTGTTGGGGTCATGATTCCTTTGAACCCATAGATGTCGTGGAGGGACACGTTCTCGTTCATCAGGAATGGTTTGATCAGTGCTTTTCTCCTCGTCACTAGAAATGTCAGGATCAGTAACAGTTGGGATAACTTCAACTGATTCTGGAATTTCTTTGGCTTTCTCAATTGTCTCTGTTGGAGGAAACTCAGAAGGAGAACTATCTTGACAAAAATTACTAATGGCGTCAATGATAACATTAACAAATTCCATCATGACTTGTGTTCTGAGATTAAAAACTCGAAAACCACGACTATCAGACGCATATCCAAGAAAGATACCTTCGTCACTTTTGGTGTCGAATTTCCCTCTCTGTTCTCGATCTTTCAGAATATAGCACTTACTTCCAAACACCCTGAGATAGTGTAGGTTGGGTTTCCTTTCATACCATAACTCATAAGGAGTGTTAAGGGTTTTAGACCGCAAATACACACGGTTGATCAAGTAACATGCTGTAAAAACAGCTTCTCCCCAAAATCTTAAAGATAAGTTTTTGTTGTGGAGCATTACCCTGGCCATTTCCTGGATGTTCCTATTCTTTCTTTCTTTCTTTCAGCAACTCCATTATCTTGAGGAGTAATTGGTGGTGAGTATTGTTGAATGATCCCTACCTCGTCACAGAATTCAAATACTTTGGTGTCTTTGAATTCAGTGCCACGATCGCTTCTAATTTTTTTTAGTTTGCGACCTTGTTCGTTCTGGATCCTTTTAACAATAATCTTGAATTCACCAAGGGTTTCATTCTTATAGGATAGGAATGCAACCCAAATAAATCTGGTGTAATCATCTACCATAACTAAAGCATACTTCTTACCGGCAACCGTGGATTGTTCAATTGTTCCGAAGAGATCCATATAAATTAAATCAAGTGGAGCTTTAGTGAGAATATCTCGAGATGATTTATGGTGAACTTTTGTTTGCTTACCCTTTTGACAGGCACCACATACACCTTCAATCTTTTCATTGATTTTGGGAATGCCTCTAACAAGTTCTTTGTTAATGATCTTAGTTAGAAGGCGATAATTGATGTGACCAAAACGCTCATGCCAAAGATGTGTAGATTCCAACTTAGTCAAATTGCAGCGGTTGCTAAACTGAGTATCAAGAAGATAACAATTGTTTTTACCACGATTTCCTTGGAAGATCACTTTCCCAGTTTTGTCAACAATGTCACATCCATTCGCATTGAAGACAACTCGATGGCCCTTGTCGCAAATTTGACTAATATAAAGAAGATTGACAGTCTAACCTTTGGCGTATACCACATCATGGATTTATGGAACACTGGGTAGCTTGATCGTTCCCTTTTTGCTAATGTAGCAACAGCTTCCATCTCCAAACGTTACAGGACCTCCTTCATAGTCAACATACGAAACAAACCATGTGAGGTCTCCTGTCATATGTCGACTACATCCACTATCAAGAAACCACTGAAAGGGAGATGTATATCTTAAAGCAAAGGAACCCATACTACTAGTACTTTTCGATTTAGAGTTTCCTGGTAGTGTTGTATGAATTTTAGAGAATCATACAGTTGTTTAGCTCTCTTACAAAAATTACTTGCAACGTTAAGACTCTTTTGAAAAGACATACAAGCTTGTTGTATATGATCGGATGGATCACAACATGAGCCTATGCTTTGAAGATTGTCTGACTGGTTCCTTGTCATAACAGTTTTCTCAACATCCTGTCGTTGATTACTATCTGACTTATGACATTTCTTGAGAGAGGAACAACTGAGATGTTTCAAATTCTAAAAGGGAGTATTTCCAGATATCAAATCCTTAAGAACTGCAATTTCTGCAATAAGATCAAAGTTGATCCGGATTTGTTCATCCAACCCTTTTTGAAGAGACATCAGTTTTTCAGACCTTTTCTTGCGGTTGTTTTTTAAACCTGGTGAAGCGTCAATTGAGACTTTATAGTCCATATAATCATATCGCTACAAACACAGACTTGTAAGGTCTTAAACGTGTTTGTCTGCTCTGATACCAATTGAAAAGCGGGGGTCTAACAACACCACCAAATATTTCACTTAGCAATCTGTATGCACTAACTCCGAAATACTTTTCTAGAGAATCAACTAGACAGTCAGACTCAATCTAGATAAAAGTATCTCAAAGAGTTAATATCTCTCTCTTGATTTGATTTTTACTCAAGCTAAAATCAATAGAGAGTCTTTATCAAATACAAGGAATAACTTGGACGGTACCAAAGACCAATGTCCAAGGATGAATCGATATCAATCAACAACCAGAGGTTGGATTTCCAATTGATGATCACGAATGCACAACCTGTATTATTTCAATTATATAACAAATATAATGTGGAAAAGAAATAACACAGACACCAGAAGTTTTGTTAACGAGGAAACCGCAAATGCAGAAAAACCCCGGGACCTAGTCCAGATTGAATACACATTATTTTAAGCCGTTACAGACACTAGCCTACTCCAAGCTAACTTCGAAATGGACTATAGTTGAACCCCAATCAGTCTCCCACCGATCCAATGTAGAGTTGTACTCCTATGCCTCTGATCCCAGCATGATATTGCGCACTTGATTCCCTTAGCTGATCTCACCCACAACCAAGAGTTGCTGCAACCCAAAATTGCAGACTTGATAATAAAAAAATCTGTCTCACACAGAAAAGTCTATGAAAGGATAAATCTGTCTCCCACAGAAAAACCCTAGATTTTGTCCCGTCTTAAGATATAAAATCAAGGTGAACAGGAACCAATTGATAATCCGGTCTTATATTCCCGAAGAACAACCTAGATTAATCAATCACCTCTTTACAATCCTTCCTGACTACACATGCGGTTTGTCGAGGAATCACAAACTGTGAGACGAAGATGTTTGTGACTTCTTTATCTTGCCTATCGGAGAACTCTCACGATCTCAAGCCAATCAACCGGTTGTACTCGTACGATAGAAGATGCAAGATCAAATCACACAACTACGATAAAAGTAGTATCGATCTGGCTTCACAATCCCAATGAAGTCTTTAAGTCGTTAGCCTGGTTTTAGAGAAGAAAACCAAAGGTAAAAGGAGAATCAACTCTACCGAGCGCACTAGTATCACACACACGTGTGGGGATTAGTTTTATACAATGCTAGATGTCTCATTTATATAGCCTTCAAATCAGGGTTTTGCCTTAGTTACAAAGCAATCCATATTCACCGTTAGATGAAAACCTGATTTAGATTCAAGCTAATATTTCTCAACCGTTAGATCGAAAACTTAGCTTGTCACACACACTTGGGTAGACGTTTACTGGGTTTGCGAAAACCATGCCCAAACGTGTATGTGTATGTTGGTACAACATAATAACCCAAAAGTTTAACCACATGAGCATTTCATATTAACCTTGTTCTTCTTCACCATAACTAGTTCAATTGACTCAAATGAACTAGTTAAAGAGTTGTTCAATTGCTATAAGATCTTATGTAACTACACAAGACACAATTGAAACAAAGATGATTCGATTCGATTGAATCGGCTCATGAACTTTATAGCCACGGTTTGCATAAAGCATTCCTTAGTAAGTTAAGTTTCATGTTCAGAGCACATATTTAGATCATAACCACTTAAGCTCACAAACAAGTTCGCAGACTTAAGACAACCGGCGGAGTTTTCCAAACTCAGCAGAAAATCTCAGCAAGGAGACTTCCGCCAGTTCGCGGACTTACACACAAACGAGTTTTTGGAAAATCCCAGCAGAAATTGTCGGTACGAGAACTTCCGTCAGTTCGCGGACTGGGTTCGTGGACTTGGCAAAGCCAATTCCTCCGGTTTCTCTCAATCAACAAATTATACATGGTTATGTACCCTAAACTCTCATTCCAATCATTGAGACATTCTCATAGGACGTTATATAGCCGTTATTCACAGACCGTTTCGCGTCAGAGTAATTCTCAAAGTAATTGAAAATTTTCATGACTTTCGTTCTAGGTTAAGATAAACTTGATCAAAGAGAAACGCTTTACGAACACATGATTTCGAGATATGGATAGGCGAGATATTCTCGGCTCAAAATATCAAATGTGTATGATCCAGTCTATATAGCATACGACTTTTGTCTCATAAGAAGTAGGAGATAGAAGAGATAGACTTTTGAATGATAGATAAGTTCAAGTCTCCACATACCTTTTTGTTGATGAAATCCCACTGTTCCTTGAATAAATCTCCGTCGTTGTATGATGAATCGCCGTGAAGTCCTTGAGCTCAACTACACTTTTCTATCCTAGTCCGAGACTTAGCTATGTAGGCTAGAAATCAGGACTCAAAGTTTTGATCACTAACATTGACAAACCTACTTGAAATAACAATGCATGCGAGGTTGACCGAGCTATGCTCTAACACTGGCGAATATGGATGGTCGTGATCAAACTGCGACACATATGCCATGTCGCAACCTAATTAGGGTTTAAAACGGTCACGCATGCATGGTTTTGGATAATCGGTTTTTCAGGTTAGGCTTCTCCTTTGGAGAGGTCGATCATGTGGGGTCCATGTTGGGCCGACGGTGAATATATGTGTACTTGTTCGATGGATCTAGGCGCGATCTAAGCTATCCAAACATGCAGGCGAAGTTGGATGGTTGTGATCGACTTAAGACGCTAGTGGAGTTCCCATGACCCTTTAAGCATCACGCTAGCCTCACTTCGAGCAAGCGTTAATTGCTCTAGGGCTAGGTCGTGCGAAAACCGATCAGGTGGTGAGGAGTGGTCCCACTAATGCGTGCATTAGCGCTTCACTGATCAATCATGGGATGATCAAAGTCGCACAACCAGGCTAGTGAAGTTGGATGGTCGTGATGACTTTAAGACTGCTTTGAACAGTCTAAGCTCGTCGAGCTTCTTCCAAAGCAGCGCAACCACCCTATTTTAGGGCTGACGTTTGACGTGCTGGGAGGAGTTCGTGTGATGTTCGACCGTCTAGGGCATAAGTGGTCCCGCCGGTGGTCATCACGATGCTCGCCTACTCTTCCAGGGTTTGGATAGGCTTGTTAAATTGCGTGACCAACTTGTGTGTCCGCGATTGTTTCTGAGACTGATTTGGACAATCTAGATTTCCTTTAGAGAGTGATGTAGCCTGTACGGGTATTTCATGCATGTCTCGAATTTGGCACTTGGAGATTCATGATACTCTGCTGAGAGTGAACACTCAGTCGTCATGTCATGCCAAACATGAGAGTTCGGCAAGGAACAACATACGTAATACTAGGCTAATCATTCATTAATTAATAATGCTAAAAAATTCACAGAATGTTTGGGATTGTTGCTACATGCACCATTCAGGGTGAATTTTATGTATTTATTGAATTGCTTCAAGTAAATAAAGCGAGAGGTTTTCTGCGCTCATCGCTTATCAAATGGCTTTATCCTTTGCAGGATGTCAGCATATTATTTTTGGTTTTAAAATTTTAGCCCTGAACTAAAATCCACCATCAACATTAAGTCCCCTGCTTGGCATGTAATAGTTGCACTATTGCGGGGTAGGTATTAGATGGTGACAAATAAATATAAAACTTATGAGACAAAGTTAGATGTTACCAGGAGAGACGGGTCGTCCTGTCCTTGGAGCATGTCACGTTCAAGAGGCGTCCAGGAGAGCGTTCCCGTAGCATGATGTTGGTTGGCCCCAGGTAGATTAGGCATATGGTTGGTTGGATTCTCAAACTATTTATGACAATGTCGTAATCCTTGACTCTGATGAGGACGATCCCTATCATGAGTAATATCCTTAAAAGGCTGCTGAAGCAATTTCTGAAAAAGATGTTGAAGCAACTCCCAAAGAGAACGTTGAAGTAGCTTCTGGAAAGCGTGTTGAAGCAGCTTCTGAAGCGAACGTCGAGGCGGCTCCTGCAGAGAGCGTTGGAGCAAGCGATCGTCGAGGCGACTCCTGGAGAGAGCGTTTGAAGCAGCTTCTGAAGTGAACATCGAGGCGAATCCTGGAGAGAGCGTTTGAAGCAGCTGTTGAAGCGAACAACGAGGCGGATCCTGGAGAGAGTGTTGAAGCAAGCCTCTTCAGGGGAGAGCGTTGAAGTGGCTTCTCCTGAAGAAAGTGTTGAAGAGGCTTCTTCTGGAGAGAGCGTTGAAACGGCTTCTCTTAGAGCGAGTGTTGAAGAGGCTTCTTCTGGAGCGAGTGTTGAAGCAAGCTTCTTCAAGAGAGAGCGTTGAGGCGGCTTCTCCTAGAGCGAGTGTTGAAGAGGCTTATTCTGGAGCGTTGAAGCAAGCTTCTTCAGGAGAGAGAGTTGAAGCAGCTTGTCCTAGAGCGAGTGTTGAAGAGTCTTTTTCTGGAGGGTTGAAGCAGCTTCTGCTGGAGAGAGCGTTGAAGCGGAATATGCTTCAGTTTGACTTCCTTTGCGAATTACATGCTTCTTGATTGACCACCTCTCTTGTGTTGAAGAATTCCTTGACTCTATCCGTAGTGGTTCTGGTGAAGCTCGGGATTGGCAGTCTTCATATAATGGTAGAGCTTGTCTCGTCATTAGAGGGAGAATCCAATGATGGAACCGATAGCTTCCTCGATGCTGCCTCATGGAATGGAAAAGAGGGACACAGTCCCCTGCCCACGAGTATCCACTGAGCCTTCGACTTATAGATGTTGTCACGCTAGGTTCATGAAGCCGTCTTTACGTCTGCGTTGCGTTTCATAGACGTCCAGGAATATCAATGGCCTTTGACATTATGTATGCTCTCTTGAGTATATCCTCGTCTTTGGACATATTGGAATGATAACGTGCTTGCATCTCACTAAATTCACCATCTTTGAGATGGGCAGTGTTAAGCAGTCCCCAGTCATACTCCTTTGTCATTATCATCTTTGGATCGTGTCTTTGAGGAGTAGGGAAGTTCTTTCATGCGAATGACTGAACTAATAGGTTCTGAAAATATGATGTATCTCTTGACATTGAGAATCTATATGTACCTCTTAAGTCCCAGGTGCAATCTCCTTTGGTAACACAACTACTTCTTCTACGGAATACGAAATTCTGAAAGTGTCTCTTATTGATGTTGCTGCCGTCAAGCCAGACATGGAATATCTTGGACTTTGTTTCATCATTGTGGCAGTCGTGTATGTGGTACTGGAGTTGGAGTTGGAGATCTTGGACGCGCAGGATGTTGTATCTCGGTGGTTTTCCTCTTGCTGCTTCAGCGGAACTGCTTACAGATGGCTGAAGGTTGTATTGCCTGTTGGTGAGATGTATGCTTCCACAAACATCATCAGGCTCTTCATTACTGGCAGGCTTGTTCTTCTAGCAGGGCAGGTGCTGTCGCAACTAAGCGTTTAGCAGCTTCACGGAGTTCAGAGGATATCTAAAAGCGCAGGTTCTTCGGAAAAGCACGATAGACGGGTACCATCCTATTGATGCACAATTGCACCACTTGTTGTTAAGTCACGTTTGGATCGGTATCCTCCAGTGCCTGAATTCGGGACCTCTTGACATAATCATTTGGATGTTCGTTGTTTTGCTGAAGCATTCCTCTTAAGTCTGACAGAGTGATTCGCCCAAGTTGCGGATTCTTCCTCGACATGATGATGCGTACATCGCTATCTTCTTGAGGCTGCTCCCTTGAGGTGTCGGCTCCAGTAGATCTGAAGATTTCCAAGGCTCGCTCTTGTCCGGTCTGACATAACAGGCGAACCCTTTGTGATGATTTGGAGATGAAAATATTCGTTGAATCTTCCGAAACGATTTCTGTTGTAGTGCGGTCCAGATGAAATTTGCTCCTTTCATCAGCAAGGGGGTGAATGAAGCAACGAGCTGGGATAAACCAGGTATAAAACGTCGAATGTAGTTCACCTTTCCCATGAAGATTTGGAGCTCCTTCACAGTTCCCGGCGGCGGCATCGTGAGGATAGCTTGAGTGTTGGATGGGTCCATCTTGATACCTTCAGCAGTTACCTTTCGAACACTTGTCGTAGGACTCCTGTGTGATCCACCGAGCTTTCGATTTGACTACTACATCATCCACGTACTCTTCAATTGCGTCATGCCCGTACATCCTTATCTGATTGTACCCGATATATCCGCCCATGAAGGAGAACATGCCGTGTCCGCTGGTGGCATCTACTAACATGTCAATGTTAGGTTGAGGAAAATCATATTTGGGGCAGCATCTGTTTAAGTCTCTGAAATCCATGCATCTGTCCATTTTTCTTTTTTACCGGAACCACATTTGTCAACCAGGTTGGATGATAACGGGGTTTGATGAAGCCAGCAGCTAGCAACTTCTGGATCTCAGTCTTGATTTGCTCTTCTACCTCGTGCCTAAATTGCCTCGGAGATTTTTTGGCCGGCTTGGATCCAGGTACGACGTGTAGATGATGGGTGACCAATTTTTCATCTAAACCGGGCATTTCTTCATACGTCCAAGCGAATATGTCCTGGTACTCTTTGAGAAGTTCCACGAGCTTCGTGTGTTCTTCCGTACACAAGGTTGAGCTGATGGAGATAGGCCTAGGAGATTCCTCATCATGATGTTAACGATTTCGAGCTCATCAGTTGTGGAGTTGGTGCCATCTTGCAGCTGTCGTGGAGCATCTAGTACTTTTTCTTGTGGCTCATCATTGTTGTAGCATTTCGTCGGGCGGAGAGACTTGGTAACAGTCTCCCCTGCTAATTGATAATAGCGGCGTCGATACACGGTTTTCCCTTTCTGGTCATGGCTTGCCACAAAAGTTCGCTCCTTCTTAGTGTGAACGTGGGTCGCGGCTTCACCGGATGAAGAAGAACGCCTTGTCAGCAAAGATGCATCGTGGGGCTTAGCCCTCAATGATGCAAGTCGGTCCTCCTCCTGGATTGACGACCACGTGGGGAGTAGGATGCAATGAACTTTGTTTTATTTTCCCCGCGGAGCTTCCCTTGGTTCAAACAATTCCACTCCACATATCGGTGTGTAAGGAGACGACGAAGCAGGAATACGAACGACTTCTTTATTCAGCATAGTCTTCAGGCACTGATGATACGTCGAAGGGACAATCCTATTGTCATGAAGCCACGGTATCCCCAGTATCATATGGTAGTCTGGTTCCTTTTCTATGAATTCAAATTTCACATTCGACTGGACGGGACCTACAGATAAATTCAGATTGACATACTCGTACGTGTTGGTTTGGTTTCCTTCAAAGTCTGTAATCGTAGTAGGCTGTCGTACGATCTTTCCTGGGCGAACCTTGGACGTCCTGAGAGTAATCATATTCGAAGACGCTCCCGTGTCGATGAGGGCCCTCTTGAACTCTGAATCCGTGATGCATGCAGCAACATGTAGGGCCCGGTTATGACCTTCCTCCGCCATCATGTCGTCTTCTGTGAATGTTACATTATTCACAGACATCTCTGGTGTTTTCGAGATTTCTGGACGCAAAGGGGCTAAATGTACGTCTAGGGCTATCTGGTTGATTGCAGCAAACGTCTCCACCCGTTGATTCTTCGAGAGGTGTAAAAGTTCGCATAAACTTTCCACTAGAGAAGCTGCTTCCTGGTCCACCGGTCTCTGGTTCATAGTGAAACTATTGACCTAAGGAGGATCGTCCGCCGGGAGTTCCACCATTTATGCCCCTAAAATTCTCGTCACGTGCACCAAGAAGGTGAACAAGTTTTCAATCGCTCCTTTTATCCGGTCCACATTTCTTGCCTCCGTGCTAGTTCAGCCAGAGTTGGGATTTCTCCATCGGTTGAAGCGACAGAGATAATGGGAGTATTGAAATATGAAAATCCGTTACAAACAGAATTGTTCAAAGGAGGGTGAGAGACATTACCATTTGAGGGATTCTGGCTGAGATCCTTCGCGGTAGAATCATCCCTGAGGATAACCATCTTTTTGAAAATCTTGAGATTGCAACCGAGAGATTAATCTCCCACTGTGGTCGCCAGTTGTTTATGGGTGAAAACTGTTTCTGCTAGTTTTGGTAAATTTGGGTGTGTGGATGAGAAACGAATCTAAACCCTAAAAAAATGCACTGCACGGGAGTGCTTTTGATTCGAGAGATCAATTTATACAATTCTGGCCTAAACCAAGAAATGGCCGTTCCAGACTTGCTTCGGTCACAAAGTGAAGGAGATGGGGTTGATCTTAGGGAGGGAAGGGAAGAAGGTGTTGAGATTGTGAAGGTATTGGCTATTTGTGACTTGTATCAGAAAGCTAAACTGGCTTGCAAAACATAAGCTA
Organism: Papaver somniferum; assembly: GCF_003573695.1. Classification (NCBI taxonomy): domain Eukaryota; kingdom Viridiplantae; phylum Streptophyta; class Magnoliopsida; order Ranunculales; family Papaveraceae; genus Papaver; species Papaver somniferum. The sequence continues at coordinate 4,445,579 of NW_020621603.1, read as the reverse complement.
TCAGTTCTGGTGTTTTCTGGATACGAATGACAACATTTGATTTTTCTGTGCTTGTCTCTTGTATTTTGGAAATAGGTAAAGGACCTATTTATACAAGTCATTGAGCAACCCTCATCTCGTAGAAAGTGGAGGAAGTTGGGTGATGGAGTAGTGGGGACGTGTGAGTGATTGCACGATCATGTCTTGGCCCACTTCCCTCATCCTCTTAACCGTCCATGCCTCCTGACATGTTCTTGTAAATGGGCGTGTTGCACGCCGCACGCTGTAAACCGCCACACCAATCCCCCAGTAAGTATCCCCCAGTTTGTGACATGCTTGAAGTCTCAAATGAGTGGATCGTGGGACCCACAGGAAGTAGCATACGATGCTAGGTTAAATAACTGAATTATTTAGGAAATCAATATTCATGAAATATCGCGTATACTCTATGTATGTAATGCATCGAATACAATCAATATGTATGAAGCATCATTGTTTTAAAGCTTGACCGGATAAGTCGCGGATCAAGCGCCTTAAAATAGCATCACGTCCAACCATCTTCAAGTGATTGTTTGGAGGCTTCTTGGACGAGCCATGCTTTGGTCGGTCACTCCCTGTGGAAGAGTGGCGGACGGTGATCATCGGGATGCTTTATCGGTCGTCTAGATTTTAACCTAGGTTATCCAACCAAGCTAGCAAAGTTGGACTGACGAGATGGTTTGCGACTCTCATTTGTGACAGTTGATGGAATTTTAGGGTTTTTAAGAGGTGTGCAAGCATCAATTTTTTGCCCGATCGAATTCAAGTATGGACGCCATTTTTGGTGGGACCGACCAGGCATGCGTGTAGACGGCCTGCCGGTGTACATGTCCATGTTGTCTCGTCTCACGAAGGTGCGATCTAGGCCACTCAATTTGACCGGAAAAGGTGAGTGGTTGAGATCGGTTTGCGACAGAAATCCATTGTCGCAAAGGATTTGGAAGCTGCGCGACATGCCACTTTTGGGCGTGCGTTTCGTGGCGCTCGACCATGGTTGTCCTAGGCCGATCGGTCACACGCATGGGTGGGCCCACGGTGATCTCGTTGATACTATCTGGACTTCTTAAGTCTGCATCTACACCCTCCATCTAAGCTGTCGAAGATGGATGGTCGTGATCAAACTGCGACACATATGCCATGCCGCAACCTAATTAGGGTTTAAAACGGTCATGCACGCATGGTTTTGGCTAATCGGTTTTGCAGTTTAGGCTTCTCCTTTGGAGAGGTCGATCATGTGGGGTCCATGTTGGGCCGACGGTGAACATATGTGTACTTATTTGATGGCTCTAGGCGCGATCTAAGCCATCCAAACATGCATGCGAAGTTGGATAGTTGTGATCGACTTAAGACGCTAGTGGAGTTCCCACGACCCTTTAAGCATTACGCCAGCCTCACTTCGAGCAAGCGTTAATTTCTCTAGGGCTAGGTCGTGAGAAAACCGATCAGGTGGGTGAGGAGTGGGCCCGCTATTGCGTGCATTAGCGCTTCACTGATCAATCGTGGGATGATCAAAGTCTTCCAACCAGGCTAGTGAAGTTGGACGGTCGTGGTGACTTTAAGACTGCTTTGAATAGTCTAAGCTCGTCGATCTTCCAAAGCAGCGCAACCACCCTATTTTAGGGCTGACGTTTGACGTGCTGGGAGGAGTTCGTGTGATGTTCGACCTGCTAGGACATAAGTGGGCCCGCCGGTGGTCATCACGATGCTCGCCTACTCTTGCCAGGGTTTGGCTAGGCTTGTTAAATTGCGTGACCAACTTGTGTGGCCGCGATTGTTTCTGAGACTGCTTTGGACAATCTATATTTCCTTTAAGGAAATTAAGCATGCTCGATCGGGCTAATATAAGCACGCCGATGTGAGATTATTTTTGTTAGAGAGTGATGTAGCCTGTACGGATACTTCATGCATGTCTCGAATTTGTCCCTTGGAGATTCATGCTACTCTGCTGAGAGTGAACACTTAGTCGTCATGTCATGCCAAACATGAGAGTTCGGCGAGGAACAACATACGAAATACTAGGCGAATCATGTATTAATTAATAATGCTAAAAAATTCACAAAATATTTGGTATTGTTGCTACATGCACCATTCTGGGTGAATTTTATGTATTTATTGAATTGCTTCAAGTAAATAAAGCGAGAGGTTTTCTGCGCTCATCGCTTATCAAATGGCTTTATCCTTTGCAGGATGTCAGCATATTATTTTTGGTTTTACAATTTTATCCCTGAACTAAAATCCACCATCAACAACAATAAAACCTAATCTTTCACTCACTTCTCCTCTTCCTCTCCTCTTTCTCTCCTTCACAATAACTTGAATTCACTTCATCGTTTTCGATTAATCGGCAATTCGAAAAGCTTAACATCGTGGATTGAAACCTCTACTAAAGATGAGGAAGAAACAAATTGATTGCACTGATAATCAACATCTCAATAAACCACCGGACGATCAAATTCAACACCAACAACCGAGTCAAAAATTTGAAGAATCACGATTTCAAACTCCTCAAAAAGTTTATGTTAGGTATTAATGGATAACCCATCTTTTTTACTCATTTATTTGCTTAAAATAGGTTAGATTGAATGAAATCGAAGTCAAATTAGGGTTTCAATTGTGTTTCTAAAAGTGTTACGGTTGGCTTCGCTAACTGTAAGTATAGTTTATGAAGATATTACGGTTATGTTTGGATGAATCCAAACCGTAAAATTTGATTTGCATGTGGTATTACGGCCAGGTTAGTTGACTGAATTTGCCAACTGTAATTAGTTACGGTTTGGTTCTATATAAGATAAAACAAACCGTAATTTTTTATGTATCCTCAAAAAAAATGGTTACAGTTGGCTTCGATTTTCTTGGTGAACCGTAAGTGTTTTACGGTCTATTTTTTTATAAGCGAACCCAGCCGTAAATGATCCTGAACCCTAAAAAAAAATCAGATTGACTTGTGATTGATTCTGTAAGTTCTATTTCTTGTAATTTGCAGGAATCCTTATAGAGTAAAGGCTAAAAATAATATAGGAAATGATTTAACGCCAAAAGATACTCCTACACCTCCCCGTAAAATTCATTGTGGGGGTAGATTATAGAGGTCTCCAAAAGGATGCTAAGAAAAAGAAGGATAAGATTGAAGGAAGTAGCTCTAGATATCCTGAAGCACCTCAAGAGGAAGATAATGTTTTCCAATACATGGAAAATGATCTACGAATTCATGGGGAACAATTTGAACTACCGGTGATATTGGAAGGTGCACATGTGATTAGGGATGCACCACACGAGGAAGAATCTGATGATGAAGAAGAGATTGAAGAAGAAAAAAAATTTGTTGTTCAAATCAAAGGAAAAGAAGTTGTTGTTGCTTCACATGAAGCTACACCTCAACCTCAAGTGAAGGAAAATAAGTCGAGGAAGAAACCTTAACCAAAAGGCAAGCATATTCTTAAAGGAAGAGACATGTTTTTTACTAAGAAGAAGCATGACAGACTTTGGGGTGAGGCACCCGATCAATCTGCGGTCTTATTTAGTTATCCACATTCATGGGATGCTAAGGTTTGCGGAAGCAAGGTAATAATCTCAAAATTTCACTTATTTTGCATGATTTTTTTCAACTTGATATATTAATTATTTGGTATAATTTAATTTAACAAATTTGTTTTTTATATATTCTTTGTAGGATCATGAACTTGAGATAAAGAAAATGAAACATCAAAAGGCTAAGCATTGGCCGTTAGGTGAAGAATGTAAAGCGGTTCGTGATCTTGTATTGGATACATGGTTAGGTAATGAAATTCTCAACCATCAACATGAGTTTAATTCTATTTGTTAGAGCATAGCTCGGTTGAACTCACCAAGTGTTGGTATGTCAAGTTTGGTTGTCATATTTTAGTGTTTCAAAACTCATCTAAAGTCGCTTGATTAAATACTAGGGTCAACTTCGTTTAGGTTAGACTGGAAAGTCTAGGAATGTTGAGACATACAAGTATTACTCCGAAGACATGAATAATGTGAAGAAGTAACGAACTACAACGATGACATCATCCTTCCACTTGAGGTTAGTAATATTGACTTGAACTGTTTCATTCCTAACGTATCTTTCAAGTCGTGCTATAATGAAAACATAACTGCGAAGCTGTATATATTGTATAATACTCTAGTGACTTGACATGGTTATAATTGTATGATCATAATATTAGGGAATTAGACTACGAAGTATAATGCTTATCTTTTGAACTTCGTAGATATGACATCGTCATAATCTTGCGTATATTGTTATGATTATATGAATGGGTTATGGTGAAGATTTCATCCACGGAAATAATTTTTTACATTCGTTTAAAGGAAGTACATTCATGAACTTGTTTCGTGAATCGAAAGGGAAATCATAAGGCTTATTGGTCCGGCTATTCATTGCAAATCTTTGGATGACCAATATGTGTGAGATGGTAGAACCGATCGTAACTAAGTTGTGTATCTTGGTATAACGAATCACAATGCCTGACTTATGATTTGGTATGACTGATTTTTATTAATTAGTGTAACCGATCCTAAGTAATCACCATGTGATGGTGTGATCGATCCTTGTAATTGGTGTGACCGATCCTAGTAATTGGTGTGACCGATCACGAGTGTTGTGTAATCGATCCTTGTAATTGGTAACCGGTCTTGGTAACTGATGTGACCGATACAAACAATACCATGGCAATATGGAACCAATCCCGGTAAGTGATGTAACGGTCCTGGTAAATTGTGTGACCGATAACGAGTATTTCCATATTAAGATATAACTGATCCTAGTGATTTGTAGAACCGATTGAACTCATGTATGTGATTTGATATTTGATCAATTACATAGTTGTCTTGGAATACATGTCAACCAATTCTAAGCTTTTTTTTCGAAGTATGGTATAACCGATTCCAAGAATGTAAATCCATGTAAATATGAATAAAGATTTACAGTGAAGAGATGTCAACATACTTTGAACACGTACAATAACTCTTATCATTCATTGTTCAAAGATATTCCTTAGTACTCAAGGAGATCTTGTGCCGAGATAAATTAAGAATCTTTTAATTAAGGTTTTTGGTTTTATATGCTTTAAATGCCAGCAATTAAATGCATATCTCTAGAGAATAAAATTATTAATGTGAATTTACTAATTGGATATCTTCTATTGAGAGATTTCGGAAATACTGGACAAGCATTTATTGGAATTAGAAAAACCAAATTTCTTCATTTATTGCAAATCTTGAAAATATTTTCGGTTTTGGAAATTCCTTGATGTCCAAACATCCTTAGTCTATAAATACCTAAGTTTTCATTTCTAGCAAACCATCCTAAGATCCAGGTGTTGATGGTGATTTTTACTTTAGGGCGAAACTATAAAGTCTGTCTACCTGACCCTGCATCAGAAGTAGTAGACCTGGATATGTCTATATTCCGCAAGGAATTTGAAGAATATACAAAAATCCGATGAGTGCCTATGTCTCTCTTCATATTATATTGAAACTCAATCTCCTAGATGAATTGTTAAATAGTATAGAGCCTAATGAGTATTTAAGCTCCTACATGCATTATTCACTAATATCGGGGCCTTCTACATAATAAGCTCCTAGCTGCATTATTAACTAATGTCGGAGCCTGCTGAGTATCTATTATATGTTGTGTTCTTAATTGAACTCTCAATTTTGACATGATATGACGATTGATGTTCATTCTTAGCTGAGTGACATTGTTTTTAGTATACCTTAGTTTATAAAAATCAGAAAACCCCTCTTGTTACCTTTGTTTATATAAGAAATAGAAACAAACGACAACCTAGACCTTTATGTGGGAACGATCCTTTCTTGCCCTTGCTTCATAATATATTTTGAGTAGTAAGAAAGTGTAATTATTTTTGACGCCTACGACAACGATCAACCAATCTATCCAATAACTACCAAAGTAGTTAGGTTTGGATTCGCAGATCCCAACGAGAAACTATAAAGTTATGTTGATCTTACGCAACTAATCAATCGAATAAATATGATTCTAGTTGGATCCCAGCCGATCAAGGTTTGTGTACACACAAAGATACAAAAACCAATAAAAAATCTTCTTCCTCTTCAAATATTCTTTAATCTTCAAATATAACCTGCACAATACCACTTGAATCTCTTGTGATCAATCAAACACAGAATGGAGTTTGTTAACAATATGTTATCACAAGATTTCTTTAGATCTAACAACAGTTTCAATGATCCCGTCGATACTTCGATCTAGTTTGAGTGAATCTTATATCAGAAGAGAAGATTCTCAAGAATAAACAAACTAGGTGCAATAAAAGTTTCAACAACCGTTAGTCAATCAAATCAATTGAAAACTAATAACATTTGAATGATCTAGTTTCCCACCAACAGTACTCGTAGAGCTTCTTGATCACACAGAAGTCTTTAAAAGAGCGATCGTAAGAGATTTCACCTAATTGGGATACTTTCCTCTCTGAACAGACGGCTCCACCAGAAACAACAAGAAATGAAGTTTGCCTGGTGTAGTAGGGTAAAAACTAATTCTACTGAAAAAGGTAAATTGGGTGTGCCGCCGAGATACGAATCTAAACCCTAAACAAATGTATTGCACAAGAGTACTTTAGATTCGAGAGATCAATCTGTATAATTTTGGCCTAAACCAAGAAATGGTCGTTCCAGTCTTTCTTCGGTCACAAAATGAATGAGAAGGGTTCATCTTAGGGAGGGAAACGAAAAAGGTGTTGAGACTAGAATGGTGAAATATGAAGGTGTGGTTGTTTTATGACTTGTATCAGAATATAAAACATGCTTGCAGAATGTAAGCTATCAGTTCTTGGTGTTTTCTGGATACTTGTGTTAATGAACTCCCTTTTTTGTTGAAATAGATTGAAAATCTATTTATACAAGTCATAGTCGAACACACCCTGATCTCATAGGAAGTGGAAGTAGTTGAGAGATGGAGAAGTGGGGATCGTGTAGAATAGTGAAAACCACGTCCCTATTATTAGGGGAAGACTGGTTGGTTTAATTCGCACTACTTCTCTACCATCACTAACTGTCCTCCTTTCCTGACACTTTATCTTAATGGGTATGTGCACGCCGCACGCTGTAAATCGCCAGAATAATACCCTGATGAACATCCTCCAGTTTGTGACATGTTTGATGTCTCGAGTATTTTGTAGAAAATATGTAGCAAGTTGCTGAGTGGGTCTTGCTTGCAAGATCTCACGCGCAAGCTAGGCGACGGGCGGTCATATGTTACAAGTCAAGTTGTGATACTTGTTGCAAGAAATAACATGTAATGCTCTTGGGTTAAATTATTAAGTTATTTGTGTAATCGATATTTATAAAGTATCGTTTATAATCGATGCATATAAAGCATTGTTTTTAAGCAAGCAGCTCAAAATAATCGATGCATATGAAGCATCATTGTTTAATGTCTTAAAAGAAGCATGACCGACCATCTTCAGGAAGCTGCCAGGAGCTATCCATGTACATTAAATATGAGGTGGTCGGTCTTTATAGGATAATGATGGCTGGTAGCCATTTTGACATCCTATTGGTTGGCCCAAATTAAATCTAAATCGATTAAATTGGTTAGCCAAGTCGAATGGTTGAGATGATTTGCGGCAATTATTGGTTGCCGCTAATTTAAGACTCTTATGAGTAGCGTGGCCAACTAACTTCAGATAGACGCCAGGATCCGTATGGGTAGGCTGAGGATTGGCCGATCGGTTCTCATGGAAGAGGGGCTGCCTGCGATCACGATGACATGTCATTGGTTCCTCGGAATCAGATCTAGGCCGGTCGATTCGGCTGGCGAAGTTGGATGGCCGAGATCGCTTTGCGGCAGTTATGCACTGCCGTTGGTCGAACCCGAGGCTTTTAAATTTGTGTGGCCGACACTCTTTGGATGATCGGTTTGCGGCATTGATGGCAGGGTTTGAAGGAATGCGATTGGTGGGGGATATAGATGTGCCGCCGGTGAGCATATCCGTACCTTGCCAGTCGCTTTAAGGCTATGAGAATTCCGATTGGTTGGAGTAAAGTGGGCCCTCCGGTGTGTATCATGTTGCTTGTCCGGTCGCGTCAGGAGGTGGCTAAGCTTGATAAATCGGCCGGCTAAATCGTGCGGTCGTGATCGTTTTAAGACTGACATGGGCATCCTATATTCAATTCCTTAAGGAATTAAGTGTGTCGGCCATCCAACTTCCACCTTTAATTAAAAGTGTAGGTTGCGCATTTAGAGCGATTTGATTGGTCGGTGGGAAAGATGGAACGTTAGGCAGTAATATGGGGCGTGGCGGGTCGGCCATGGGCAGAGCCAGCTAGGGCAAACCGGCCGGCCAAGCGGCGTGGTCGCGCCCCCTTTTGCTGCTGCCTTCATTTGCCGCAGTTTCCCTTTATTTCTTATTTTCCAACTTTTGGTAGGATTTTTCTCTTACTAGTTCCATGATGGACCAATTTCCTAGTTTGCCTAGGTTTAGTCTTGACCAATAGAGATCGAGATATTGCCCAGGCCGCAAAAACCTAATTTTCGTAAATTGATAAAATTAGGTTAAAAATTGAATTTTTCGAGATGACATAAAATTAATCAATTTTGGTGAATTTTGCATATTGGCGCAAAATCACTAATTTCGTCTTAGAGAACAGCGCACCTCGCACGACTCTGGTTGAGTACCTTCATGCATATCTGAATTTAGACACTTTGGTAAATTAATGTCACTCAACTAAGAATGAACATCAATCGTCATATCATGTCAAAATTGAGAGTTCAGCTAAGAACACAACATATAATATATATTCAGCAGGCTCCGTCATTAGTGAATAATGCATCTAGGAGTTTATTATACAGCAAGCTCCGACATTAGTAAATTATGCAACTAGGTGCTTAAATACTCATTAGCCTTTATACTAGTGAACAATTCATATAGGAGCTTGAGTTTCAATATAATATGAATAGAGACATAGGCACTCATCAGATTTTGATATATTCTTCAAATTCCTTGCGGAATATAGACATATCCAGGTATACTACTTCTGATGTCGGGTCTGGTGGACATACTTTTATAGTTTTCACCCTAAACTAAAAACTACCATCAATATTAAGGCCCCGTAAGCACTAGGTGGTGACAGACGAAAAATAAAATTAATAAGATAAAGTAGATAGATGTTACCAGAGAGATATCAGTTGGTTTGAACTTCCTTGGCAGTCGTACTGGTGAAGCATCTTTCAGTCAGGGGCGACTAACAAATTACCGTTTTTCTCATCGAACATCAATGGTAGGAAAAAGAAAGTGAGCATGTCTGGTCAAGGCCTTGGAGCTCAACCAGGTTCTCCTAATCCCGTTTGTGCGAGCGAAAGGAGGAAACCCTTTCCGGATTTAGAAATTCACTGGGTATATATGGAGCTTCCGCTCTTTCCTGTTTTGCCCGAACACAACCCCATCTTCATGTACGCCAACCAGCAGCAAGGTAAGTTCATCTCGTATTCGTATTTTAGCTGTGAGTGTAATATCTACGAGTAGTTGATCAAACTTGAACATTTAGCTCGGTGTGAATGACTTTATTTGTTAGCAGCGGTCGAGCGAGTATCAACGACAACAAAGCAATCTCGAATGGTTATGATCAACAGCAATGCGAGCAAGGAGAACTCAAGGTAGGTGTTATTTTCTCTTTTGCACATGTAGCCACCCAAAAGTAACTAGGAGCGTAAAATATATATATATATATATATTATTTTTAGTTGGATAAGACGTCATCTGAAGATATTTATGCTGCTAATCCAAGAGGCATTAATGATTCCAAAGACATGCCAAATATGGATGATGACTTCTTCGAAGTGTCCTATACGACTGTTAAGACTCATCTTAATCATGTGACGATTCTTCTTACTGGACCAGAGGGTGTAGAAGTTGTAACATCGATCTTCTCTGGAATGTGTAATAAGGTTTTGTCTCCAGAAGAATGAGTATCCAGCCTCTCCAGTGGATTTCAAAATTTTCAAAACTCCATTGTGCTCCTGGGATGGATAGATGAGATATATGTTCGGCAATGATCATGTCAAGGCTAATCTTGGAGAGTGTACCTGCGTTGTTGATCCTTACGATTGCAAGAGGACTTGACTTTAAGTTGTTTGGTGGGCGTCTGAGTGGTATCCTCTAGACAAGGTGGAGGCAGTCCCCGGGAGAAATAGGTTCTGTCAGAGAGGATTGCAGGTGGCACTTTAGCAGCTACAGTGATCTTCAATTTTTCGGATGTACGTGTATGTACATGTTTTGCTATGTTTGACTGGATGAATTATCTAGGTAACTTTGAACTAATCTTGCTCAACTTCTTTCGTAGTTTTAGTACTTTGGGAAGATGAACGCCTTTGTTGGACTTGCGCTAGATGCAGGTAGTCGGGATGACGATGCGCTCAAGAAACCTCCAGAAGAAAAGGAGAACTCTGGGGATACTAGTCCCAGGCCGTTTCCATAGAGAACTGAATGGAGTTTTCTTTGATTTTTACCGAGTTGCTTCCATATGACGACGATGAAAACTGAACAGATTCTGGATCCAATCACAACGAAGGCAACACTCTTCATTATTTGGGATGATGTTGCAGGAAGGACTGAGAGATAATCCATGGATGGAGGCGACCGATGATGTTGAGGATGTGACTGCGCCCTCGACCCTCAATTTGATGCTCCTCTTGTAGATTATGTGTTAATTGGAGGGTTCAGCGTGTCATCCAGGTATGCCGAGTCGTACACCCGAATATGGAAGAAGTATGGACACATTGCCACGACCAAATGTGTGGTATGATTAGGCATGATGCTTCTGAATGAGTGATCGTAAATTGAGAGTATCATCAAGACATGTTTGTAGACTTCAGGTTTAATGTTTCCTGGTTATGTAAAGGGATATCCAAAATTCACGAACTGAAATGGATAGGTTTCCTTCCATGAATCTCATTAATCATAAAGAATCAGAAATTGAGAAGCTGTCTCAGGAGTTGAAGTTGAAGAAGGCCGCTCTTCGGTGTGACGGACCGGAAAATTATGCCTTTGGCGCGTTGCCCCGCAGGCCGTAACTTCCCCGGTGCGCCATGATGAAATTATCAATTGGTTCCTGTTACCTTGATTTTATATCTAAAGACGGGAAAAAAAACCTAGGGTTTATCTGTGGGAGACAGATTTATCCTTTCGATAGACTTTTCTGTGTGAGACAGATTCGTTTATTATCAAGTATGTGATTTTGGTTTGCAGCAACTCTTAGTTGTGGGTGAGATCAGCTAAGGGAATCAAGTACGCAGTGTCCTGTTGGGATCAGAGGCGTAGGAGTACAACTGTACCTTGTATCAGTGGTGGATTGGTAGGGGTACAACTATAGATCAGTCCGAAGTTAGTTTGCAGTAGGCTAGTGTTTGTAGCGGCTTAATACAGTGTGTATTCAATCTGGACTAGGTCCCAGGTTTTTTCTGTATTTGTGGTTTCCTCGTTAACAAAACTTCTGGTATATGTCTTAATTCTTTTCCGCATTATATTTTATATAATAGAAATAATACAGGTTGTGCGTTAAGATCATCAACTTCTCTAATCCAACTTTTGGTTGTTGATTGTAGTTGATTGATCCTTGGACATTGGTCTTTGGTACCGTCCAAGTTATATCTCTTTGATAAAGACTCGCTATTGATTTTAGCTTGAGTAGAAATCAAATCGAGAGATTGAGATATAAACTCTTTGATATATCTTTTTATTGATTGAGTCTGACTGTCTAGTTGATTCTCATAAAAAGTATATTGAAGTTTGTCCATACAGATTGCTAAGCGAAATATTGGGTGTTGTTGTTAGACCCCCGCTTTTTCAATTGGTATCAGAGCAGGCAAACACGTTAAAGACCTCATCAGTCTGTGTTTGTAGCGATCTGACTCTATGGACAGAGGTGTTATCTCTATTAACGTACCACCAGTCTTCGATGGCTCAACTTACTTATGGTGGAAACTTGTTATGCTAGATTTTCTTCAATTGCGTGATTTTCAATCATGGGCATATGTAGTCAATGGCTATGATACGCCCGTTGTTGCAGCCGAAAAACAGAACTGTTCCCAAGAATATTGGTGAATATAATGCTGCCGAGATTCTTGCTGCAAAGCAGAATTCTAAAGGGTTGAATGCTATCATACATTCCATTGCCCCAAGTCTTCAACACCATGTGTCTAATTGCACTAGGTCTAAAGATGCTTGGGATATCTTAGAAACCGTATTTGAAGGAAACTCCAGTGAAAAGGAAGCTAGGCTTCAAAACCTTAATTCCGAATGGGAGAACCTTCGTATGGCAGATGAAGAAACATTTGATAAGTTTAATCATAAAGTCTCTGAAATTGTTAATGCATCTTTTGCATTGGGTAAGACTATTCCTGAAAAGGACATTGTGATGAAAATTCTCAGATCGCTGCCATCTAGATATGAATCTAAGAAGCATACCATCGTTGAGGGGAATAACCTCAATAATCTCTCCAGAAACACCTTGGTTGGGAAGCTAAAGATCTTTTACCATGAGCATACATCCAAAGTCGGTAAGGATGTTGCATTTAAAGCACAGAAGAGCACTAAATTACTTGCCAAAGGTAAAAGTGTTCATGTCTCTGAGGATGATCAGTCTGAGAATGATTTTTTAGATGAAGACCTTGAAAATTCGGTCTCCTTGATCACAAGACAGTTTAGGGATCTTCTGTTGAAGAGAAGTAAACGGTTTTCAAGAGACAAACCTCAAGGTCGCGTACCTCCTAAAAACAGGGATGTTAACGAGGCTGATGACGAGGACATGCCTCAGTGCTTTAAGTGTAAGGGTTTTGGACATTTTGATAACGAATGCCCCAAATCGTAGAAAATACACTGGGAACAAAGGTCTAGCTGTAACACTTGATGAAATATCTGAAACCAATGATTCCGATGAAGATAGGAAATCAAGTGTAGGGCTTCTTGGTGAAAACATCGGTTTTGATACTTGTAGCAATACATATATCAACCTCAATGGGTTCATGGAAGAAGGAAACCCAATCAAGCTGGAAGATTCGATTGATTTATCCTATGGAAACTCTGATCGTGATGTTTCAGGATCTACTATGTGTTTAGCTGCTGTCGCACCACAAATGCCTGAATATTATCCAAGATTGACGTGCTCGTCCTGTTCGATGAAGGGTCACAAACTATCAAGATGTTACAAGTACAAGCATCAAATGAGGCACGCTAACAAACTTCAACGAAGAGCAGATCGATTAGCAAGAAAGTTGGAACTTGCTCAGAAGACCGCCAAGGTATGTAGGATCTTATCTTCATCAAAGAAGTTGGTTTCCAGGGATAGAATTATACCATTTGAAAAGGAAGTATGGTCAAATAGTTTTGATAGACAGAAACCTGAAGATTCCTCTCTTGAGGAAAGTGGTGGACAAATTGTTGTTCACCACAACACAAATTAATTGTGTTGTTGTGCAAATCTTGTCTCATGTGCCTGATCGAAAGAGACAAGATCGTAAACGTGCAAGCTTGTAGAAAAGTTTTTCTTTAGGGTTGTTGTTTTTGTCTATCAAACAAAAGGGTTATTATCGACAATTCTAATCTTTATAGGGTTTAGAGTTGAACGACCACACACCTGTTTATAGGTTTCGAACCCTACATTCCTTTTTCCTTCTTGATATACTTTTTGTCTCTAGACCTAATGAGATTGTGAATTCCATCCACAAAAATCAGTTGTTTATAACTGTTCTCAAAGTATCATGTCTATGGAGATAAAAGATGTCAACATGATTATTAAGCCATCAATCAAGGAAAAAGAAAAATCTCTTGTAACTCCGTCCCGAAAAAGAAAACTGAGGAATAAAAGAAATCCAAAGGCAGTGTCTTCTAACTCTCAGAGGTTTTCCGATGTTCTTGATGAGTTGAAGGAAGTAAGAAAAGAGATTCGTGAAATAAAGGCTTTTGTGTCAAAGTCCTTAGAAATTCAGAGAGCCCTGGTACGACATAGTCAGCCAAGACAGTTCATTGATATAAACTCCTATCTTCGTGAACTGTATGTTCCAATGGTTGTTGACAACAAGGAGTTAGGGAATGATGCAGAATTTATCAAAGGCATTGTCGCCTAGGATATCTTCTTTTTTGGCTTAGATGGAAGAATAACTAGTGTTTTGAATAGCGATGATTATGACTACACATAGTTATTTTTATTTTCATCTTCTTATGTTACTTTTTAGGTTTATTGGTATTAAATTCTAAAAATATTTGGAGGATGATTGTTATTGCAGTGTTTTATTAGTTTGATATTTTTTATGGGATATGTATTGTTTGCATCCGTGAACTTGAAGGTCCCACATTTTGTCAAAAGTAAAGTCGTTCATGAATCGGTATTCTTATTGATGAAAGGACGAATGGACTTTTGACATATACAAAACTTATGCCTATGCAATCATGTAATTGATTGAAAATAGGATTAAATCTTTTGTGTAACAAGGATAAAGTCTATTATGTTGTTATGAATATAATGATGCAAAGATAGAATAGATCCTTGTATGTTATCCACGGTATTGATCTTCATTGATCCATCTTGCTATGTTTTACCGTGAAGGCTCCATTGTGTGTCTTATGTTGAGCACCTTACAACTAAGTCGATTAACCTTGGCTTTGTTGGTTGTTCTGTAAGATGCTATATGTTGAGCATTATGAACTAAATTAATCATCCTTGGTTATTTAGGTTGCACTCCATAAGTTTTCTTTCTTATGTGGAGTACATGTTCGGTTAAGATGGTCATGTTCCATGATAATCTTAGTCGGGGTTCCGTAATCTTTTTATGTTGATCCCAAAATAATTAAATTGATTACTTTGGTGATTAGTTTGGTTGTTTTATTTTCGATTGGATTAATTATAGGTTCTCTTGTAATTAATCTAGTTTAGTTTTCATATATCCACAAGTTCTTGTGTTGAGTATATGAACGGCTACACTATCATGTTCTATTGGTTAATGTAGCCACGTATTCTGTAAGGTTTTCCTTATGTTGAGTACTTGAATGGTTAAGTTAGTCACCTCCATATGATTAACTTAGTCGTAGCCTGTTGCTCCGTGAGTTTACTTATGTTGAGCACTTTCAATTAAATTAATAACTTTTATGATTTTGATTTAATTGCGTATTCTAATTAGAATATTCATGGGTTTACTTGTGAGTATTTTGGTTGAGTTTTGGATATAAAAAATCATTCACATGGTTTTTGGTGTCTAAATAAAAATCCTTCTTTTCCTTTGAAATTAAGGTCGCTCTTGTTGTTCCTTTGGGAATGACATCAAATGACGGAGAGTTTTTTTGAACTTGTGCTTAATGGTAATATCTTGCGGGGAGTGCGGCTGTGGAATTTTAAAGGGGTTATCTTGCGTCTTAAAACTCCTTGATGAATGTTGTTAGCTTCGGCTATAAGATTGCATCTAAATTAAGATGATATGTTGTCTTTCTTTTGATCATGAAATGTCTCTTGTGTAAATTTCATTATGAACCCATTCTTGTACCTTTGCCAATTTTATTGACAAAAAGGGGGAGAAATATTGTAGGTCACACTACAAATACATATGGTTTTCGGATCATTGTGTAAGGGGGAGTGGTTTCCATGATCGAGATGGAGTATTGACTAAGGGGGAGTGATACATATCACCATAGTAATATTGTTAAAGTAGTGATGCAATTGGACTTTGATGTTCATAATAATACTATGACATTGTATAATAATGATCGAGAATCTCGATTTCTCTCATTATTATAGCTACGGATCTTCAACAACGGTGATACTAAACTTACAACCTTTGGGATCATTGGAGTACTTGGAAGGACGAAGATTTCAAGGAACGTTGAAGATTGGACTATGGAATAGGAGCCACTAAAGTTTTTTTTTTTGTATTCTATATGTATTAATACTTTTGTCACTAAAATTGATAAAGGGGGAGATTGTTAGAGCATAGCTCGGTCAACCTCGCATGCGTTGCTATATCAAGCATGTTTGTCAATGTTAGTGATCAAAACTATAAAGTCATGATTTCTAGCCTATTAGCTAAGTCTCGGACTAGGATAGGAAAAGTGTAGTTGAGCTCAAGGACTTCATGGTGATTCAACGACAACGACGAAGATCTACACCAAGGAACTGTGGAACTTCATCAACAAAAAGGTATGTGAATACTTGAACTTATCTATCACTCAAAAGTCTATCTATTCTTCTCCTACTTCTTATGAGACAAAAGTCGTATGCTATATAGACTAGATCATATAAACTTGATATTTCGAGCTGCGTATTCATTGCTTATCTTTTACTCGAAATCATGTGTTGATAAAGCGTTTCGCTTTGATCAGGTTTATCTTCACCTAGTGACGAAAGTCATGAAAGTTTCAATCACTTTGGAAATTGCTCTGACGAGAAAGGTTTGTTATTCTTCACGAGTGAACATCGCCCTCTAAGAATGTTTCAATGATTGAAATGAGAGTTTAGATTATATAACCATGTATTCCTTGAATCGAATTTTCGAACTTTGTTGATCAAGAGAAATCGGTAGGATTGTGGAATTGGCTTTCCAAGTCCGCGAACTGACGGAAGTTGTCGACCGAGAATTCTGCTGGGATTTCCAAAACTCGTTTGTGTGCTAAGTCCGCGAACTGGCGGAAGTTCTCGACCCGAGAATTTCTGCTGAGTTTGGAGAACTCAACCGATTAACTTAAGTCCCCGAACTAGTTTGTGAGCTTAAGAGGTTATGATCTAAAGATGTGCTCTGAACATGAAACATTAATTATTAAGGAATGCTTTATGCAAACCGTGGCTAAAATTTTCATGAGACTATTCTAATCGAATCAAATCATCTTTGTTTTAATTTTGTCTTGTGTAGTTACATAAGATCTCATAGCAATTGAACAACTCTTAACTAGTTCATTTGAGTCAATTGAACTAGTTATGGTGAAGAAGAACATGATTAATATGAGATGCTCATATGGTTGACCTTTTGGGTTATCATGTTGAACCAACATACGTATACTCGTTTTGGCATGGTTTTCTCAAACCCAGTAAACGTGTAGCCAAGTGTGTGTGACAAGCTATGTCTTTCGATCTAACGGTTGAGAGATATTGGCTTGAATCTAAATCAGGTTTCCATCTAACGGTGGATAGAGTTTGCTTTGTACCTAAGACAAAACCCTGATTTGAAAGGTTATATATAGGAGACATCTAGCAAGAGCAAAACTTAATCCCCACACGTCGGTGTGATACTAGTGCGCTCCCTAGAGTCGATCTCCATTAACTCTTGAGTTTCTTCTCTAAACTCGAGTTAACGACTTAAAGACTTCATTAGGACTGTGAAGCCAGACCGATACTACTTTTATCGTAGTTGTGTGATCTGATCTTGCATCTTCTATCGTACGAGTACAATATGTGATTGGCTTAAGATCGTGAGAGTTCTCCGATAGGAAAGATAAAGAAGTCACAAACATCTTTGTCTCACTGTTTGTGATTCCTCGACAATCCGCTTGTGTAGTCAGGAAGGATTGTAGAGAGGTGATTAATTAATCTAGGCTGTTCTTCGGGAATATAAAACCGGATTATCAATTGGTTCATGTTACCTTGATTTTATATCTAAAGACGGAACAAAACCTAGGGTTTATCTGTGGGAGACAAATTATCCTTTCAATAGACTTTTCTGTGTGAGACAGATTCGTTTATTATCAAGTTTGTGATTTTGGGTTGCATCAATTCTTAGTTGTGGGTGAGATCAACTAAGGAAATCAAGTACGCAGTGTCCTGTTGGGATCAGAGGCGTAGGAGTACAACTGTACCTTGTATCAGTGGGAGAATGGTAGGGGTTCAACTATAGATTAGTCCGAAGTTAGTTTGCAGTAGGCTAGTGTCTGTAGCGGCTTAATACAGTGTGTATTCAATAAGACTAGGTCCCGGGGTTTTTCTGCATTTGCGGTTTCCTCGTTAACAAAACTTTTGGTGTCTGTGTTTTTTCTTTTATGCATTATATTTTATATAATATAAATAATACATGTTGTGCGTTAAGATCATCAACTTCTCTAATCCAACTTTTGGTTGTTGATTGTAGTTGATTGATCCTTGGACATTGGTCTTTGGTACCGTCCAAGTTATCTCTCTTTGATAAAGACTCGCTATTGATTCTAGCTTGAGTAGAAATCAAATCGAGAGATTGAGATATAAACTCTTTGATATATCTTTTTATTGATTGAGTCTGACTGTCTAGTTGATTCTCATAAAAAGTATATTGGAGTTTGTCCGTACAGATTGCTAAGCGAAATATTGGGTGGTGTTGTTAGACCCCCGCTTTTTCAATACCATACTTCGAAAACAAGTTTAGAATTGGTTGACCTGTATTCCAAGACAACTATGTGATTGATCAAATATCAAATCACATACATGAGTTCAATCGGTTCTACGAAACACTAGGATCAGTTATACCTCAATATGGAAATACTTGTTATCGGTCACACAATTTACCATGACTGGTTACATCACTTACCAGGATTGGTTCCATATTCACATGGTATCGTTTGTGATCGGTCACATCAGTTACCAAGACCGGTTACCAATTACAAGGATAGATTACACAACACTCGTGATCGGTCACACCAGTTACTAGGATCGGTCACACCAATTACAAGGATCGATCACACCATCACATGGTGATTTTAGGATCGGTTACACTAAATAATAAAAATCAGTCGTATCAAATCATAAGTCAGGCATTGTGATTAGTTATACCAATATACACAACTTAGTTACGATCGGTTCTACCATTTCACACATATTGGTCATCCAAAGATTTGCAATGAATATCCGGACCAATAAGCCTAATGATTTCCCTTTCGATTCACGAAACAATTTCATGAATGTACTTCCTTTAAACGAATGTAAAACATTGTTTCCGTGGATGAAATCTTCACCATAACCCTTTCACACAATCATAACAATATATGCAAGATTATGTCGATGTCATATCTACGAAGTTCAAAAGATAAGCATTATACTTCGTAGTCTAATTCCCTAATATTATGATCATACAATTATAACCATGTCACATCACTAGAGTATTATACAATATGTACAGTACATACAACTTCGCAGTTATGTTTTCAATATAGCACAAGTCAATATTACTAACCTCAAGTGAAAGGATGATGTCGTTGTTGTAGTTCATTACTTCTTCACATTCTTTAGGTCTTCAGAGTAATACTTGTATGTCTCAACATTCCTAGACTTTCCAGTCTAACCTAAACGAAGTTGACCCTAGTATTTAATCAAGCGACTTTAGATGATTTTTGAAACACTAAAATATGACAACCAAACTTGACATACCAACACTTGATGAGTTCAACCGAGCTATGCTCTAACAAATAGAATTAAACTCATACTGATGGTTGAGAATTCCATTACCTAACCCTGTATCCAATACAAGATCACGAACCTCTTTACATTCTTCACCTAACGGCCAATGCTTAGCCTTTTGATGTTTCATTTTCTTTATAGCAAGTTCATGATCCTACAAAGAATATATAAACAACAAATTTGTTAAATTAAATTATAACAAATAATTAATATATCAAGTTGAACAAAATCATGCAAAATAAGTGAAATTTTGAGATTATTACCTTTCTTTCGCAAACCTTAGCATCCCATGAATGTGGATAACTAAATAAGACCGCAGATTGATTGGGCGCCTCACCCCAAAGTCTGCCATTCTTCTTCTTAGTAAACAACAAGTCTCTGCATTTAGGAATATGCTTGCCTTTTGGTGAAGGTTTCTTCCTCGACTTCTTTTCCTTCACTTGAGGTTGATGAAAAAGCGGGGGTCTAACAACACCACCCAATATTTCGTATGGAAATCTGAATAGACAAACTCCAATATACTTTCAAGAGAATCAACTAGACAGTTAGACTCAATCTATAAAAAGTATATCAAAGAATTTTATATCTCTATTTCTTAATTCAATCCGCAATCAGCAAATAGGGATTTGCGAGCCCGATTGAGTATAAGAGGATTAACTTGAACGGTACCAAATATCAATAGTGTCAATCAATTGACTCAACAACCCTAAGGCCGGATGCAAGAACTGATTGATCTTAACGTACAACCTGTGATATTTCTATTATATAAATAAAATATAATGCGGAAAATAAATAACACAGACACCAGAATTTTGTTAACGAGGAAACCGCAAATCCAGAAAAAACCCGGGACCTAGTCCAGAATAAACACACACTGATAATAATTTGTTACACCAATTTCCTACTACCTATTCGGACTGAATGTAATACCTTCTTCAGCACTTGTAAAACTCCTAGCAGAATACCGATTCTCTTTAGAAATTCTTCACACAAATCTTCTAGAAAAACCCAAAGTTCTCTTTAGAAGATACACCACCACGATTCATATTGTTAGAGCATAGCTCGGTGAACCTCGCATGCGTTGCTATATCAAGCATGTTTGTCAATGTTAGTGATCAAAACTATAAATTCTTGATTTCTAGCCTATTATCTAAGTCTCGGACTAGGATAGGAAAAGTGTAGTTGAGCTAAATAACTTCATGGTGATTCAACGACAACGACGAAGATCTACACCAAGGAACCGTGGAACTTCATCAACAAAAAGGTATATGAAGACTTGAACTTATCTATCACTCGAAAGTCTATCTATTCTTCTACTTCTTATGAGACAAAAGTCGTGTGCTATATAGACTAGATCATATACACTTGATATTTCGAGCTGAATATTCAATGCTTATCTTTTACTCGAAATCATGTGTTGGTAAAGCGTTTCGTTTTGATCAGGTTTATCTTCACCTAATGACGAAAGTCATGAAAGTTTCAATCACTTTGGAAATTCCTCTGACGAGAAAGGTCTGTTGTTCTTCACGACTGAATATCGCCCTCTGAGAATGTTTCAATAATTGAAATGAGAGTTTAGATTATATAACCATGTATTCCTTGAACCGAAGTTTTCGAACTTTGTTTATCAAGAGAAATCGGTAGGATTGTGTAATTGGCTTGCCAAGTCCGCGAACCCAGTCCGCAGACTCAGTACGCGAACTAACGGAAGTTCTCGAGCGAGAATTTCTGCTGGGATTTCCAAAACTCGTTTGTGTGCTAAGTCCGCGAACTGGCGGAAGTTCTCGATCCGAGCATTTCTGCTGAGTTTGGAAAACTCAACCGATTAACTTAAGTCCGCGAACTTGTTTGTGAGATTAAGAGGTTATGATTTAAAGATGTGCTCTAAACATGAAACATTAATTATTAATGAATGCTTTATGAAAACAGTGGCTATAATGTTCATGAGACGATTCTAATCGAATCGAATCATCTTTGTTTCAATTGTGTCTTGTGTTGTTACATAAGATCTCATAGCAATTGAACAACTCTTAACTAGTTCATTTGAGTCAATTGAACTAGTTATGGTGCAGAATAACATGATTAATATGAGATGCTCATATGGTTGACCTTTTGGGTTATCATGTTGAACCAACATACGTGTACTCGTTTGGGCATGGTTTTCTCAAACCCAGTAAACGTGTACCCAAGTGTGTGTGACAAGCTATGTCTTTCGATCTAACGGTTGAGAGATATTGGATTGAATCTAAATCAGGTTTTCATCTAACGGTGGATAGAGTTTGCTTTGTACCTAAGGAAAAACCCTGATTTGAAAGGCTATATATAGAAGACATCTAGCAAGAGCAAAACTTAATCCCCACACGTATGTGTGATACTAGTGCGCTCGCTAGAGTCGATCTCCATTAACTCTTGAGTTTCTTCTCTAAACTCGAGTTAACGACTTAAAGACTTCATTGGGATTGTGAAGCCAGACTGATACTACTTTTATCGTAGTTGTGTGATCTGATCTCGCATCTTCTATCGTACGATCACAATCTGTGATTGTCTTGAGATCGTGAGAGTTCTCCGATAGGCAAGATAAAGAAGTCACAAACATCTTCGTCTCACTGTTTATGATTTCTCGACAATCCGCTTGTGTAGTCAGGAAGGATTGTAGAGAGGTGATTGATTAATCTAGGCTGTTCTTCGGGAATATAAAACCGGATTATCAATTGGTTCATGTTACCTTGATTTTATATCTAAAGACGGAACAAAACCTAGGGTTTATCTGTGGGAGACAAATTATCCTTTCAATAGACTTTTCTGTGTGAGACAGATTCGTTTATTATCAAGTTTGTGATTTTGGGTTGCATCAATTCTTAGTTGTGGGTGAGATCAACTAAGGAAATCAAGTACGCAGTGTCCTGTTGGGATCAGAGGCGTAGGAGTACAACTGTACCTTGTATCAGTGGGAGATTGGTAAGGGTTCAACTATAGATCAGTATTAAGTTAGTTTGCAGTAGGCTAGTGTCTGTAGCGGCTTAATACAGTGTGTATTCAATCTGGACTAGGTCCCGGGGGTTTTCTGCATTTGCAGTTTCGTCGTTAACAAAATTTATGGTGTCTGTGTTATTTCTTTTCCGCATTATATTTTATATAATAGAAATAATACAGGTTGTGCGTTAAGATCATCAACTTCTCTAATCCAACCTTTGGTTGTTGATTATAGTTGATTGATCCCTGGACATTGGTCTTTGGTACCGTCCAAGTTATCTCTCTTTGATAAAGACTCGCAGATTTCTATTTGCTTGAGTAAAGATCAAATCGAGAGATTGAGATAATAATTCCTTGAGATACTTTTTATCTAGATTGAGTCTGACTGTCTAGTTGATTCTCTAGCAAAGTATTTCAGAGTTAGTCCATATAGATTTCTAAGCGAAATATTGGGTGGTGTTGTTAGACCCCGCTTTTTCAATTGGTATCGGAGCAGGAAAACACGCTAAGACCTCATAAGTCTGTGTTTGTAGCGATATGACTCTATGGATTTTAAAGTCTCAATTAACGCTTCACCAGGTGTAAAAAACAACCACAGGAAAAGGTTTGATAAACTGGTTAATCTTCAAAAGAGATTGGAAGAACAAATCCGGATCTATTCTGGTCTTGTTACATAAATTGCAACTTTTAAGGATTTGATATCTAGTAAGAATCTCTCATTCAATCTGAGAGAATCCAGTTGTTCCTTTCTAAAGAATGTCATCTTTCAGATAATGCTCAACGATCATTTATTGAGAAAACTGATGTGACTAGGAACCATTCAGAAAAATTCCAAGGGTTTGGTTTTTATGGATGCTCATCCGATCACCCTCGACGACCCTGTACGCCGTCTTTAAGGAGTCTGGAGGCTGCAAGTAATCCTTGTAAGAATATTGTGCAACTTTGTGTTACTCAAAAGGGACGTACGATACTATCAGGAAATTTTGTACAGAGAAGTACCGATGGTATAGGCAGTCTTACTTCTTGTCTTACTTCCTCTCTTCGATGGTGTAGTGACAGTCGTTGTGGGCCTTTTCTACATGTGTTAGGTGATTCCTCCTTGTGTGTATCTTCTATCATCTCCAAACGTGAAAAAGACTCTACAACCAAGACAGAAGGACATATGTCAATTGGTTGTTATTCGTCTCATTCAGAACCAGTAAACATTGATGTAACTCTGAGCAACTTCTCTTGGAAAAAATCAATGAATGATGAGTTAGATCAAGTTCATAGACAAGTTATGTGGAACCTTGTATCATGCAAGTACAATGTCTATAATGAAGGTTCTAAATGGGTATCCAGGAATGAGGGAGATTGTTTAAAAACCTTCAGAAATAATCTCAGGTTCATTTCTCAAGGACACTCACGTGTTGAAGAATTTGAGGAAACGATTGTTCCTATGGAATGCTTTTTAGCTTTTCAACCCACTTATAATTGTCGCAGGTCCTACGTGACAAGTGCTTCAGGGAACAAAAGAAAAAGAATCTATGCACATGTGTCTTACCATAGAAAGTCATTATGGGATAAACAAGGGGAGATTTTTGATCCCATCATGTCTCCCTAACCCTAGACGTTCACGTCCCCATGTTTGTCTTTAGAAAATGGGGATTTGCGTCTTTTGGCTCAAGAAGTGTATTTTTGGTTATATTTTTCTGTTTCTTTATATATATATGAAAATCTAAAAATACAAAAGTTTTTGTGTGTCCAGGGTTTCTGTCGTCCGCGAACGGTGCGTCTCAAGTCATCCTTTCTATGGCACTTGTTACTAGATGCAGTACAAGCAGGAATGCAGCCCTTGCAGCTAATGTTCGTGGATGCACTGGAATCTCCTTCACAAGTCTGAAGAAGGTGAAGGTTACAATTAATGGTAAAAATCCTTCCTCTAACTGTTTCTTGTCTTCTTATCAAAGTGATGAAAACTTCAGGAACCTAGTAAAAGAATTCATCAGCAAAAGAAACAACTTAAAATCTCGGATTGCTGCATCCCTAAAAGAGATAATTCACTATGAACGTATGTTGTTCCAATCTACAAACACTGTACAAAAACTAGAAAAAGAACTTAGTAAGTTGACGGTGTTTTCAAAAGATTTGGAGGAGATGAATGATCCCTTTGTCAATAAATTCTTCAACAACGAGAAGGAGTTTTCTGAAGAAGATTTGGAAAAGATGTTTGTTTCCTAGTATGTCTTCTTTTTGGATTAGTTGGAAGAATAACTAGTGCTTTGAATAGTGATGATTGTGACTACACATAGCTATTTTTGTTTTCATCTTCTTATGTTATTTTTTAGGTTTATTGGTATTAAATTCTAAAAATATTTGGAGGATGATTGTTATTGCAGTATTTTATTGGTATGACATATTGCAATATTTTTATGGGATATGTATTGTTTGCGTCCGTGAACTTGAAGGTCCCATATTGCAGTCAAAAGTAAAGTCGTTCATGAATCAGTATTCTTATTGATGAAAGGACAAATGGACTTTTGACATATACAAAAGTTATGCCTATGCAATCATGTAATTGATGGAAAATAGGATTAAATCTTTTGTGTGACAAGGATAAAGTCTATTATTTCGTTATGATGGAAAATAGAATAGATCCTTGTATGTTATCCACGGTATTGATCTTCATTGATCCATCTTACTATGTTTTACCGTGAAGGCTCCATTGTGTGTCTTATGTTGAGCACTTTACAACTAAGTCGATTAACCTTGGTTTTGTTGGTTGTTCCGTAAGATGCTATATGTTGAGCATTATGAACTAAATTAATCATCCTTGGTTATTTAGTTTGTACTCCATAAGTTTTCTTACTTATGTTGAGTACATGTTCGGTTAAGATGGTCATGTTCCATGATAATCTTAGTCGGGGTTCCATAATATTTTTATGTTGAGCCCAAAATAATTAAATTGATTACTTCGGTGATTAGCTTGGTTGTTTGTATTCCAATTGGATTAATTATAGGTTCTCTTGTAATTAATCTAGTTGAGTTTTCATATATTCCACAAATTCTTGTGTTGAGTATATGAAAGGCTACACTATCATGTTTTATTGGTTAATGTAGTCACGTATTCCGTAAGGTATTCCATAAGGTTTTCCTTATGTTGAGTACTTGAACGGTTAAGTTAGTCACCTCCATATGATTAACTTAGTCGTAGCATGTTGCTCCGTGAGTTTGCTTATGTTGAGTAATTTCAATTAAATTGATCACTTTTGTGGTTTTGATTTAATTGCGTATTCCAATTAGAATATTCATGGGTTTACTTGTGAGTATTTTGATTGAGTTTTGGATATAAAAAATCATTCACATGGTTTTTGGTGTCCAAATAAAAATCCTTCTTTTTCTTCGAAATTAAGGTCGCTCTTGTTGTTCCTTTGGGAATGATATATAATGGGGGAGAGGTCTTTTGAACTTGTGATTAATGGTAATATCTTGCGTGGAGTGCGGCTAAAGGGTTATCTTGCGTCTTAAAACTCCTTGATGAATGCAGTTAACTTCGGCTATAAGATTGCATCTAAATTAAGATGATATGTTGTCTTTCTTTTGGTCATGAAATGTCTCTTGTGGAAATTTCATTATGAATCCATTCTTGTACCTTTGCCAATTTTATTGACAAAAAGAGGGAGAAATATTGTAGGTCACACTACAAATACATATGGTTTTCGGATCATTGTGTAAGGAGGAGTGGTTTCCATGATCGAGATGGAGTATTTACTAAGGGGGAGTGATACATATCACCATAGTATTATTGTTAAAGTCGTGATGCAATTGGACTTTGTTGTTCATAATAATACTATGACACTGTATAATAATGATCGAGAATCTCGATTTCTCTCATTGTTATAGCTACGGATCTTCAACAACGGTGATACTAAACTTACAACGTTTGGGATCATTGGAGTACTCTTTCCAAAATAATTAAATAAATAACTTATTTAACAAAAATTATATTTATGTGAATAAATCACATTTCAACTTAGGCAGGAATCACAAACACTTTAGTATTGAAATCAAAAGTGTTTGGACCAATAGCTAACTTGCCTAGATAAGTAAACATCACCAACTTGACCAAAAATCCCTTTTAGTCACGTATTGGGCCCAAGTTCGCGGACCACTCCAAAGCCCATGGAATGTTTCCTACTAATGAACTTAAATCACTCATAACTTTATCGTTATAACTCGGAATTGAGTGATTCTTGGCTCATTGGATTCGCAAGCTCATTCACTATAACATGAGATCCTTTATAGGGATAAAGGTTATTATCACCAAGGTCATGAATCAAATAACCTCAAGTATATATACATAAATGTACATTTACTGTCATCGTAATTGTTCGATGCAGTGATCATATATCTTGAAAGAATTAGAAAGGTATAATTGAACAAGAATCCAAATGAAATCAATCACATACCTTTGTTGATGAAGTACTTGATGATGTCTTCTTGTAGTCTTCAATCTTCAATCTTCATCCTTTAAGGATAACTTCGATTCAACTTCTTAGACCTAATCTAGTCCGAAACTATCTTTAGTATGCTAAATCAAGTATGCATTTTGGAAACTAAAATTGACAACTAACTTGACATACCAACGCTAGTGGGTTCAACCAAGCAGTGCTCTAACAATCTCCCCCTTTGTCAATTTTAGTGACAAAACCATTTTAGATATGACTTGTACTTGTTAAAAGTAAAAACGACAATCTTGATTTCCTTGGTTCTTCAACTCTTCATGTGTTCATCCTGTACTTGTTGAAGATCCATCATAGTATTATTACACAGCATCAAAGTTTCATTGTATCACAACTTTGACAATAATACTACGGTGATATGTATCACTTCCCCTTAGTCAATACTCCATCTCACATGGAAACCACTCCCCCTTACACAATGATCCGAAAACCATATGTATATGTAGTAGAACTACACATTAATTCTCCCCCTTTTTGTCAATAAAATTGGCAAAGGTACAAGAACGGGATCCTAATGAAATTTCTGAGAAGAGACGTTACATAGACTTAGAAGAAAAAAATACATACCAGCTTAATTTAGACGCAATCATGAAGCCGAAGCTAAATGCATTCATCAGGGAGTTTTAAGATACAAGATAACCCCTATAAAATTCCATAGCCGCACACTCCGCAAGATATTACCATTAAGAACAAGTTCAATAGAACTCTTCCCCATTAGATGCCATTCCCGAAAGAACAACAAGAGTGACCTTACTCCAGAGATAAGGATTTAAAAATTGGATATTAGAAACCCACAAGAAGATGCGAACTGAGAACCAATCATTGAAAGTCTCTCATGAGATCAAGTTACTGAACAAAAAAACTATCTCATGGTAATAATACACAATATGTAATCATGAAGATCAAATATTGTGATCATCTTTTCTAAAATACAAACTTGTATGAACAAGAATTGATATGCTTAGAAGGAAGAATAATCATTTCCATAAGGATTTACACCAAGAATGGTTACCATAAGAGTATGAAAAAGATTCCTTGACAATAAAAACCAACATCCATGGCTTTGATAATTGCTTCTAACCTGTTATATTTAAGAATTTCAATCACAAATCAAGTCAGGTAATTAAGACTCATACATGTGGTAGCTAACCATATTCTTCTTCACCATAACTAGTTCAATTGAATTCAATACAAACTAGTTAGAGAGTTGTTCAATTGCTACAAGATCTTATGTAACTACATAAGATACAATTGAAACAAAGATGATTTGATTCGATTTAATCGGCTCATGAACTTTATAGTCACGGTTTGCATACTGCATTCCTAAGTAATTTAAGTTTCATGTTCAGAGCACATCTTTAGATCATAACCACTTAAGCTCACAAACAAGTTCGCGGACTTAAGACAACCGGCAGAGTTTTCCAAACTCAACAGAAAATCTCGGCAAAGTGACTTCCGCCAGTTCGCGGACTAGGTTCGCGGACTGAGTTCGCGGACTAACGCGCAAACGAGTTTTTGGAAAATCCCAGCATAAATTCTTGGTAAGAGAACTTCCTTCAGTTCGCGGACTTGGCAAATCCAATTCCTCCGGTTTCTCTCAATCAACAAAGTTCGAAAACTTCGGATTAAGGAATACATGGTTGTGTAATCTAAACTCTCATTCCAATCATTGAGACATTCTCAAAGGACGTTATATAACCGTTATTCACAGACCGTTTCACGTCAGAGCAATTCTCACAGTAATTGAAACTTTTCATGACTTTGGTCACTAGATAAAGATAAACTTGATCAAAGCGAAACGCTTTACCAACACATGTTTCGAGGAATATATAAGCGAGTTAAACTCAGCTCGAAACAATAAATTGTTCCACATATTCAGAAATTTCCCAACTTAATATGTGCACCCCAATTCTTTTGCAATCCTCACCGCATTTATTAGGGCTTCTTGGCGAGGATGCACTTTCAATACAATCAGGTTGTGTTGAGGTGAGCAAAATCTTGCTCACTACAGGTATTCGAAAAAAAATAATGCATGGGCTCTAGGAATTTAAAAACTTCCTTGAAACTTTCAATAAATGTTCCATACCTTTTTAAGATGTTATCCCTTGTCAAACTCTTGTCTGGGAGATCCTTCTTAATAGTACTCGTTGCTTTATTAGTCTTCTTTGGTACCCATTTCTGAGCAGCTTTTGGAGCAACGTATTTCTTTTTCTCCCCAATATAATTGTGAAACTTCTTTGGGGGAATACTGAAATAATTGATATTATGAGACTCAGTTTTTCTCTAGTTTGGAACATCAGATCTTGTCATCAGAATCATATCTGGTTTTATCTCGTTTAAGAAATCTGCAATTCCTTTGCAAGTGACCTGGTTTTCAACAATAAAAACAATGTTTAGTATAATGGAAAAAGTTATGTTTAGTATTACCTGAATGTGTATGTGCTTGCTTTGGAGCTTGGCAGGATTTCTTCTTTTCGCCATCCATAGTTGGTAGAGATACTTTACTTTTGTCAACCGTGGAAGGTTTTGGTTGAGAAGAATATTTAGATTTGACAAATTTTACCTCTTTGCAAATACTAGGAGCATCTATTCCTTCATAGCACAATCCTCGTGTATCACGATGAATTCTACATGCTTCCAATATCGAGGTTAATTTATCTGAGCTGCTATTTCTAGACAACCTCTCTTTTAAGCTCAAGTTTTCTTCTTCCAAACTTTTGACCTTCTCAAGTGCAATAACTAGATCATTCTTGGATGATTCACATTGAACTTTGAGATCTTCTCGTTCCGAATCAAATAACAAGTTCATCTCAATGTTTTCCAAGTTATCTATCTTTGCTTGAAGTGTAATTTCCCGATCTCGACCTTCGACAATTTCTTCTTTAAGCTTTCGTATTTTGTTGAGATAATCTCTTGCACCACTAGAATCAAGTTGGTCTTGCAAGTCTTTATTCCGACTACGAAGTCTGTCATATTGAACTTTCTCACTGAAAATGGTACTATCAGCTTCCAAAAGTTTCCGATGACATTCTTTAAGAAGATTATTAGCAACTGGATCAACATGGAACACTTCTTCGTCAGAATCAGAATCAGTATCCGAAAGAATTTTTCCAGAAGCTAATGCAACCTCGCCTATGAGCTCTTGAGGATTATAATAATCAGGACCATCATCAAGAGTACGCAAATCTACTGCATATGCCGATTGTCTACGACTTCAGCTAGGACATACTGCAGACAAGTGCCTGAAACCTCGACAGTTATAGCATTGTACATCATCATTGGGAGATGTTGCACCTTTAGAAAAACTCTTTTTTCCTATCTCACAAGAATTTTCTATATTGTCGAGGAGTAACATCCTTAGTATCTGGCGAACCAGATTTATCCTTAGAGGATTCAGAATTGTTTGCAGCTTTAAGAGAAATCACCTCTTTTCTAGCATGTTCATTATCAAAGATCTTTAACTTTCCAACAAGAGTATTTCTGAAGAGTGTAGAAAGATCGTTTGCTTCTTCAATGGCATATTTCTTAGAATCGTATCTAGATGGTAACGATCTGAGAATTTTCATCACAATGTCCTTTTCAGGAATAGTCTTACCCGATGCAAAAGATGCATTAACAATTTCAGACACTTTGTGATTAAACTCATCAAATGTTTCATCATCATACATGGGAAGGTTTTCCCAGTCAGATGCTAGGTATTGAAGCCTTGCTTCTTTTTCTGCGACATTCCCTTCGAATACGGTTTCTAAGATATCCCAAGCATCTTTAGACTTATTGCACGTAGTCACAT
The DNA here is from genome assembly GCF_003573695.1 of Papaver somniferum. Lineage (NCBI taxonomy): Eukaryota > Viridiplantae > Streptophyta > Magnoliopsida > Ranunculales > Papaveraceae > Papaver > Papaver somniferum. The sequence continues at coordinate 4,414,892 of NW_020621603.1, read as the reverse complement.
GGTGCTGAAGATCTGGGGTAATGGCATGTATGATGGCATTCACCGTTGGAATTTTGCTTTGCAGCAAGTATCTCGGCAGGACTGTATTCACCAATGTTCTTGGGAACGTTAACATCTCCAACTGCCACAACGGGAGCATCATAGCCATTAACTATATATACCCATGCTTCAAGATCACGTGCTTGAAGAAAAGCTCGCATAGAAATTTTCCACCATAGGTAGTTTGTGCCATCGAAGGATGGTGGTACGTTTATAGAGATAGCACCTCTGTCCATAGAATCATATTGCTACAAACACAGACTTATGAGGTCTTAGCGTGTTTTCCTGCTCTGATACCAATTGAAAAAGCGGGGTCTAACAACACCACCCAATATTTCAGCAATCTGAATAGACAAACTCCAATATACTTTCAAGAGAATCAACTAGACAGTTAGACTCAATCTATAAAAAGTATATCAAACAGTTTTATATCTCTATTTCTTAATTCAATCCGCAATCAGCAAATAGGGATTTGCTAGCCCGATTGAATATAAGAGGATTAACTTGAACGGTACCAAATACCAATTTTCAAGTGTCAATTAATTCACACAACAACCCTAAGGCCGGATACAAGAACTGATTGATCTTAACGTACAACCTGTGATATTTCTATTATATAAATAAAATATAATGCGGAAAAGAAATAACACAGACACTAGAATTTTGTTAACGAGGAAACCGCAAATGCAGAAAAACCCGGAACCTAGTCCGGAATAAACAACACTGATAATAAGATGTTACACACCAGTTTCCTACTACCTATTCAGACTAGATATAATACCTTCTTCAACACTTGTAGAACTCCTAGAAGAATACCGATTCTCTTTAGAAATTCTTCACACAAATCTTCTAGCAGAACCCAAGGTTCTCTTTAGAAGATACACCACCACGATTGATACGATTCGATATTTTTGTTTGCACAGAAACACCGGTTTGATTTCCCTTTAGATGTGAATCAAGGTTTTGAAAATCTTGTGTTTATTTTGATAAAAACAATTACTAGGTAAAAGTAATATCAAAACAAACTTGTATATTAGGGTTTTAACTTACGATCAGTATGCATACACACAAGGCGTTCGTGAACCTGATTTCCGTAAGTAAACTTGGGTGATTCCAAAGATCAATTTCCAAGTTAAGAAAACCCCAATAAATCTACCACAAGAACAACTAGAATAAATCTAGAGATATCTTGTTTAAAACTTCTCAAGGATTTTTACGAGATGCCTCAAAAGAAGTTTTTCTTTCTAGTGTCGATTTCGACTAACAAGTATTGGTATACGATCGGAAACTGAAATCTATCAAAACCTAGGGTTTATGATCAACAACTCTTGAATGGTTTTATATCAGAAGAGAAAACCTTAGAATAGACAAGAGGTGAAAAACCTATATTACAAGTTGTATGGTCAATCACGAAGATTAAATCCAACTTGGCTTTGTGATCCCCAATACAAATACTTTTATCTCACTCTCGTTCACGAAGAAGGAAGACATGGAAAACAACCTGCAGAGTTTACGCCAATTTTCCAAAGGGATGAAAAACGTGTAAACTCGCGAACTCATTATTTATAATGAACAATAGCTTGGAAGCTAAGCAAAGCTATTTTCCTTTTACAAGACTCTCCTAAATATGAAAGTCTTTCCTAAGCTAAAACTCTTGCCAAAATAATTAAATAAATAACTTTTTTAGCAAAAATTATATTTGTGTGAATAAATCACATTTTAACTTAGGCAGGAATCACAAACACTTTAATATGGAAATCAAAATTGTTTGGACCAATAGCTAACTTGCTTAGATAAGGAAACATCACCAATTTGACCAAAAATCCCTTTTGGTCACGCATTGGGCCCAAGTTCGCGGACCACTCCAAAGCCCATGGAATGTTTCCTACTAATGAACTTAAATCACTCATAACTTTATCGTTATAACTCGGAATTGAGTGATTCTTGGCTCATTTGATTCGCAAACTCATTCACTATAACATGAGATCCTTTATAGGGATAAAGGTTATTATCACCAAGGTCATGAATCAAATAACCTCAAGTATATATACATAAATGTACATTTACTGTCATCGTAATTGTTCGATGCAGTGATCATATATCTTGAAAGAATTAGAAAGGTATAATTGAACAAGAATCCAAATGAAATCAATCACATACCTTTGTGGATAAAGTACTTGATGATGTCTTCTTGTAGTTTTCAATCTTCAATCCTCATCCTTTAAGGATAGCTTCGATTCAACTTCTTAGACCTAATCTAGTCTGAAACTATCTTTAATATGCTAAATCAAGAATGCATTTTGGCAACTAAAATAGACAACTAAATTGACATACCAACGCTAGTGGGTTCAACCGAGCAGGGCTCTAACAATCTCCCCCTTTGTCAATTTTAGTGACAAAACCATTTTACATATGGCTTGTACTTGTTAAAAGTAAAAACGACAATCTTGATTTCCTTGGTTCTTCAACTCTTCATGTGTTCATCCTGTACTTGTTGAAGATCCATCATAGTATTATTACACAGCATCAAAGTTTCATTGTATCACAACTTTGACAATAATACTACGGTGATATGTATCACTCCCCCTTAGTCAATACTCCATCTCACATGGAAATCACTCCCCCTTACACAATGATCCGAAAACCATATGTATATGTAGTAGAACTACACATTAATTCTCCCCCTTTTTGTCAATAAAATTGGCAAAGGGACAAGAACGGGATCCTAATGAAATTTTCGAGAAGAGAAGTTTCATAGACTTAGAAGAAAAAAATACATACCATCTTAATTTAGATGCAATCATGAAGCCGAAGCTAAATGCAATCATCAAGGAGTTTTAAGATACAAGATAACCCCCATAAAATTCCAAAGCCGCACACCCCGCAAGATATTACCATTAAGCACAAGTTCAAAAGAACTCTCCCCCATTAGATTCCATTCTCGAAAGAACAACAAGAGTGACCTTACTCCAGAGATAAGGATTTAAAAATTGGATTTTAGAAAACCCACAAGGAGATGCGAACTGAGAACCAATCATTGAAAGTCTCTCATGAGATCAAGTTACTTATCAAAAGAACTATCTCATGGTAATAATACACAATATGTAATCATGAAGATCAAATATTATGATCATCTTTTCTAAGATACAAACTTGTATTAACAAGAATTGATATGCTTAGAAGGAAGAATAATCATTTCCATAAGGACTTACACCAAGAATGGTTACCATAAGAGTATGAAAAAGATTCTTTGACAATAAAAACCAACATCCATGGCTTTGATAATTGCTTCTAACCTATTATATTTAAGAATTTTAATCACAAATCAAGTTAGGTAATTAAGACTCATACATGTGGTAACTAACCATATTCTTCTTCACAATAACTAGTTCAATTGACTTCAATACAAACTAGTTAGAGAGTTGTTCAATTGCTATGAGATCTTACGTAACTACACAAGACACAATTGAAACAAAGATGATTCGATTCGATTGAATCGGCTCATGAACTTTATAGCCACGATTTACATACTGCATTCCTTAGTAATTTATGTTTCATGTTCAGAGCATATCTTTAGATCATAACCACTTAAGCTCACAAATAAGTTCGCGGACTTAAGAAAACCGGTAGAGTTTTCCAAACTCAGCAGAAAATCTCGGTAATGAAACTTCCGCCAGTTCGCGGACTAACACGCAAACCAGTTTTTGGAAAATCCCAGCAGAAATTCTCGGTAAGAGAACTTCCGTCAGTTCGCGGATTTGGCAAAGCCAATTCCTCCGGTTTTTCTGAATCAACAAAGTTCGGAAACTTCGGATTAAGGAATACATGGTTATGTAATCTAAACTCGCATTCTAATCATTGAGACATTCTCAGAGGACGTTATATAGCCGTTATTCACAGACCGTTTCACGTCAGAGCAATTCTCACAGTAATTGAAACTTTTCATGACTTTCGTCACTAGATGAAGATAAACTTGATCATAGCGAAACGCTTTACCAACACATGTTTCGAGGAATATATAAGCGAGTTAAACTCAGCTCGAAACAATGAATTGTTCCACATATTCAGAAATTTCCCAACTTAATATGTGCGCCCCAATTCTTTTGCAATCCTCACCGCATTTATTAGGGCTTCTTGGTGAGGATGCACTTTCAACACAATCAGGTTGTGTTGAGGTGAGCAAAATCTTGCTCACTACAGGTATTCAAAACAAAATCATGCATGGATTCTAGGAATTTAAAAACTTCCTTGAAACTTTCAATAAATGTTCCATACCTTTTTAAGATGTTATCCCTTTTCAAACTCTTGTTTGGGAGATCCTTCTTAATATTAATCGTTGCTTTATTAGTCTTCTTTGGTACACATTTCTGAGCAGCTTTTGGAGCAACGTATTTCTTTTTCTCCCCAATATAATTGTGAAACTTCTTTGGGGAAATACTGAAAGAACTGATATTATGAGACTCAGTTTTTCTCCATTTTGGAACATCAGATCTTGTCATCTTAACAAAATCATATCTGGTTTTATCTCTTTAAGAAATCTACAATTCCTTTGCAAGTGACCTGGTTTTCCACAATAAAAACAATGTTTAGTATAATGGAAAAAGTGATGTTTAGTATTACCTGAATGTGTATGTGCTTGCTTTGGAGATTGGAAGGATTTCTTCTTTTCGTCATCCGTAGTTGTAGAGATACTTTACTTTTGTCAACCGTGGAAGGTTTTGGTTGAGAAGAATATTGAGCTTTGAAAAATTTTACCTCTTTGCAAATACTAGGAGCGTCTATTCCTTCATAGCCCAATCCTCGTGTATCATGATGAATTCTACATGCTCCCAATATCGAGGTTAATTTATCTGAGCTGCTATTTCTAGACAAACTCTCTTTTAAGCTCAAGTTTTCTTCTTCTAAACTTTTGACCTTATCAAGTGCAATAACTAGATCATTCTTGGATGATTCACATTGAACTTTGAGATCTTCTCGTTCCGAATCAAATAAAAAGTTCATCTCAATGTTTTCCAAGTTATCTAGCTTTGCTTGAAGAGTAATTTCCCGATCTCGACCTTCGGAAATTTCTTCTTTAAGCTTTCGTATTTCGTTGAGATAATCTCTTGCACCACTAGAATCAAGTTGGTCTTGCAAGTCTTTATTCCGACTAGGAAGTCTGTCATATTGAACTTTCTCACTGAAAATGGTACTATCAGCTTCCGAAAGTTTCCGATGACATTCTTTAAGAAGATTATTAGCAACTGGATCAACATGGAACACTTCTTCGTCAGAATCAGAATCAGTATCCGAAAGAATTTTTCCAGAAGATAATGCAACCTCTCCTATGAGCTCTTGAGGATTATAATATTCAGGTCCATCATCAAGAGTAGGCAAATCTGTTTCATATGCTGATTTTCTACGGCTCCAGCTAGGACATACTGCAGACAAGTGCCCGAAAGCTCGACAGTTATAGCATTGTACATCATCATTAGGAGATGTTGCACCTTTGGAAAAACTCTTTTTCCTGTCTCTCAAAATTTTTCTAAATTGTCGAGGAGTAACATCCTTAGTATCTGGCGAACCAGATTTATCCTTAGAGGATTCAGAATTGTTTGCAGCTTTAAGAGAAATCACCTCTTTTCTAGCGTGTTCATTATCGAAGATCTTTAACTTTCCAACAAGAGTATTTATGGAGAGCGTAGAAAGATCGTTTGCTTCTTCAATGGCATATATTTCTTAGAATCGTATCTAGATGGTAACGATCTGAGAATTTTTATCACAATGTCCTTTTCAGGAATAGTCTTACCTGATGCAAAAGATGCATTAACAATTTCAGACACTTTGTGATTAAACTCATCAAATGATTCATCATCATACATGCGAAGGTTTTCCCAGTCAGATGCTAGGTATTGAAGCCTTGCTTCTTTTTCTGCGGCATTCCCTTCGAATACGGTTTCTAAGATATCCCAAACATCTTTATACTTATTGCACGTAGTCACGTGGTGCTGAAGATCTGGGGTAATGGCATGTATGATGGCATTCACCGTCGGAATTTTTCTTTGTAGCAAGTATCTCGGCAGGACTGTATTCACCAATGTTCTTGGGAACGTTTACATCTCCAACTGCCACAACGGGAGCATCATAGCCATTAACTATATATACCCATGTTTGAAAATCACGTGCTTGAAGAAAAGCTCGCATAGTAATTTTCCACCATAGGTAGTTTGTGCCATCAAAGGCTGGTGGTACGTTTATAGAGATAACACCTCTGTCCATAGAATCATATTGCTACAAACACAGACTTATGAGGTCTTAGCGTGTTTGCCTGCTCTGATACCAATTGAAAAAGCGGGGGTCTAACAACACCACCCAATATTTCGTATGGCAATCTGAATAGACAAACTCCAATATACTTTCAAGAGAATCAACTAGACAGTTAGAATCAATCTATAAAAAGTATACCAAAGATTTTTATATCTCTATTTCTTAATTCAATCCGCAATCAGCAAATAGGGATTTGCGAGCCCGATTAAATATAAAAGGATTAACTTGAACGGTACCAAATACCAATGTTCAAGTGTCAATCAATTCACTCAACAACCCTAAGGCCGGATACAAGAACTGATTGATCTTAATGTACAACCTGTGATATTTCTATTATATAAATAAAATATAATGCGGAAAAGAAATAACACAAACACCAAAATTTTGTCAACGAGGAAATCGCAAATGCAGAAAAACCCCGGGACCTAGTCCAGAATAAACACACACTGATAATAAGTTGTTACACCAATTTCCTACTACCTATTCGGACTAGATGTAATATCTTCTTCAGCACTTGTAGAACTCCTAGCAGAATACCGATTTTCTTTTGAAATTCTTCACACAAATCTTCTTGAAGAACCCAAGGTTCTCTTTAGAAGATACACCACCACGATTGATACGATTCGATATTTTGTTTGCACAAAAACACCGGTTTGATTTCCCTTTAGATGTGAATCAAGGTTTTGTAAATCTTGTGTTTATTTTGATAAAAACAATTACCAGGTAAAAGTAATATCAAAACAAACTTGTAGATTAGGGTTTTAACTTACAATCAGTATGCGTACACACAAGGCGTCCGTGAACCTGATTTCCATGAGTAAACTTGGGTGATTCCAAAGATCAATTTCCAAGTTAAGAAAACCCTAATAAATCTACCACAAGAACAACTAGAATAAATCTAGAGATATCTTGTTTAAAACTTCTCAAGGATTTTTACGAGATGCCTCAAAAGAAGTTTTTTTTTCTAGTCTCCGATTTCGACTAACAAGTATTGGTATACGATCGGAAACTGAAATCTATCAAAACCTAGGGTTTATGATCAACAACTCTTTAATGGTTTTATATCAGAAGAGAAAACCTTAGAATAGACAAGAGGTGAAAAACCTAGATTACAAGTTGTATGATAAATCACGAAGATTAAATCCAACTTGGCTTTGTGATCCCCAATACAAAGACTTTTATCTCACTCTCGTTCACGAAGAACGGAAGACATGGAAAACAACCTGCAGTGCTTACGCCAATTTCCCAAAGGGATGAAAAACGTGTAAACTCGCGAACTCATTATTTATAATGAACAATAGCTTGGAAGCTAAGCAAAGATATTTTCCTTTTAAAAGACTCTCCTAAATATGAGAGTCTTTCCTAAGTTAAAACTCTTGACAAAATAATTAAATAAAGGGGATTTTGTGTTTCCCCCTCAAAAAAGATACATAATTTGCATTACCCCCTTTTTAAATCAGTAATAGGTGAAATCCCCTCTACGTTAACTTTTCCGTCATTACCTGGTTAAGTTGGCACATGTGACATGCACGTGCGTAATTTTCCCTGATTAGACATGTATGCCCTCCAAAACGTGTCACGCATAGATTAACAAGGCAGAACAAAAATCAATTGAACGGGACTCATCATTATTATCCCTCATTCTTCTTCATTTCTCCTCCTCAGTGCTCATATATCTAATACATCGCCGCCATTAGAGAACAACACAATACATATATTGTTTTGTAATTCTAGCAATTACATTAAACATATCGATAGGAGTTGGTCAAGTTATTAAGCAGAGAAACAAGGATTGAAAATTGCTTGATGTCATTGACTTCTTTTGATGAGTAATGGCAGTTTTGATAAGAACTTGGGTCTGTATAATGGGTTGATCACGTTGATTTATATAGATAAAATGACAGTTATTTATGAATGTTTTGGGTGTTTGAGAAGATTTAGGACAATGGATTTCTCTAATCCAAATTTGCAGAGTGAGGAAAAGCTAATCTAACAAGAGATGGGCTATCTCTTGGTTACCAGTTGCACGCACACAGCGTGTTTGTGATGTTGGTGGACGGTGGTGCCAAATTCAAACCCAGATCCAAACAAAACCCCCACAAATTTGATACCCTTGCTACCAAATTCAAACTCAAATCAAACCCAATGGTTCTTATCCTTTAGAACTTTAAAATAGCTCTCAATCAGCCATCTTTAATCTTCAATATGGACGACACCTTCTCTACTTGGATTTTTGACCATAAATTCGAGTTCTTATTACAGAGAAATTAGATGAAGAAGAAGACCAAACGAAAAAGAGAGTTCACTACAGGGTATTTTGGGGTCTCTCATATTTAATATTTTATTATAACACACGCCTGCACTTCACGTGCTTACTTAACTGGGTGATGATGGAAAAGTTAACTTAGAGGGGGTTTTACCTATTAGTGATTTGAAAAGGGGGTAATGCAAATTATGTATCTTTTTTGAGGGGGAAACACAAAATCCCCCTTAAATAAATAACTTATTTAGCAAAAATTATATTTATGTGAATAAATCACATTTTAACTTAGGCAGGAATCACAAACACTTTAATATGGAAATCAAAAGTGTTTGGACCAATAGCTAACTTGCCTAGATAAGGAAACATCACCAACTTGACCAAAAATCCTTTTAGTCACGTATTGGGCCCAAGTTCGCGGACACTCCAAAGCCCATGGAATGTTTCCTACTAATGAACTTAAATCACTCATAACTTTATCGTTATAACTCGGAATTGAGTGATTCTTGACTCATTGGATTCGCAAGCTCATTCACTATAACATGAGATCCTTTATAGGGATAAAGGTTATTATCACCAAGGTCATGAATCAAATAACCTCAAGTATATATACATAAATGTACATTTACCGTCATCGGAATTGTTCCATGTAGTGAGCATATATCTTGATAGATTAGAAAGGTAGAATTGAACAAGAATCCAAATGAAATCAATCACATACCTTTATTGATGAAGTACTTGATGATGTCTTCTTGTAGTCTTCAATCTTCAATCTTCATCCTTTAAGGATAATTTTGATTCAACTTCTTAGACCTAATCTAGTCCGAAACTATCTTTAGTATGCTAAATCAAGAATTCATTTTGGCAACTAAAATTGACAACTAACTTGACATACCAACGCTAGTGGGTTCAATCGAGCAGTGCTCTAACAGTTGAGGTGTAGCTTCAGATGAAGCAACAACAACTTCTTTCCCTTTGCTTTGAAAAACAATTTTTTTTTCTTCTTCAATCTCTTCTTCATCATCATATTCTTCCTCGTGTGGTGCATCCCTAATCACATGTGCACCTTCCAATATCACCGGTAGTTCAAATTGTTCCCCATGAATTCGTAGATCATTTTCCATGTATTAGAAAACATTATCTTCCTCTTGAGGTGCTTCAAGATATCTTGAGATACTTCATTCAATCTTATCCTTCTTTTTCTTAGCATCCTTGTGGGGACCTCTATAATCTACCCCACAATGAATTTTACGACGAGGTATAGGAGTATCTTTTGGCGTTAGATCATTTCCTCTATTCTTTTTAGCCTTTACTCTATAAGGATTCTTGCAAATTACAAGAAATAGAACTTACAGAATCAAACACAAGTCAATCTGATTTTTTTTTTAGGGTTCAGGATTATTTATGGCTTGGTTCACTTATATAAAAAAACAGACCGTAAAACACTTACGGTTCACCAAGAAAATCGAAGCCAACCGTAACCATTTTTTTGAGGATACATGAAAAATTAATACCACATGCAAATCAAATTTTACGGTTTGGATTCATCCAAACATAACCGTAATATCTTCATAAACTATACTTACAGTTAGCGAAGCCAACCGTAACACTTTTAGAAACACAACTGAAACCCTAATTTGACTTCGATTTCATTCAATCTAACCTATTTTAAGCAAAAAACGAGTAAAAAAAGATGGGTTATCGATTAATACCTAACATAAACTTGTTGAGGAGTTTGAAATCGCAATTCTTCAAATTCCTGACTCGGTTGTTGGTGTTGAATTTGATCGTCCAGTGGTTTATTGAGATGTTGATTATCAGTACAATCAATTTGTTTCTTCCTCATCTTTAGTAGAGGTTTCAATCCACGATGTTAAGCTTTTCGGATCGTTGATTAATTGAAAACGATGAAGTGAATTCAAATTATTGTGAAGGAGAGGAAGAGAAAGAGGAGAGGAAGAGGAGCAGTGAGTGAAAGATTATGTTTTACTGTGAATATAAAAGATTAGGTATTTAAGTTTTTATTTTAGTTAAAGGGTAATCTAGACATTTTGTATTTGTATTAGGATATCCCATAAACATTTTTTGAACACTAGGAATCCAAGTGAAGTCATTCTATGAGGATGTGAAGCCCCAATATTAGAGCAACTGCAGCGTTGAGTTACTATATTCTCAAACTCTCAAGCCATATATGGCTTTTTTGGATTAGCAAATTGGTGTGCGTCGTAGTAGGATAGATATCAACGTAGTTAATATCACCGTTTCCGCATAAACATTAACAAGAAATGCGTCCAACTCAAACAAAATTAATAATTGAGTGTGGTCTGAAAGTAATCTATAATTGCATCTGTTATTGCACGCGTTTTAAAAAACCGTTTGTTTGGTAGACGATGAGTAAAATTATGTTTGACAAAACGGTATCAAAAACTACGTTTCATTCCATCCGCTATTTATACACACGTTCAGTGGATGACGTATATTTAAATTACGTTGTTTCTTTTGGCCATTATTTATAAAACCGTTTAGTTAAACGAGTTTTATAACAACGTCTTACCTAGGCGTATTTTAAAGTTACGTTTAGGCACGTGCTCCTTTGTGGTTTACAAAGATAGATTATTCTTAAATAGTGTGCTTAATGTTTGTTAATTCAACTTATAACTGGTCGATTAGTTTTTTTTTATTCTTTTTTATCAGGTTTTGTTTTTACAATTTATGCTCGAGGAATTTTGGGCGTTCTGATTAGCCCTCTTCTCAATATTTAATCTTTTCATAGTTTAATGTATAGAATAAGAACAAAGGAGAATATTAGTTAATAAATATTTAAAACAAGAAAAGCCATGTTATCAGATAATTAAAAGAGCTCTAATTAAAAAGTGTACCAAAGACAAATTTATAAACAACGTCCTTCAACTGGAAGTGATTATAAATTGCGTTCAAAAGAGAACGACATTAATAATTACGTGTAGTCAAACGTAATTTATAGGAACTTCTCACTTTGAGAAGGGGTTATAGAAATCATTTAGTTGGGACGAGTTTTACAACCACGTCCAACAAAACGCGGATTTTAATTACGTCTCAGTCAGACGGATATATACCGTGCGTTCCGTGTTGTACGCATTTAAAATGAACGTTTATAGAAACGTTTTCTTAAAGGTCGTTTAAGCCACACGGATTCTTAAATGGCGTTATGTTAATAAACGTAGTTTAAAACAGCGTTTATGGGTATACGTTATTTTAAATTTCGTTTAATGTCACACGGGACTTATAATTTCGTGAAGCTATATATGAGATTTGCTATAAAAAGTTTTCATATATGGACACTCCGTTTAAAAATATGGAAATATAGGTTAGCAGCTGGGAATGTGCTGTTTTTGTTGTCATATATGACTTATAGCAACAACACTAAAGTTGCTTTTAGGTTTCTAAAATAAATAAAAAAGCTATATTAATTGGTGGGTACACTTCCAGACTGGTGCTAGAGGAAACGGAAGAGAGTCGATCATATATTTACAAACAAGTAACCCCCAGTGAGTTTGATTTAAACTAAGCTCTATACCTTAATTATCGTATATCTTATCTTATACTATAATAAAGAAAAGGTGTCTTTTCAACGGACCGATAAGATATTATCGATGTACCCTTCCGTGTTTTTAAGATGCTGAAATAGCTACTCTGTGCTTTTGATTATTCAGCTGCAGATGAATCTGAAAGAACCCTCCTTATTCATGATTATTCAGCCGTATCTTCATGAGATTTTGGTGAAATCTGAAAGGACCATTTCTGATTTCTACTTCCCAAACAAAACCATCGATTTCTTATTTCAAATCACACACAAAAATCTTCTCTGTTCATAATCACAGTACTTTTCCCCCAAATTAATCACAATATTATTTCCCCAAATCAAAATCGTCAAAATGATTGAACCATAGTTGAAGAGCTGATACAATAACTTAACATCAACAGGAGAAATTACAATCTGAAAAATTAACCCATTGTCGTGTTGGTGTTTGATTATAAGGAGAAATCACATCGAATAGAATTGAGGAATTTTTATGTTTTATTTTAAGGTAACAGGTTTATTGATTATTTGTATTATTGATTCGGTTAATCATTTCGGTTATTTAAATCTGGGTTTTGGTTATCAGTTGAAGAGCTGATTTCGGATATCACTTGAATTTCAGTTAAACTCTAATTTTTAGTTAGGGGTCAAGTGTTTAGATGTTTTCCCCATACATATAATTGTTTGTTGAAATGCCCAATAGAAAAATAATGTTCATTTTTTTTATTTGGTTCTTAAAGAAGTCATGTGATTATGTAACAAATGATGTCTAATTTTGAATTTTTGAGTTGTGCTTTATAGGTATCGAAGCAAGAACTCATGGTAATGGAGGAATGCACAGGGGTGAGAACTTCAGGTGAGGGTTACATGACATTCTTAGACTACTTCATAATCATTGTCGAAATGCCTTTCACTCTTTCTGTATATTGTTCAATAGCCACTTTATACCATGTTATTATGATATTGACTTCTTATCTAGCTTCCAAGGAAAATTCATATGAATAATCAGCTTGATATCCTACAGTTATCACTATCCTTCAGTTATCCTTCATATGATTTGGTGTGATCATTGACCAAAGAAAAGGGACCAAGAAATCAATCCTCAAATGCAGTTTCCACTGCTTTTAAATCCCTAGAGCAAGATGTTGAGATTATTAGTCCCACATTGTCTGGGCAGTCTAAGATCCTGCGGTTTATAATCTCTTAGGGCCTCTCCACTCATGGCCAATTGGTTTTGAGTTGGATGCCCGTATTCTAACTTGGTATCAGAGCAGGCTATTTGTGACGAGTCATATGACCGCGCCTTTACTCCGCGTCACCCGATTTAATTGTTCACGTGTTAGACCCAACGAGGCTACACATGAGGGGGCATGTTGAGATTATTAGTCCCACATTGTCTGGACAGTCTAAGATCCTGCGATTTATAATCTCTTAGGACCTCTCCACTCATTGCCAATTGGTTTTGAGTTGGATACAAGAAAACACAATACCCAAAAACTCATAGATGGTCCCCCTAACTTTTCTGGAAGCCAAGTAAGGTATCAATAGAATTTTCCAAAGTTGACATTTTCTAGATTCGAGGTTGCAAACAAAATTGATAGTAATAATCTCGAGTTGTCATTGTCTGGCATTCAGCATGTGACAGACCAAGAGAATATGAGCACTGTTTTATGAGCTAATTTTTAGAATTTAGTTAATGTTATTAGGATGCCCCATGAAAAGTAAGTATAAGTCTTTTATTCTGTACAAAGTAATTTTGTTATGCTGCTCATTGACGACAACGAGACAGAAGAGTCATTGCCATTATAGCAAAGCCTGTAACGAAAAGACAAAGGGCATATCTTATCTTATACTAATACTAGGGTATCAACCAGGCCTTCCGCCTGGTCTCAACCTCTCGTGCGCCTTCGGCGCGTTGGACTTCATAATTTGATTACTCTTCCGGCAATTCCTTTGGCACCTAGGATGTTCAAGATGGTTAAATTGAAATGAATTAGGATTAACACTATAAACTACTTATATAGAAAAATTTGAATGTCGCGTCCAAAAGACTTCAGCTCATAATTTTGCATCGAACTTAAAATGTTTATTCCGCACTTCATTCTTAGGTAATTAACAATAGATTGGAAACAAGATTTGGTCGCGCTTTTGGCATATCCAAATCCTTTCCACTCATTTGATATACTTAATGATGTGAATCCATATTTTCACTACATATTAAATGATAAAAGTCATCAAAAAGTATTGATTTATGCGGCAGAAGCTGGTGTGAGCATATTATGGGTTCTGTAATCCAAGGCATAAAAAAGTGTACAATTTTGCTGAGCTTCAAATGTTTGCAACACAGTCCTTTGCCTTATAGAAATGAATGTTTATTATTCCCCCAATCATGTTTAATATTCAGAAGTCTCCCCATCAAGTTGATTTTCTGACATTGTGTTAATGGTGAGACTTCTGAATGAACTTTGTTAATTGTTGTGCACTGTCATCATCTCCAGATTTCAGGACCCTGGGATGCAGGGATATCAAGCTTCCCTTCACAATAAACGCTTATCTATTGATCTTCACTGTAATTGGTTTTATTGGTGTGCTTTACGTTGAAGCTGGAGGAGTTGGAGTCTAACAGTTAACAGTTAGCTCGAGGGAACCTTCCCCTGACAGAAAATTTGGTAAGTCGTGCTTCTGTTTCTTCAAAGTTTGTTATTCTTTAAATTTTGCTAATAATCTTATTTTATTCTCTGGGTTCTCAGAATTTGTGTTTAGTATTATATATTTTCTTCAATCGGGTATGTATGCATCTGTGGAAACAGATCATACTGAGTTCAGCGTCTCTGGTGACAGTTAATTTATCATCTACTGAATTTTTATAGTTGGTGGATCATTCTACTTGAAGTTTTTTATTGCCGGCCGTCCGAAGGAAGTTGCTTGCTTGGTATTGATGAGTCCACAATGTCGCATGTATATTTCAGATCCTTTTTATATCAGAATTCAAAGATGCAGTCTCCATAATTAAACATTTTATTGAGTTCAGGGTATCTGATGACATCTAAGTAATAATCCAGTGAATGCATAGTTTGTAAGTCATTCTCCTTGAGGTATTGTTTTCATATTGCAGGCTATCTTAAGGCATTTTCTTACTTGGTATTGATGATTTAACAATGTCGTTGTGTCGTTATCTGCATAAAGAATTGATAAAAAGCCAAGGAGCTGTTCACTTTTCACTTTCATATTGAGTTCATTGCGTCAGGTTGTCGAATTCTTTGCCTTGGAACCTTTTTTACTTGAGATACAGATTAAAGGGGTTCATTTGATCAACATCTATAGGTGGAAATGCATTTGCACAGGGCAGAGACGAAGTCGAGCCACACCAAATCATAAATCCTAAGCATGGTTAAAAGTAAAGAAAAATGATGGTTTTCGGGTCCATCCGGTGCGTAGCACGGGCACAAAATCTAGTATCAATAAAGAAAAGCAAATGTCTTCGCAATATATCTCACTATTTACCAAGAGCCTCACTTGCTTTAAACTTTCTAGTTTCAATGTAAGGAGCTGTAAGAACTTGCCTCGACGCTTTAAAAATAGGGATACGATGAGTGGCATGAAAAAGACCAACATCAAACGAAACAGGCAAAAGGGAGAGACAGAGCCGACGTGAGAGAAGGCTCGGTTATCACATGCCATTTATCTGATCATGAGTTCGTCGTACCACATCCTGCAATTAAAAAAAAAATATGTTCAAACATCTTCAAACCCCCAAGGGATTGTAATTAATAAATTTTTTATAGTTGAATATGAGAAACAATATTGATCATCAATAATACAGATAGAAAGACACCAAAGCCAAAAAAACAAAAGAAACACGAATAGCTGTTATTAAAAATTTCAAGTTCCATAAATTCATGCACATTAAAAGGAGAACCTACCCTGCCAAATGCCAAAACTTATTTCAATCTTTGGTCTAGTACTCACCAGAATACACCAATGAAGCGGCAATGCCAAATTAGCAACATTGAGGTGTTATGTGATAGGACGATTAGTAAGTATGGCTCATCACAGTAATTCCAAGAATATGTATCTCATTTTGCTTACTGGAAAATCGTTTTCTTTAAATATGCCTGATCCGGTACTAACGATGACCTCCATTTCAACCTGCGATGAACAAAAATTTTAAATACTATAGGAAGCAGTCCAAAAGGTCATTAGCCCAAAGCGCACTGTACCATCAAAATTACACTACGTTTCATTGAAAACTAAGAAAGTTAAAGTTTTTTCCTTTGGGCAACATGTTTTTCCTTACTGCTTTCTTCAAATATAATAGAGCATTAATACATCAAATTATAAACTAAAAGAGAATACGACAACAGAGAAAAATGGAAAAAAAAAAAGGTCAAATAAAAATCACTTCAACTCAACAACAACAAAATTAAGGGAAAGCAAGAGATTAAGTACTAAACAGTAAAATTTGAAACAGTAGAAAAGTTAAATGTATGAAGAATTTCAATGATTCTAAAATCAACCATATATTTAGGGAAGATTCAATAAGCAATTCTTTTAATGGCATCTTCTTGATTATTTCGTCACGTCGTCTTCAATGAGTGCAATTTTCGACTAAAAACTTCCCAAGGTGTGGTACATTTTAAGTTCTGCTAGGAGTGCCCTTCTTGAAGCATCATTTAAGTATATTTTCAATGACGCGAACCTACATAAGTTCCTTCGGGCACAGTAAGTAGTTCGGTGTGCATTTTGTGGATATTATTTTTGAAGAATTTCTGTGCTGGCTTGAGTACATTGAAGAGTACACCCAAAGTATGTGATTCTGCAAGTACGTAATTGAATAATTGATTTGTGAAACTCAGTTACATTTACAACAACTAACCATATGAACAAAATCCTGGGAAATAAAGGATGTTAAGAGGGACCAAAGAGAACTTCAGACTGAAAGTTACCCTTCTTTGTACAACAACACGATATACAACCCGAATCTCCAATGGAGCCTGGGAGACCTCACAAACAAAATCTGCACGTGTTATCAGTTTATTGGTGTCCGAAGTTTGTAATGGTTTCAGCGGTACAAAACAATAAATTTGTCAAAAGTGAGTAGTTTTCAGACAAATAACTTGTTCTCTGAAATATAATAGTAACTGAATTTTGCAACAATTCATAGAAATGTGGGAGAAGTTGCCGAAGAAAGCATTTTTATGAATGATTTTGGTCAGCAAATGACAATTAGTACAACAAAATTAAGTCGAAGCAGGAAATGATAGTTATAGACGTTATCACCATTAGTAAAATCCACTATTGAACTGCAATACTTGTGAAAAATTGTATTTGAGAAGGAAGACTAATCTCACCTGTAAAATAAAGAAGAATTCCACCGGCGTATCAAGTCCACCAAAACCAATATGTTTCTTTCTAAATTTCTCAACTTAATCATCATAAAATGAAATGGATGATTACCTGACTATAAATGTTAGCATTATCACGCCAACAAAACCCAAGTATGGATGTTTTTTTCATTCCTCTACTCCTTAATGGTGTTTTGCATTCCCCATTTTCACTGTTCCCACTGTCACCTGCAAAATTCACATCAACAAACTAAGTTCTTCTTTAATTACATCAAATCCACCGTTTACAAATCGAAATCATGTGTGTAACTTATTACCTTGAACGGGAAGGTGGCTCATCATGTGCAAGATGAAGTTGGCCACCAGAAAACCCTCTCATTCTTCTCTGTATATGCTTTATGGATTTTGCGAGACGGTTGGTGGTGTAACTTATGCCCACACCAACGTCGCTACGGCAGAGAAAGAGAAAGAATCCAGAAACCCTGTAATACGGCCATTCAACTGTGAAGAAGAAATCAAATGCAAAAGAATTTTTCTGAAGTAATTGAGAGCTAACTAATTACGATTTCCAAGGGATATAGGATTCCTAATTAACCGCTTGGGATTTGTACGCCTGGGCAAAATTTTGAACAACTTTTATGCAGCAGTTCTCCACGTATTAAAACTGCCAAAACAAACCACCAAGATTTGATTAGGACGCGACACGTTTTAGAGTGTTAAAACTGTTTGGGATCGAAGAAACAAAGAACGGCGGATTAGTGCGCAAATCTGAAAACTGACGCTGCAGATCTTCTCCAACTGAACTAAAGGATCACGACCACTATTTGTCTTTCCAAAGCTCCATCCCGACCACTCTTTGTCTCCCCCCAAAAGGCAACTGCGTCATAGTTAATTGGTAAAAAAAAGAGGTAATTATTTGGTGAAGATTTTTTCCTTCACAAAAATGCCCCTCTGGGTTTTTAAATTTCTCTTCTAAAGTTCCATAAAAAAGCAAGGAAAAAAGGATGAATTTGTCAAACGTCGACAAAATGCTTGCGATTCGAATCTTGTCGTCCCCATTTTAACTTTCATTTTTTCGTGACATTTTCTTTCTTTCGTATCTAAAGAAGAAAATTCTTCATTCAGAAATTAGTTTTCATCCCGAATTGGATCTCTATTCCAATTAGTTCTCAAATCTGACTACACTATTACATAGATTATCTTATTCAATTCGTAGGATTTTAATCGGAAAATCTCGGTTTTAATTTCATGTCCCTATCTTTACATCAATTGTCTTCGTCCCAAATATGATTTTGTAAAATCACAGTGGGGTTTGAAAATTTATTCGGTGGTAGTAGATTCATCAAAATCAAAAATTTAATCAGAGTGCAATTCTGATCTTCTACAAGCTTGAGAGGAGAAAGATTCATCAAAATGAAAATAATAGCCCAAGTGAACCACTCTAATTTTGGTAGATTCAAAGTTAGGGTTCTTCTTTTCCCATTTTTTACACAGATTTTTCTTTTATTTATCGCAGCGCCATCGTCTTTGGTAAATTTATGTTCGAGATTTGATGTTTGGATAACATATCAACCTATGGGACTATATCGATTTCCAGTAGTGTGTTCTTTCAATTAATCGGTCAATATATTTTGGGAATACGACAAAATTTTTTAATGCTTCTGTTTCATTTTATGAAACATGGATCCTACCGTGGAATTAGAAGCAAAACCAAGTAAGTATAATTTTTTTTTTATTGATGAGAAATAATTTTCTGTCAAAATGAGTTTTTTCTTAATCACATATACTATATCTTATTGGTAACTTCATATCAAAGCTTTGGAACTACTAACAATGTCTTTTTAAAACAACCCTGTTAAAGGGGTAGGGGGTTCCATTAGTGGGGCAGCAGTGTGATAACAATGTCCCTCTAGTTGGCTAGGGGATGTTTTATAGGGGGTGTAAATTGACTAGATTACCTTCCCCATTTTTTAACTTAAATCAAAGCTAAATTGAAAATTTGTTTTTTTTTCTTCTTCTCTTCTCCTCCTCCCATCAACTGTAACCTCCATTAAAACTCAAAATTTCATCATCTTCGATTACTCGACGATTCGAAAATTAATCAAGTGCAGTGTAATGACTTATATGAGGTATGTTTTGAAAAACCCAGTTACGATTTGGTTTATTTTGTTCGATTTAAGTTTAATTTCTATAAAAAATTAGGGTTTTAGATGAAAATTGAAATTCAAATTTCTGGGTTTATTTGAGTTACGGTTGATTTGAACTCAATTACGAACCATAACTGGAGATTTTGATGTTGTTACGGTTGGTAATTGAACTATTACCAACCGTATGTTCTTATATCTGAGAATTTTCTTCAGTTACGCTTTTTTTCAACCATAAGTGAACTTACGGTTGATGTCGATACCAGAATTACGAACCGTAAATAACCCTGGAACCCAGAGTTCATAAAGGTCACCAATTACGGTCCATAACTAAAATTCGAGATGAACCGTAAACACTGTTACGGTTGATAATCATTTTAGTTTACGAACCATAACTAAGTTATGGTTCATCTCGAGCATTTGGTTATCAACCGTCACTGGTTTTACGATTGGGTTTTCCCCAAATTTAACCAGTTACGGTTGGTAGTTCATATTTTACAAACCGTAACTAAGATTTACGGTTGGTTACGGGCAAAATTCCAACCTAATTAGCTCTGAAAATGTAAAAAAAATGGAATTTTTTTTTAAACTCTAAAATATGATTTTGTTTTGATTTAGAGTTAATATTAAGTGAAAACTAATCATTAACACTAAACTAGATTATCAACACTAAACTATGAAAGGGTTAATTAGTCATTTTCAGTTTTTTTTTGAATAAGGGGCACTTCAAATTACCATGTAATGATCCTTTTTGTCCTATTATCCGCCTCCCCTCTAATGGAATCCGCCGCCTCTATAACAAGATTATTTTAAAAGGTGGTCATCGATTCCAACTCATTTGTTTGTTTTAATTGTTGTGGACATAGTTATGTGTTATATGGAAGGCTAGAACGTCGTCAACCTTGGACTGTTGTTTGTAAAACCAATTTTAAGGATGGAGATACTGATCGGCTGACACTATGAGGTTCCTACTCCACTTCTATATCATGCCTCTTTTTTATCATTATCATCAACATGGCACGCTGATTTTAAGCCCCTTCGTATCACTGTTATGATAAAGATAGTGGTGGCATCCTTTGAGGCAAAGGGAGGTTGGAATGGTGCAACGAAAGACTAAAAAATGACATTTAAGCCATGAGTGTATAAGTACCTGTTATTGCAGGTTGGTTGTGAAGATTGGGTTTGACCGAGTTAAGGAAGTGACGACATCATATTGTTGCACCAGACGAATGAGTGTACTGAGCTGACATTGGCGGTAGTGGTATCATTCCACTAACCTCAAATCACATGACACTAGATAATATTGATGCATGCTCACCGACAGCCATGATCTACATCATTGTAGCAGTTGTAACTATTTAGCAGAATCCCAGAATTCAGTGATGTCAGTGAGAAGTCAAAATATCGAAATGTTGAGATTTTTTGCTGAACAGGAGAACAAAACCAGCATGAAACGCTTAAATAACCAGTCATACCAAGGACCATTTCTATCCTTTTGTGATAGTGGGTCGGAATATAGGTGAAGCAGATAAGGATAACGGACTATTTCCGGTGGGCGATATCCTACAATTTCTATAAATGAGTCCAGGCTTGCATTTGTTGATAATGTTATAAATATTTTTGTGTACTTCACAATAGGAGTCTAGATATATCCTTCCAGGTACAATAGGGAGTATATATATTATTGAGAATTTATTTACATCGTTGTTTGCGGTATAAGTTTCTTTTCAGTTATCTAAAGACGTTGTCTTCTCGCCAATTTGGGACCAAATGCTGAAAACATAATGTATGTATGCATCTGACCTATTTCAGTGTTGTTGAGACTATAAACATCCACCCATCCGAAAGAGGATCACTGATTCTAACAGCTCACAGATAGGTTCAATAATGCATTCCCATCAAGCAGCTGAGAGCAACCACAGTCATGAAGGGGACCAAATACTAAAAGCCAGACTAAAAGCTAAAAAAATTTGGGTTTAGTGGAGGTGAAGTGCAATGGTGAAAGACTAAAATTTAGTCTGGAGAACGATATAATAACGCCCCACATTGAACGAAAATATAATGAACGTATGATGGTGAGGCGCGGGTATAGTGAACGTATGCATGGAACGTGGGTATTAAGCACGCTTGGAGAGGGACGTTAGTATTGCAAACGCCTGGAGTGAGACGACGATAATAACAACGCTCAGACAACAAGCGTAAGTATTAGGTGTGTCTTGTTGGGCGTTGGTTATATGAGCGTTTGGTTGTTGGACGGTCGTACAAACATCGTCCGGTGGGCGGTGGATTATAATTAGACTTTGGGCGTATTCACCTGTACTCTGCTTCTTTTCCAGAGTCTTCTCCTCTACATAAAAACTAAAAACCCTGCAAAACCGTAAGTAAAAATTAATCAATAATATCCACAAAAACTCCAAATATCATGTTTATATGAAGTTTAATCCATGTTTTTATGAAGATTAATCTTTCTTAACCAGGTATGTAATCAAAAAAAGGTTTTATTCCAATTGATTTTTATTTAGTTTAATCAATCCGTTTTAATCTATGATTTTTGTGTTTGTTGTAGTGTTTTCTTAATTGGATGTGTAGAATTGTGCTTGGAGATTAAAGGTATGGTTTTTGCATGTTTTAATTTTGAAATTGGGTTGCACAAAGTTTGTAAAAAAAATTTTGTACTCGAGTTTTGATTTTTCTCGAGTTTCATCTGTTGAATATGGTTTTCTCAATTGATCTCTAAATTTTGTAAGGAGACATCGTATAAGTTTAATTTAGTGATTATCTTGCTTAAATGGTTAAAAAAAACTGCTTGTTAGACCAAGTATTGTGAGGTGATATTTTACAACTTATTCATCATACACACTGCATCAATTGGTGTTCTAAGTTAAAACCCAGACACAAACATACTTTACAAATTTAGAACTTTACGTATGTGTAGTAGTGGAGATAAAGCAACAAAAGAATTTCTAGTGACAATAAAGTTAAAATGATTTCCAGTTGTATTTATGTTGTGTGCAGATGTCGGACAAAATAACGTCGAGACGAGAGTAGTATGGAAGTTATTGGATGCAGAGATGAACGAGTAGTGGTGATGAAATGGTAAAGGAATTCATTTCATATATATATATATATATATAGATATATGAAAGAGCCGTTGCAATGAAATCAAACGACCTGAAATTTAGTCGTAGACGCACGTATTACAAACGCCTAGATAACAGGCGGAGGTATAACACACGTCTGCAAAATGGCCAAATGGGCGTATATAAAACTTGCGTCCCATGACAGACGTACCTTATAGAAGCGTCCCATTTGGGAGGATTTAATAACCACGTCCCACGTGAGGCGTACGTATTACATGAGTCTTGTCTGGCGGAGTTTATAACTACGCCCCATTCAGGCGTACATTGCGTCTACGCTGAGCTATGGTACGTTAGTTATACTCACGCCGGATTTGAAACTAGTGTAGCACAGAACAGGGGTAACAGGGATAGGTTTAAGTTTCGTCAGAAACTTAATAGAAAACTGATTTTAGGATCAAGATTCTAAGACAAAATATTGATAAACAAACTTGATAATAAGATGTGTCTTGTAAACAAGAGTTCCAGCCTTTATATAGACTTACATGAACAGATTAAAGGAAAGAGTTTGACGAAAACTAGAAAAGAAAATACTTGTGAAACAAACTAACTTAAAATGACGTAATGGATCAACAGTCATAGTTGATCCAAAAGCATGAGGTCAACTGTTTACAGTTGATCCAGAAGAAAGGGATCAACAATCATTGTTGATACAGAGAAAGATGTACTACATCAGTCCCCCATTTTTGAAAGAAACTCGCCCTCGAGTTAAAGTATAGAAAGAACTTCATTCTCTCCATGGAATTTGAATATTTCTTGCACATTGAAGATATTAGAGATGTTCCAAGTCGATGGAAGATCAATAACATAAGCATTGTCACTGATTTTCTTCAAAATCTTGAATGGTCCATATTTATTCATCTTGGTCTTGTTATAAGTACCAGTAGGAAATCTTTCTTTTCTGAGATGAATCATAACCAATTCTCCTTCACCAAAAGTTTTAAGTCTTCTATGATGATTGGCATCGTCCTTGAACTTGTTGTTAGAATCTGCAAGCTTTGACTGTACCTCTTGATGTATGAGTGAAGCTTTCTCAACAAAGTTATCTGCCTTAGCGTTTGATTTACGCAGCTTGGGAAGTACCACCAAATCTAAAATATGATTAGGAACCTTAGAATAAACAATCTGAAAAGGTGTCTTACCTGTAGATCGATTAACTGAAGTGTTATAAGCAAATTCCATATGTGAAAGGAGATTATCCCATTGCTTCTCTCTTCCTCCAATAACTTTGGCTCTAATCATATTTCCTAAAGATCGATTGACTACTTCAGTTTGTCCATCTGTTTGAGGGTGAGCAGTTGTACTAAATTGAAGTTTAGTACCCAAATGCATCCATAAAGACTTCCAAAAATAGCTCAAAAATTTAGTGTCTCGATCAGAAGTATTTTTTTTTGGAATTCCATGCAAACGTACTACTTCTTTGAAAAATAAATAAGCAACATTGGATGCATCAGTTGTTTTCTTGCATGCTATGAAGTGAGCCATCTTTGAGTAACGATCAACAACTACCATAATAGAATCATTCCCCCTCACAGTACGTGGTAAACCAAGCACGAAATCCATGCTAATATCCACCCAAGGAGCTTCAGGAATTGGTAGAGGAGTATACAAGCCAGTGTTTTGAATATTACCTTTAGACTGTTGACAAATCATGCATTTTTGTACGTATTTTTGAACATCTCTTTTAATAGAAGGCCAAAAATAACGTTCTTCAACCAAAGCTATTGTTTTATCACGTCCAAAATGTCCACCAAGGCCACTGCCATGTAATTCTTGGATGAGATGAAGACGTAGGGAACATTGTGGAATACATAAACGATTTCCTTTAAAGAGAAACCCTTCTTGAATGAGAAAATCATCAACACTTCCTGTTGAAGAACCACACTTGTCCCAAGGTTGCTTAAATTCTTTGTCTTCACTATATAAATCTTTTAAGAAATCAAAGGCTAAACTCTCATGTTTAAGAGTAACCAGAAGATGAGCTCTCCTACTCAAAGCATCAACAACTTGATTAAGTTTCCCACTTTGATGTTTAATGGAAAAAGTATATTGGTTAATAGTATATAACCATCTATCATGCATCCTATTGACCTTTGTTGAAGTTTTCAAAAACTTGAGAGCTTGATTATCAGTATTGACAACAAATTCAATGTGAATAAGATAAGGATGCCAATTCTTAAGAGCTTGAACAAGAGCAATTAATTCCAACTCATAAGTAGACCACTTCTTCCTTGTATCTGAATTCTTTTCACTATAGTATGCAACTGGATGTCCTTCCTGAGATAACACAGCACCAATGCTAACAACAGAAGCATCACAATGAATCTCAAAAGGTTTATCAAAATTTGGCATGGCAAGAACAGGTGCACTGCACAATTTTTCCTTAAGAAGATTAAAGCTCTTATCTGCTTCTTCAGTCCACTCAAAAGTATCACACTTCAAACAATCTGTCAAACCAACTGCAATGGTACTAAAGTTTCTCACAAATCTTCTATAGAAAGAAGCTAACCCATGAAAACTTCTTACTTCACGAATAGATGTTGGAGTAGGCCAATCCACAATTGCCTTAACTTTAGAATCATCCACAGAAATACCAGTATCCGACACAACATATCCCAAGAAAGTGACCTTGTTTGTAAAGAAAGTGCACTTCTTTAGATGCACATACAAAACATTGTCCTGCAGTGCCTGAAAGACTTAAGATAAATGTGAAATATGCTCTTCTTCATTGTTGCTAAAAATCAGTATGTCATCAAAATATACAATGACAAACTTTCCAAGAAAAGGTTGCAGAACTTGATTCATGAGGCGCATAAAAGTACTAGGAGCATTAGATAATCCAAAAGGCATGACTAACCACTCATATAACCCTTCTTTTTTTTTTGAAAGATGTTTTCCATTCATCACCTTCTCGAATACGTATTTGATGATACCCACTACGTAAATCAAGATTTGTAAACACTTTAGCACCCGAAAGCATATCTATCATGTCATCAATTCTTGGTATGGGAAACCTATATGGTATAGTAACTCTGTTTAATGCTCTACAGTCTATACACGTACAATGTCCACCATCCTTTTTATCTACTAAAAAGGCTGGACTAGCACAAGGACTTTTGCTAAGTCTTACCAAACCTTTTTGTAACAAATCATCAACCTGACCTTGTAAAATCTCATGTTCTTTAGGACTTAACCTATAATGAGGTTGATTAGGAATAAAAGTTCCAGGTATAAAGTATATCTGATGTTGTAGATCTCTTAATGGAGGAAAAACATTGGGTAATTCAGTAGGAAATAAGTTATTGAAAGAAGATAATAAAGGTTGTACCTTGTCTAGAATTTCCAGGTTTATCAGCTTCATGAGAACTCAAAGAATGTTTTGGTTGTAAAGAATGAACAATGGTAGCAACTAGTGCATTTGTCTTCTTATCTGATGGTTCCTTGACTGAATTAGAAGATTGTAAAGGCCATAGAACTTTAGTAAACCCTTCATGAACAAAGGTATACGTATTCTCATAGCAGCTATGAACAACACGAATATCATACTGCCATGGTCTTCCCAATAATAAACTTGCTGCATTCATGTTAATAACATCACACAAAACATAATCTGAATACCCAGGGAAAGAAAACTTCACCAAACATTGATTATTAATTTGCTGAGTGGAAGAGTTGTTTATCCATCCAACTAAATACGGTTTTGGATGAAGAGTAACAGGTAAACCAAGTTTCTCAACTAACTTTGCAAAAACATAGTTTTCTTTACTTCCACTGTCAATGATCATGGTGCAAAGCTTCTCTTCAATGAAACAATGAGATCTGAAAATATTATGTCTCTGAGTAGGACATGGTTCAGTGATTAAAACTGGTCGAATCATCCTAAGGAAATCTGCATCATAAGTCTCATGTTCTTGAAGATAAAATAATTCATCATCTCCTAATGCTTCTTCTTCTTGTGTTTCGTCTGAAGTTTCATTAATGTAAGCATGGAATTTGCGACAATCACTAGAAGTATGGCCAGTTTGGTTTCACTTGTTACATTTATCTCCTCGAAATTTTGAATAAGGGTTAGAGGGTTTAGATAATGGTGGAAAATCTTGTTGAAACTGATTACCTTTAGTATTGCGAACAAAATTTCGTTGTGGAGGAGGCTGAGGTGGCTTAGCAGATGAGATATGCATTGTAGGAGCAGGTTCTGAAGGAACATAAGTAGGTTGTTGTTGCTGATATGGTTGGTTTGCACTTCTGTCATGTGGATCAACAAAGACAGTTGGTCCCTCTAAGGATGGATCAACGACTGTTGATCCCTTTTCAGCTTGGTAACCATAAGA
The DNA here is from genome assembly GCF_003573695.1 of Papaver somniferum. Taxonomy (NCBI): domain Eukaryota; kingdom Viridiplantae; phylum Streptophyta; class Magnoliopsida; order Ranunculales; family Papaveraceae; genus Papaver; species Papaver somniferum. The sequence continues at coordinate 4,387,771 of NW_020621603.1, read as the reverse complement.
ATAATTATATGGTCTGGAAGTTTTAGAAAAATGTTGATAATGAGCTTGACGTGGAGTTGCTTGTCTAAAGGTACTGAGTACACGCCTTTCAACTCTAATAGCTTGTTGGATGGCTTCAACCATTGTAAACACGGACTGCGTCAGTCCATGTTGAATTAAATTATTCAAACCAGCTATAAAACGTGCAACTAATTGCTCTTCAGTTTCATGCAATTGGTTACGAGCAACTAAAGCATAGAACTCAGCAACGTATTCTTCAACTAATCTGGCCCCTTGTCGACAGTTCTGAAGCTTAATAAAAAGTTGTTGCATATAATCTCTAGGTAAGAATTTATCTCTTAATAATTGTCTCATTCTTTGCCATGTACGTATAGGAGGTTTATGAGCATTGCGTCGATCTTTACCGAGTTTTTCCCACCAAGCTGCAGCTCCACCTTTTAATTTATAAGCTACCAATTTAACTTGAGAAGATTCAGGAACTTCCATGAAAGTGAAAAAGGAATCGACTTCATAAAACCAATCCAGCAAGTCTTCAATATGTAAACCACCATGAAAACTAGGTATCAGCCTTCAACTTATATTCTGGTAAAGTTCCATAAATATTCATACCAGATTTTAATCGTTTTTCATCAACCCATTGTTGCTCTTTGAGTTCTTCAGCTTTGTCATCTTCATCATAGTTGAGGGGTACGGTAATCTTTTTTTTGTTAACATAACCTTCCAAGGGTTCCTTGTGGTAAAGGGTATGGGAAATATTCTCAGGAATATTATCATTCTGAGTAAAAAAAGGTTTATCTTTTTGTGTTTCATCTTCTTCTTTTTCGCCAGAGCTTTGGTCCCCTTCTGTATCATCGGTTAATTTAGGCATCACCAAGTCACCAAAACCAGCATGTTTCCATAATTTGTCTAAACAATCTCCATGCATAGCAAGTGCAGATTTTAGAGAATTTGTACCTGAATCAAGCTTGGTAGCAAACTTGGTTTCTAAGGAACTATAAGACGTTTCAATTTTGTTGCCGAGCTTGGTTTCAAGTGCTGCGCTGAGCTTGGTTTCAAGTGTTGTGAGAATGGCATCAATTTCAGTTGCTGTTAACTTGTCTCCCATTGTAACGAAAGGTAGGTGGGTGAAAATTTAGGGTTTTGAATTGTTGCGGAAGCTGTGGAAAGGATCTGTTTCTAGATAAAAATCTAAAAACTCTGTATCTGATACCAACTAGTGTAGCACAGAACAGGGGTAACAGGGATAGGTTTAAGTTTCGTCAGAAACTTAATAGAAAACTGATTCTAGGATCAAGATTTTAAGACAAAAAATTGATAAACAAACTTGATAATAATATTGATAATAAGATGTGTCTTATAAACAAGAGTTCCAGCCTTTATATAGACTTACATGAACAGATTAAAGGAAAGAGTTTGACGAAAACTAGAAAAGAAAATACTTGTGAAACAAACTAACTTAAACTGACGTAATGGATCAACAGTCATAGTTGATCCAAAAACATGAGGTCAATTGTTTACAGTTGATCCAGAAGATAGGGATCAACAATCATTGTTGATACAGAGAAAGATGTACTACATCAGAAACGTTCACTATACTTGCGCTTAACAACACACGCGATTAATACCTACGCCCCACTATATGTTCATTTGGTCTGGGTTGACGACTACATTTGGTCTCAAACCCTAGTTTTCCGGACCAAATATAACTATGATCCTCTCCACTACGCTTCACTTTAGGATTAAATTTGGGTATAGTCTCCAAATTTGGTCGTGACTGTGGTTGCTCTGAGTCCATTTATCAGGAAAAAACTTTACCAATGCCAATGTCAGGAGAATTTACCAGTAGTATATCATTTTACCAAAAGTTTAATTTTTTGAGAACGGAACGATATGCGGATCACGCTTACGTCTAAACTATGTTGGTTCATTACTCATATGGAGTATAAATTTTGCAGCGAAACGGCAAGTCGGCAGGCACATCGCGCAGTATTATATATACTATAATAAAGAAAAGGGTCTTTTCAACGTACCGACAGGAAATGACCACCGTACCCCTCCGTTTTTTCTTTGATTAATCAGCTGCGACTGAAAGCAATACAATCCCTTTGTGTTTTTGTTTACTTAGCTGCAACTGAGTCTGAATGAACGCATTCCTGTTCTTGATTATTCAGTTGAATCTCATCAGATTTTGGTACGTCTGAAGAATCGAGGGCAATTTTCTGATCTTTCGTTCCAAAAAGCCATCGAATTCTTATCCCAAATAAAACCCAAAAATCTTCGCCTCTTATAATCACCATACTCTTTCCCTAAATTAACCATAATACTCTTTCTCCAAATCAAAATTTTTATAATGATCGAACCATAGTTGTTGTATTCAGCCCAGCTTTTGCAGCCAAAGATGAAATTTTAGGGACTAAAGAAGAGGGTTTGTAGCCGAAGAAGAAATTTCAGGGTGACGGACGAATAACAGTGATTCTGAAATTAATAGTTGAACAACACTATGATTTCAGCTTACAAAACATTAATCAGCTGAGATTTGGATTTCAGCGTCACCTACAAAGTATTCCATATTTCAGAAGGCAGGTTTGCACAAATTCACCCTTTTTCCTGCTTCATTGGTACCCCATTGTTATACCTTTCAGTTGTTTGACAGAATTCCTAGGACACAAAATCTACATTCTCAACCTAATACTACATGATTTCTACTTCAACTTTTGTTTGATTATGGTTGTTCAATGTTCTCATATACTTTGACTAGGAGAGTGGCATGCTCGAAATATTTCACCTCTTTTTGCCCCTTCATTGGTTTTGCAATGGCTTTTGTATATGGAGTTAATATGATAACGAAAAACAAAAAATGTGTGTACTGTACCAATTGCATACTGCAATTTAGATTTCACTATTTGTAATTAAACTAATAATGTACTACAGCTGTTTGCAATGATGTCAACTTTTGCTACATTGCGGTCGCGGATCCAAATTTTCACTGTGAAACGCGTATGCAGTATATCCATCCCCTGTACCCACCTGCAGGAATACTTTCAGTATTCTACTGATGTTAATGTCTTCTTGCACTTTGTTGGCAGCGGTAGAAATTTACTGTTGTAATGGTTGTAACAGCTAAGCAGCTGGTTCATGGGGGAATTTCCATTTTTGTTTTTATGAATTTCATGACTAAGGAGAAGAAGAAAATGTTACAGGTGCTCTGCTTCCAAAACCATACATGTATATCACATGCACCGTCAGGCAGTATATTTTTAAATTTATATCCCTTGATCGACAAAATTCCTATGAGATAAAATTTGAATGGCTTAATGATTCTCACATGATTTAACATTTGAATAGATCATAGATCAACAGTGCATTCCTATGAGCTCCTCCTGTGTCTTAAGCTAACTTATAACTTTTAACAAGGTAGAAAGGGGATTTTTTTTTTAAATACCATGTTTTGGCGTTCGATCGGCTGTGATCGTTCCCTGGCTAATTTTATCGTTGTGAAGTACTAATTCCAAATATATGGATGAGGAAACATCCATGAAGTTGATAAGTTTATGCTGCTATACTTCTGAAATCTAACAAAAGTTGAAAATATAAAAGATGTTTGTTTATTTCCTATCCAATGTTGCTGATCATTAATGACCTTTAAACAACTGAATTATATACATCAGTATTGCTTTTTTTACATTCTCATATGCTGATCGAATGCCAATTCGGCAGGTGCATCGCACGTGCGTATTTACTAGATATATTTGAAAAGATTTCATCTATTGTTGATTTGAATATATGTTCTCGCTCAATTCATAATTCTAGGTTAAGGATTTCCTTCTTTCGAAATGATTCGTAGAATTGGATCTTGAAACCCTTAATAACATTTCGTGAACTAATGGGGTTTTTCTTTTTTCCAGGAACATCTTACTCTTTATTATCTATTGAGATTGGCAGTTTGGGGGAATTGGACAAGGTGTATCCTAAAATTAGTTCTTGTTTTCCCCAACTAAGAGAAACCATAACGTTTTAGGCTTTTAGCTCACATATACTAGCAGACCAAGTCCTCACCAGCACCACCTATTAGATACTGAGCATGGTGGATGTAAATTTTGGGAGAGAAATTATGGAGGTCGATTCTTCTTCTGAGGGCTCCTTTGGTTCTGGCAGGCACTTGGAATCAACAGCGACTCAGGTGAAATTTGGCTCATATGCTTATTATAGTGTTAAAAATTTGCAGTCATATTACTTTGATACTTACTTATACATGTGGTTGGAAGGAAGATGGTGGATGGAACGATTAACAGTAGTCCACGTATGGAGATAACTCCAAGTGTTGGTAGTCCACAACTAGATGTGGATCCAGGGGTTGATAGTCCGCAACTAGTAGAGATGACATCGATAACTGAACCAGATTCCCAATCGATAGCTGTTGATTTGACACCTTTTTTTGTCACCAATCAGGTACTGATCTTGCCAACTAACTTCTTATGAGATATTTATATACACATTTGTCCCTGACATACTGACATAAAAGGTAGGTCACTAACATTTTGCTGTGCATAGGTGTTTGACTCACGCGAAGCCATAATAGAGTGGTGTCAAGAGGTCGGAAAGAAGAACAACACAGTACTTGTGATCTCACACTCAAAGAGAACACTAAAAGGAAAGGGGTCAAGAATTACACTTGGATGTGAAAGAAGTGGTTGGTATACGGACCATAAGAAAAAGAGTTTAAAACCCAAACCTCCTGAGCCAAGGAAAAGAAAGAGCAGAACTAGAAAGTGTGGTTGTCCTTTTCAATTGAAATGCGATTGGGTAGAAGGAAATAAGTGGACTCTTCGTGTAGTGTGTGGACGTCATAATCACGAATTATCAGACACACTGACTGGGCATGCATATGCTGGTAGGTTGAAGGAGGAAGAGAAGCAATTGGTACTTCATTTGACAGCAACTGGTGTTCCACCACAACAGGTACTTATAGCACTTAAAGAGAAGAGCAAAGAAAATTATTCGACTTTGAAAACAATATACAATGTAAAGGCCAAACATCGGAAGAGTCAGGTTGAAGGTAAGTCTGCAATGCAACAAGTGATGGAATTATTGGCTCAATACCATTATGTAGAAAAGCATAGAAGTAATGAAGAAACAAACGAGGTAAGAGATATATTCTGGGTTCATCCAGAATCGATGTTATTGGCCAAATGTTTCCCATCGGTTTTAATGATTGATTCCACATGCAAGACTAATAGATTTAAGAAGCCGCTCATTCATATTGTAGGGATTTCTTCAACAGGGAAACTCTTCACAGTTGCATTTGCCTTTATGGAGGCGGGCACAGAACAACATTATATTTGGGCTTTGACGCAGTTGAAATGGATGTATATGCCAAATACATTGCCATCTTTATTTGTCACAGATAGAGAGAGTGCATTGGTAAATGCAATTGATATTGTATTTCCGAGATCAAGTAGGCTGCTTTCCACGTGGCACTTAAATCAGCAGGTGCAGGCCAACTGTGAGAAGGCTTTTGAAGATATTGAAGAGTGGGAACAGTTTCTCACTGATTGGAATCATGTTTGGCAAGCTGAGACGATGGATGAATGTGGCGATGCTTATGCTGATTTTGCAACAAAATGGGCACCAAAATACCCATCATGCATCATATACTTGCGTGATACATGGCTGATACAGAAAGAAAAATTTGCTTTGGCGTGGACAAATAAGATCAAACACTTCGGCAACACTACGACAAAGGCTGACAAAGAGCATGAAAACCTAAGGAAGTATCTAGTTTCTGCTGTAGACAGTTATAATACTTGTTGGAAAGCAATGCACAACATGATAAAAGATGAAATTGCTCAAATTAAATTCTCTTTCGAGCTGAGTCTTACCACATTGAATCAAGAACATTTGTCACCTGCTTTGGAGGAGTTGAGGAACCATGTATCTCATAAGGCTTTGGAGCTTGTATTGTTTGAAATTCATTGTTCAGAAAACCTTGGCAACGAAGAGTCCTCGTGCAGGTGTTTCCTCCACTCTATACACGGACTTCCTTGTGCACATGAGTTGGTAAAATATGTTCCTCAGGGTAAGGCTATCCCTCTGTCAAACATTGACTCACACTGGAAGCAACTTTCAATTGTTCCGACACAAGAGCTATATAATGGATTTGATGTCCTACCGGAATTTCAATTGTTGAAACAGAAATGGATACAAGCAGTGGAACCCAGACGTTCCTTACTGTTAAGAAAGATAAAGGACATTGCAACATTCAAAACCCGGAATTAAGCATTTCAAACGAGTTGTTTGCTTGAGCATGAAATGCGTGGGTGTCATAATATCAGTCAATGTACTCTCGAGATTAGGCTTTCTTACTGGCTTCTTCCAGTTGCTTCTTTTGTATTAGCTTTTACCTTAGTTCAATTTATAAAATTATTTCCAATCATAATTTCCCAAGATTACTTCTTGTGTTGCGCTTCATCCATAAAAATGATATGCATATACTATGAAAGCAAAAACTTACTGTTCGTTCAGGATAGGTCATAAACTGTGGTTCTTTTTTTTTTTTTTTTGATCAGACAGCTGGAATTAGTGCTGGTATGATCGATTGTTAAATATCATTTTGATATTGCTTGAAGTTGACAGCTACAATTTTATTTTATTTTTGATCAGACAGTTGGGATTAGTGCTGGTATGATCGATTGCTAAATATCATTTTGAATATTGCTTGAAACTGACAGCTACAAGGCCCCTGTTGATATTTCTCACCAAGCCTTTCCAGGAAACAAGAAGGTAGCTGATGCTGCTCTCGAAAAGGAAACCTTGCAGGCCAATATTATTTTGATCTACGGAAACCCTCAGAATCATCTCCCTAGCAACAGTTGGTGTGGGATGCTTAAAAAAAAAAAAAACAGTTGGTGTGTGATGATGTTGCACTTTACTCCAGTTGGTGGATCTACTGAAACCCTCAGAAGTAACAGTTGGTGTGGGATGATGTTGCACTTCACTAGAGTTGGTGTGGAGGTTTTGGTTTCTTTCTTACTGGTCTTCGTCCCTACTTCTGTATGAAAACCTTATTTCGGTTGCAATATAGATTTTATGGTGTACAAGGTCTTTGACCCAAAACACTGACTACGTGATGCAGATTCAGAAATCTCCACTTTCTGTACCCATGAGTACCACTTTCACGCAAAGCCATTAAAGCCATTAATAAGAATACCAGACACAACTGTAAAATCCAGTCCAAGTTGAAACCTAAAATCATGTATATTCGGGGATTACGAAACATCAGACCTAAAGCATTGTTCTTTAACGTACACGGCCAAATATCCGATGAAAAAGAAAATCCTTAGTGCCTCTTTTTGCCGTGCTTCCTACCTCCTTTCTTCTTTCCACCACCTTGCTTTTTCTTTCCTTTGTCACTAGTACCAGTACCAAAATTCAACGCTTGTGGCCGACTTGGCCGATTTTCCATGCTTCTTGAAGAATTATTGTGCAATAGATGCTTCACGTTCAATACACCATTTTTGAAATACCCATCAGTTGACCTCAGTACACTATCCTCCGCCTTTCGCTTCCCTGGGGCTCTATTACTAGAACTTGATTTGTTCCCCCCAAAACGACCGAGAACCATATCCTAAATTAGCAACAATTAACTATCAGCAAAACCTCCAAATTTGAACTAAATAGTAAAGATACTATGTTAAAGAAATAAAAAAATCGCAAACAAGCAATAGAAATCTTCAACAACCTCTTGTAGCGTTTTCTGTTGTCTTTCCTTTTGTTTCTTCATTGTGACTCTTGCAAGACTCAGTGGTACTCTTTGCTTCTTAACAGGCTGTTATTTAAGAAGAAAATCAACAATACTTCAATATAAGAAGAGTTAGAGGCTTGGTAAATGTATAATATCCAAGACGAACCATCTGTGTAGTTTTCTTACCTTCCCACCGAGAGAAACTACCCTTTCATTTTGCAAAGCCTTCTTTTCTTTCCATGTCATATGGGAGGAACCTACAATAAAACAACACATGAGTGATCAAACCAAAAATTGAAGCAATTTGGGGATCAAGTTCTAACTGGCCAAGTATAGACAGTATATTTGTTTTTAAGCATCCATAAATAAAGCTAACAGTTTTCTGAATCAAAATAAGATACAAGCCTGCTAAAGGATCTCATTTATAGCTTTGGTTGTAGGCTTGTAGAGTTGTAGGTGCTGATGTATAAAAGAATTATCTAAAGTGTTGAAAGAAGTTTATAACTCCATACCAAGAAAGTCTAAAAGAAGGAAACTGGCAAAGGCTATACACACTACTCGCATTAAAGACTAGTTGTATATAAAAAAATTAAACAGCTTTTAATCATAGTAATTGTGCTTTGATATATTTGCCGTGTGTAAATACATAATAAAATTTGTTGTTGACTTGATTCAGTACTGGTTAGAGAGCAAGTAATTGGCTTAATAATGAATCTCTTGCTATCGGCATTCCTAATCTTATACTGTCGGGTCATGTTACTAGATGCTAAAAACAAAATGAATCAATCTCATATTCAAATTTGACATGGCCAAATAAAATAGCTTTTTTTTTTCCCCTTCCGCTAAGGTTAATCACAAAGATCCCTTAGTACCATGGATAATATTTATCAAAGACTAAATAATAGTGAATGGTCGTTTCCTTTCAATCTTATTATAGGGGCGACATGTTTTGTTAGAGGGACGGTATTCTAATAGGACGAAAAGGGTCATTACATGATCATTCAAGGTGTCCCTTATCAAAAAATTGGAAATGACAAATTAATCCTCATTATTAATAACCTAGTTTAGTGATGATAATCAAGTTTAATGTTAATGATTAATTTCACTTATATTAACTCAAAATCAAAAGAAAATCAGACTTTTAGAGTTAAAAAGAAAAAAGTTTAGAGGAGAAGAAAAAGAAAAACTTTTGTGATATTTGTGAAATCCTAAATTTTGATTCACTCAACCAAAATGAGTGATTCCAGTGACCCGGTATACTTCTAAATTAGTTCTCATTAGCTTTTTCTTTCTCAAAATTATCTAAAGTACATAACAAAATCAAAACTTTTAAATTTTCAGAAGAACTTACGGTTGCAATTTTGCTCGTGACCAACCGTAACTCTTAGTTACGGTTCGTAAGTTATCGAATACCAACCGTAACTGGTTAAATTTGGGGAAGATCCAATTGTAAAACCAGTTACGGTTGGTAGTTAAATTTGGACAACAACCGTAACTAAATTACGGTTGGTAACTAATGAATCGAGACCAACCGTAACTACCCTACGGTTGGTGTGTCAACTTAACTTTTGAACCGTAAATCATTATTTGATAAATTCTTAAGACACGGGATTATTTACGGTTGGTATGGTTGTTTGAGTAACAAACCGTAACTCAATTACGGTTGATAAATATGATGCAAATACAAACCGTAACTGAACATATTTTTCAAAACTAAGAACTTACGGTTGGTATTTGAGTTAAAACCAACCGTAACATCAACCCAATCTACAGTTACGGTTCGTATTTGAGTTATTACCAACCGTAACTCACATGCAACCAGAAATTTCAATTTCAATTTTCATACAAAACCTTAATTTTTGATACAAAATTAACTTAAATCCAACACGATAAACTAAACCCTAACTGGATTTTTCCAAACATTTTTCGAATCGTCGATTAATCGAAGACGATGAAATTTTCAGTTTTAATGGAGGTTACGGTTGATGGAGGAGAAGAGAAGATGAAGAAGATGATGAAAAAAAACTGATTTGATTTTTTCTAATTCATTAGGTTTAAAGAAAAATGATTTAATTTTGGTTGATTTAAGGTGAAAAGGGTAATCTAGTCAATTTACATCCCCTAACCAACTAAAAGGACATTACTATCACAATGCCGCCCCTTTAATAAATCATGACGCCCTATAATAAGCTTGTTTCCTTTATGTTAGAAAACAACAACACTATGCATGTTTATTTAAAATTCAAAGTGAGAGAGGAGAGAGATAATGATAATACCTAAAAGCTTCAAGTCCAGCGTAGAGAGAGAAGAGAAACCCTGTTCCTGCAACCGCTCAGCAAGAGCCTTGAGATCGGTAGTCTTCTTCGACCCCATTACTACTGTCTTATCTGATCTCTACCGCTTTGACAGTGTAAAACACAGAGAGCCTTATTGAACCCTAAAAATAAAAAAAAATAGCATCAGAAAATACACAAAAGAATTGAAATTGAGTTGTTACTTGTTACATTAACCTCAAAATTTTAAACTAGTTGATACTTGAATTCTTAGAAATCAATCTATATAAAATTGTCGAAACAAAATGCATAAATTTCTCCACATAAACGGATTTGTTGATATCAATCAAGTTCACAGCTAATCTAGTCTATGTCTCCTTAAAGCTAACAAACGACTGCGAGAAAGAGGGGGATTTTTCATACCTTAATTTTGTTAGGGTTTAGACTTCAGAGAAATAATAATAATGTGGAAGGAGGAGGTGAACAAAGAGAAAAGCACTGCCCCACGGGCGATTTTAACATGTTATGCTCAAGGGTTAAAATTGTCCTTTTAAGAAACTCTCAAACCAAAAGGGTAAAGAAATACAGTACAATTTTGTCTCTCTACTATAGAGAAAGCGAGAGAGAGACAGAGAGAGAGCGAGCGCGCAAAGGAACTAGGTACGATGTGTCAATCTGAGTTTCATTGATTATTAATTTTTTTGATGTGAGTATCGTTATTTCTTATTGATATGTGTTGATCATATTCGCATGTTTACTTGTTTGATAAAATTCCTCAATCGAAAATTCGCTTAGGGTGTTTGAAACCATTAGTTACATATTATCTTTCTCGATTGCATAGTTGGGTATGTAATGTTTTTCTATGTCGTATGAATTTCATACCTCCAATAGTAGTAGTATTCATGTCTTACCGTTTAGCCTTAGCAATGTTGTTCTATGTCATATTTATTTTGTTTTAGAGACAAGTAATGGGATTATCAAAACTAGGTTCTTAAATTTACTTGCTGCGGTGCAGGATTTGAGTTCGTTGATACACAGTAATTTACAGAAACAAACTTTCACAATTTACGATACGGCTGAGAGACAGAAAATTGATCAGCAACTGCAACCACCGCAACAAGGTGGAGATATGATTGCTTGTGTAATTAGAAGCTGCCTTGCTTCCATGCTTGCCTGCGAGAGAGCTGCAAGCAATAGATTGTTCTCCTCATCCTTCTCACCAAAGTAAGTAATCTAATCTTGAAATGAACTATTCTTAGTCACAGTTGTAGTGATTTAGAAATTTGATGGAGATCTGTCAGGTTTAGCCATCCATTGAAGTGGAAGGAAAAAAACAAGATAATATGATGGGAGATTCAATTTGTTCAAAATTTTGTTTTTCCGGTCTAATAAGCAACTCTAGCTGTGGTGACCAACAGGCAAGAAGTCCCAATTAGTGCACCCGTCAGTCGTGATTTGTAGGATTGTTTGAACTAGGATCTGGGAAAATGAATCGTACAAACAAAATGTAAATGTTTATTACAAGCTTGATGACGCAGTGATGCCGAGTCTCTTTTCCATTGTTTTCTCAACTTTGGTTGAACATTCCAACTATTCTAATTAGTGGGCATTGAGCTGTGTTCTGTGTTTCAGCTATGATATTCTTTTTAGTTCGATGGTCTATGATAAGCGAAAGGTAGAATTTTTTTCTTTTCCAAATTGAACCAAATGCATCTCATCTGAATTTTATAGTACAAAGGTGGTTCTAAAATTCCAACTTCTTTTCTACAGCTGCAATGTAGGGTTTTGTTTACTCATGGCCTACATATTCTCAGTTGCAATCAGACAAGCTCGAACACTATCACAGGGAAAAAGTTCCAATCACCAAAATAGGATCCAAAATTGCAAGATTTATAAAGGGGATACCAAACCTAGTGACGCGATACCAATCCAAAGATCCAGTGGTCAAGATTGTTTTGTTTTATATGGATTGCTATTCCCCCTCTCAAGGTATGGTATCCCCCTATAATGCAAAATTGGCTGTGAACTCATAAGTAGTCATCCTAATGGTTATCAAACAAGCAGTTTGGTTCAGATGATTACAGATATATATATTATTCTTTTGTACTGTCTTGTCTGCCAATTTTATTGCTGTTGTGGTACCTGTGAGATATTTTGTGGTTGGAAGAGAGCACTCTCTAAATGGACCACGAAGGTAACTGTTATGAGTCTTTTCCTGGCTGCGCTATCATGTCTATTGTGACGTGAAAATCCAGTATTTTTTTCATATCCCTTTGTGATGCAGCATTGCAAGTAGTGAAGTTTTTGCGTTCAAAACTGATGGTTACTTTGTGTCCTTATAGTTGACGTGGAGAGACATGCAAGAGATTTCATGGAAGCTGCCAAGAAACTGCAATTGTATTTTATTGGACTGCAACATGAAGAGCTCCCCACGAAAGAATCAACTCTTCGAAAGGTATTTTGTACATAATACTTGTTTAGTGGATTCATAAAACCAGGCAGGTGGGGAACGATCAACTGATTAAAAATAAAGGATATAAATACCACTCACTTTGGGACATAACAATCATACTGCAGAGTGCGTATTCTTTCATGCCATGTGTGGTTAAGCCAACTCTCTTTAAAATCTGAATGGGCGTTTTGCACTAGGATTCTCATTTGCAGTGCTGTGTTTCTCCAGCATATTGCAGAAATGGAAGAAGAGATGAGGACCAAGACACAGTTGATAAAGAAGCACGAGAAATTAATCCTAGGGCGGAAGAAAGAGTTGAAAGATCAGCTTGATAAACACATTACAGAGCTGGAAAGAGTTTAACTGTCACCTATTGAAGCAAATTCCATGTTTTGTCCAAATGTGTTGATGATGTGGTAAGAATGAATAGGAAGAAAATGAAATCTAAGATTTGCTGTTTTTTTTTTCTTTTTCTGTTTTTAAATTAGACTTTGTTTAATAATCATTAACGTTAGATAAAGTGAAATCTAAGATTTCCTTAGGGAACATTTTTAAATCCATATTTTTGTCCAACAGGAATTGTGAAGCTTATGGTTACAACTTACAACATCTCCGATGGAGCTTGGATATGTGTCGTAGGCAAAGATGAAGTGAAAAATATTTTAATAGGATGGCCTACAAAAAATATACAAATTCCAATCTGTTGTATACACGTCATAAATGGCCCACCATTAATCGAGCAGGCATCGAGAGAAAATCGGACAAATTAGCGGCTTCTTAACTGATAAGGATCAATTGAGGAGTCTTAATCTTTAAGTTTTCTAAACATTTCTAGACACATACGTGTCATTTGTCTTACCGACTTACTGGATATAAATAGCCAGTTCTCAACCATGGATGTACTACTTTAAGAAACAGAATAATAAGAAATGAAATGGGGAATTTAATTCCAATCTTCTCCTCCCATCTTTCTTCTTCTATAATTTCAGTTACATACCAACACCAACAATGTTTAATTGTATCGGCATAGTACATACATGAGAGTCGCATGAGAACGCAACACGTTATCAGCACGAATAACTCGATGCCGCCAATTGATAAACCAGTGTTCGACGATAGTTATGCCAAGCTGCCGGGGATGATACCCACAAAGCCATATAATCAACTTCACAATTTATATTTGTGTTTTGAGTTGAATTTGTGTTTTTGATTATATATGTGGATAGTAGTACTGACTCTGTTGCTTCTATTGATCAGGGTAGTAACACTATTAATGGAGGCAAGTTGTTCTACAAGTATTGCAAACTTGTACGAATGTTTTTGGGTAAGTGCGGGATGGTGAGAACCGCGACTCCGTAAACTTTAATAATTTTCCGCTATATTATTTTTGTTATGGTACTTACGGTTTTAATACCAGCGAAGCGAGACATTGTTGTATCCCTAGAGGATAACATAAATTTAACTTCTCTTGCTCTAAATAATCTCCAGAGATTTTGAAATAATTCCACCAGAAGCTGGAATTTCGTCTAGCATAGTATGAATGCAAAAGGGCACGGTCCGCTAGCCGTTTGGTCCCAGAAGTGACCCATTATAAAGTGCTAACCGGTTTCTATCAGCGGTCCCTGAAGTGACCTGTGACTGATATTGAGGAATTTTCCTATAAAGCATGTATCCATTTGCACACTTGTAAATTAATATTTCGTCGACCCCCGAGAGACGAAAATGGAGATTTATTATGTCGGTACCATATATTTTTTCTTTGTTTCGAGTTTTGTTTATTTTATTTACTTGTTTTTGAATTTATGGATTCCCGAAGTAATCCACGAGATGTCGTTGACCCAGAAGCGGTCCAACATTTAAATTATGGTTCCTTGTGGTGATCCAAAATATTTGGGTTCCAGTAATAATCCATAAAATAGACTCCAGAACTGGTCTATCGAAATACTTGGATTTCAGGAATAACCATAAAATTTTGGGTTCCCAAAGTAGCCCATGGTTACCAAATGTTTTTGTTGGTGACTCTACTATTTTTCTCTCGTCTTATCTTTGCCAAAGAATATGGATTCCAGAAGTAATCAGTCCAGTATAGATATGGACGATTGAGATACTTGTCTCAAATTTAGACGAAACAACAAACACGAATTTTCGAACCATTTTATAACCTTGTAGAGGTTTCTGGAAATGTGAAAAATATCATTTCATGTTCGAATAGTATGATAGACATCTGCATAAGAGCGTGTATCATTTTATATGGTGGTGTGGTATTTGCCTTATATTCTATCAGGTTCCAGAAGAATCTGTTGAGTTTTAGAAATATTTAGTATTACCACCTTGAAATAATAAATGAGCATTTTTATGGAGTATTTTGTTACTTCATTTGTTTTTGTGCTAGAAGCACGTTAAGAGAAGTTTGAGGCTCTCTCTTTTATGGGAGTGCCATATGAAAATTCTATCAGTAGAATCTCACAGTGTCATTAGCCAGAAGTTTAATGACCTCGATTTTTCATGCCTAGGCATGGTCCGCACGAACACCAAAGTTCTACCAAGATGAGTAGACAATTAAAAATGCTCATGTACATCCTTTACAGAACCTGAAGCTTCTATTACATGAGGATGTAAATTGTGTTGTTTGGTCCCAGAGACAATTAGTTATTAAATTCCATTATGGTAACCCGTTGCTGAAACACCAACTTTAATCCCTAGAAAGGATTCAAGGTGGCATATGCAGGACTTATTCACCCTGCAGTATGGACAATTATTTCAATACTTTATCGTATTGCAGACACGTCTACTAGATGGTCTCTTGTTATATTAACACGTGATGTTAGATTTTGCCAAACTTTTTGTGCAAATCTTGTTGTTGCGTATCCATTTTTAGACTTTCCAGCTAAGTCCATTTATTTTGGTGGTAAATTTATAGGCTTTTGATGCTTTGCCTTCAGTTGGTATTATATCGAGCATATAGTTAGCACATGTGCGCACTCGACATGGTCTATTTGAGTTCTTTGCTTAAGCATCTTTAGTTTATTGCTCGACCAACTATTTACCATCAATTATGTCTTGCGAAGCAACCTTACAATTTATGTGTTTGGTCCATAGCGTCACCCAGCTATATATATTGGTTTCGATTCATAAGACATTTAAAACCGTGTGTTGGTAATGTCTTATTGAAGATGAGACTGTATTCCCGCCGTTAGGGGGAGGAAGTAAGCCGCCAAAAAGGAACGGCGTGAAATGTCTCATCTCTTGTCGAGCCTGAGGCTGTTTTTGGGACACTTATTGTGTGGTTTAATTAATACCCAAAATCTATCATGAGCAGAATTTCCTTTGAAAATCAGGCAATTATGGAACCAGAAGTTTCCAGAAATGAGATAGTAATGTTTCCGTCATGATCAGGAAAACTAAAATGCCACCAGAAGTTGGCATGACAACCCGCCACCAGAAGTTCAGCAAGAGTAGGGTTGATAACCTGTAAGGTTCTCCCACTTTAGTCAGAGGGAGAAACGTCACCATAAAGGATGGTGCAAATTATGATAACCTAAAAGGTTTTCCCTCCCTAACCAGGGGAGAAAGAATGCCACCTGAAGATGACACGTATTATATCGACAAATTTAAGAATTTTCCCTTGAAGTCATGTAGATGACCGACACCATTTAATGGTTGCAGTAAGAAATGTCGATAATTAATAGGTTATCTGATCAAGTATTTATCCTGATCAAACAAAGTTTGGCTGCCGCTATATATTGGCGTGAAACCATCTCAGTTTGTTTTTCTCACACCAAGATATTGAATGTAATTGAGGTGTTGAAAGTTACTCATGATTAAAGCAAATAACTGCAGTAGCTTTGGGAAAATATTGTTTGTCACTTTCTTGAGGATGCGGACATGAGAAGTTGTCACAGCAGGTTAAATCATGCATCTCGCAGTGACAAAGTCGTGTGTTAAAACACACTTGAGGCCTAAATAACTACCTCATATATGCCTCTAAAAAGAGAATCCAATCACTTTCCTAATATGTAGTGCTCTTGAAGAGAGACTACAGATAGTGCTCGTGGAGACTATCGGAATATGATCCACATTCTCTAAGTTTGGAACTCTTTATTAAAAATGAGGAGATAATAATGCCCCTGAAGTGGCGCTGGTACCAGTATGTGAAACTTTTATTGAGAGTGCATGCACTAGAGAATGTGTTAGATTGTATATAATAGTCGATTATTTTACAATAGTGGTTGTGTACCCCTCTGCAGAGGAACATCGACATTGTGATTGATAGTCATATGATCCGTTCCCCTCAAATTAAGGTAGAGGATGGAATCTCTCGAAAAAGCGCAAAAGATCGGATCTGGCTCACACCGTTTAAGTACGGTGTTTGAGATTAAGCGCAGAGAGAATAGTATTATCGTTTTAAGTACGACTGAGGGTTTCCTGCTGAACCACAGGATTGGTTCTGTAAAACTAAAGGTATTTTCCTAATATTGATGCACCTTAGCGTGGTAGTCCTTGAAGGACTCTGATTGCACCTTGCTACGACTTATGATTGGTGATTATATTTGAATCTTTGAAGGATTCGATTTTCTGAATCAGGCAGCCACCTGAATTTGTGAACCACGTCAGGCTTGAAATTCAATCATAATCACCATCTTGAAAAGGAGAAATTTATGAACAATTATTTGTGTATTTTATGTTCTTGATATAAGGTTAAAATCCGGACGAAATGATGATATCATTTTTGGCTTTTAAAAGGAGCCTTTGGTAGCGCTAAAATCCACGCTTGAACTAAATTTTGAGATCTCGTCGAAATTGAAATATTTTTCGGCCAGAAGTTCGAGAATATGCTAGCACAGACTAGAGTATCTAACTTTTGATACTGTTAATACTTATTGTGCTATTAAAATTTACACCATTACTATTTGATTCCCAAAAATGGGAAGTGATCGATCTATATGATGCGTACGTAGAAATAATACTTTATGGTCCATAAGTACCATATACGAATATAATGCATGCATTATCTTGTTGTTTTCTAACTATTTTTTTGCAGGTTACACTTTTAGAGGCTGAAATTGATTCTACGGTGTTTATGAGTTTACAAAAGGCCTTTCACTGTTATGCATGAAGTTAAAGCGGAAAAATGAATTTGGTGTGCAATGATGGAGGATTTAAATGCGAAGTGTACAATGGCAATTGTTCACCCGGCGCAAAATCTGGCAGTCAATCCTCCATAAACTGAACTTAGTAAAGCAGTTTTTTTCTAAAGGCTGTAAAATGTCAACACCACCAACAGCTTTAAGAAGTCATGCTTCAGGGGGAGCAGACTCGTAGAATCATACGCTGGACTTAAACGCGCTGTACTCTTTTTTCTTCATCAAGGTTTTGTCCCGAGGGGTTTTTCTTGTCAAGGTTTTAACGAGGCAGCATATGCGTATCCAACACTGTCATTGGGCGACGTCCGTTGTACTCTTTTCCTTTGGTATGGTTTTATCCCACGTGGTTTTCCAGACGAGGTTTTTAACGAGGAAACATGCTCTTCGACGTCGGCGTTATTCTAAATTTTTGTGGTCACATTTTGTCCCCAAGTGGTTTTCCTGACGCAGGCGTTCAGGTTTTGTCCCAAGTGGTTTTCCTAACGCAATTTTTTTTATGGTGGAAGTATTTCTCGGCGCTAAGGTTTTATCCCAAGTGGTTTTCCTGGCGTAAATCTTTTCAAAAAACATATTTCGTGGCGGCGACCACCCTCACTCTAAGCTCAGGTTTTTTCCTAAATGGTTTTCCTGACGTAGCTTCGAAAAAGGAGGAGATTCATTGAGGAGACCAACCTCATTTGGAGTTTAAAGTATTTAGCTTTGTCCCGTTTTTTCCTGGCAAATTAAGTTTTGACGATGCAACAATTTTTTGCTCGATCTTGTCCCACTATGTTTTTCCAGCAAAGCCTTAACAACGGAACATTATTAGAATGGTGGTCCAAGGGGGAGTGTTGTATACACGTCATAAATGACCCACCATTAATCGAGCAGGCATCGAGAGAAAACCGGACAAATTAGACGCTTCTTAACTGATAAGGATCAACTGAGGAGTCTTAATCTTTAAGTTTTCTAAACATTTCTAGACACATACGTGTCATTTGTCTTACCGACTTACTGGATATAAATAGCCAGTTCTCAACCATGGATGTACTACTTTAAGAAACAGAGTAATAAGAAATGAAATGGGGAATTTAATTCCCATCTTCTCCTCCCATCTTTCTTCTTCTATAATTTCAGTTACATACCAACACCAACAATGTTTAATTGTATCGGCATAGTACATACATGAGAGTCGCATGAGAACACAACACAATCGAATTTTAAGTGGGAATGTTATAAATACCCTCCATTTTTGATGACATTGCACAAATACCCCCGAGGGACAAAAAATAATTTTTTTAGGATCAACTTGAGAAAGTTGCTTCCACTGTTTGGAAGCAATTCGTATAAAGTTGCGTCCACTTCTAAAAACAACTTGTGCTACTTTCTTCCACTTTCAGAAGGCAATGTATTTTCAAAAATTGAATAATTGTATATTTTAAGGGGCGAATTTTGAGGGATTTTTTAATGGAAAACTTTTTTTCCAGCACATTTTTTATTTTTTTATATTAAAAACCCATCATTAAATATCCATATATAAGGAACCCATAATTACTTACAATAGGACGTAGAATACAAAATTAGCCTTTTGTCCTACCAAAATTAACTCCATTTATTTCCGGAAAGAAAAAATATAAAACCGTTGCGAAAACAGTGATAATTGTATTTCCTATAGAAGCTCCCTAAAACACTTCGTTTGACTAAATTAACTCGCTTCTTTGTTAATCCCTAAATTAACTCCTTCGACCTCTCTAAAATTAACTCGTTTGACTCGTTAAAATAACTCACTTCGTTATCTGTCATAAGTAACTAGCATTTTCCGTTATCTCCTTAAATATTTGACCTCAAGTTTGGTATAGTTTGTCACTTTTTTTTTTTTTGCTTTTGTAAGCATTTGGCCGATGAAAAAAAATGGAAAATCCCATTATCACTTACGTCCAGCTGTACCATGATCGTTTAATTAGTAAAAATCTTGTTTCAAAAATGATTGCTATAAGAAGAATAGTGTTATCACAAATTCACAATAGTTTCTTCGGAATCTGTCTCTTTTACGTAGGTGATAGATATATAGCTGTGAAAGATTGAATTTTCATAAATTATTGCCATAATAAAGATAGTTATCACGATTTATTGATTTGAAAATCTTTGTTTTCCTTTTTTTATTATTGTGAAAAATATAGCTATCCCCTGTAAAAATTGCAATTATCACGGATATTATTCTCATTGATGTGGTTGATGTGAAAAATCGATGTTTTCCATTTTTTTTATTTTGTGAAAGATACAGTTATCCCCTGTGATAATCACACTTATCATGAGTTGGGATAATTGAAACTATCTCATATCCAAGTCCGGTATCAAGATGGATCCTAGCAAAAGAAGAAAAAAAACAAATAAACATGAATCAGTGATCAGTGATCAATAATTTGGGTAAATGACTTCATTGATCCACATAACCAAATCAGGTCCAGAATTTCTTTAAACACATCCATAGCATCCGAACCAGCCATAAATTTCCAGTACAGACTATGATAATCCACATAAAATAAAGAAAAAAAATCTAAAACCGTCACACTCTTATTCAATCTCAGATTCTAGCGCTTATACATACATACATACCCTATTCACACACAGCCATGTTCTTCAAGGATTGATCTTACAGATTTCTTGCATCACTTGGTTATGGCAGATATAAGCGAGGATATTTTTACTTGGGACCCGATAATTGTAAATTCTTGTCGTTATTTCTTCTATCTCTTCTAAGCTTTTTGATCGAGAGGAAAAGTAAAATGGAAGACTCACCTAAGAGCATCCACAATCACGACTATTATCGGGGACTATACTCAAATTTGACCGAAAATGGAAGCCTAGTGGAACAGACTATAGGTATATTTAGTCTGGACTTTTAGGATTTGAGACTAAAACTAGTCGTCAACCCGGACCAAACCCAAGTATAGTGGGACGAAGATATAATGAGCGTATGGATTAAGCATGAGTATAACGGCCGCTTGGCAGTGGGGCGTTTATTACAAGGGCGTTTGAGAGTGGGGAGGTGATATAAAGTGCGCTTGAGAGTGGGCGTTGATATAAAGTCCGTTGGGTTAGACTACAAACATGCACTATAACCCCGCCCAATCTTCAAACGGGCATTATAACCGCTTCATTATGAGACGTTCAATATACCTCCGCCACACTAAATTCTAGTCTTCTACCTTTGTGCTTCACCTCCAAAAATGCCAATTTTTTTTTAATATTTGGTCTGACTTTTAGTATTTAGTGTGTTCCATGATTGTGATTGCTCTAACCAGCTAGAGAATAACAAAAAGATCTTTGTGTGAGAGAAAATTCGTAAGAGATTTCTTTATTGAGATAAAGACTGAAACCACCCAACCATAAAGGAGGATCCCATATATATAGCATCGTATTTTTGGATATAAATGCCCACAAAAACCTCGCTTGACTAATTGACCATTATTAACGGAACTTTTTTAATAATATTTTTTGTTAACAATATGTAAGGTTAATTAAGTCCATCTCAAATTATGG
The DNA here is from genome assembly GCF_003573695.1 of Papaver somniferum. Taxonomy (NCBI): domain Eukaryota; kingdom Viridiplantae; phylum Streptophyta; class Magnoliopsida; order Ranunculales; family Papaveraceae; genus Papaver; species Papaver somniferum. The sequence goes on along the minus strand of NW_020621603.1, from coordinate 4,366,639 downwards.
AACTATAAATCTAATTTAAAACTACTAATCTTAACTGTAAATCATGTAGTTTGGCAACACATATACACCATCTTAATGATGGGTTTCTAAAAGAGAGAGGAAACCAAATTTGGGTTCCTCAGAAATTTCCACGTTTCTAAATAATGTTCTCGTATTTTAGTGTGTATCCAGATTGGATTTGTTTCATAAAAAGTAAAGTCAACCGTAGTTTTTTTTTTCGGGAAAATCTCAAAGATCCTAACTGTCATTAACTTTTTTAGGTATCTAAATTCAATGGTCCCATGCTTCACATTTATGTTCAAATTTTGGATTAAAGAAAATAAAATAAAACCAACGTTGATGTTCATTCTTTAACTCCCAAGTTGGAATTTCTAAATAAAAATATGATTTATTATGTCCACTCAGTTAAGGTTTTTCAACTTTGGAGTTTAAATACACTACCCAGGATCAAGACTTTCCTATGGAAATGTGTACATGATATCATTCCTTCAAGTAAGCGCATGGCAAGAGTGAAGCAGTATAGTGGAGATACCTGCAGTATGTGCCAACAACGTATAGAGACTACCAAACATATTGTTTGGGAATGCGCTTTTTCCCAAGCTGTATGGACCTCAATTCCGAGTGCGAGAAGAAGTATGGAAGATGCAAACTATAGTGTATCTCAGTGGATCAGAAGCTGGTTCACAAACAACTTCTCGAAGTTAGACAGTGACTTGACAGTTAAAATGGCAAATGCATGTTGGGAGATTTGTAAGGAACGTTGCAGAAATGTCTTTGATGGAAAGAAACCCAATCTGATAGAAGTTATACGCAGTATACAATATCTTAACAAAAGACTTCATTAGGATTATGAAGCCAGATCCAACTATTTTCTCTATAGTTGCGTATTCTGATCTTACTTGTTCTATCGTGTTGAGTACTATCTTATCTAAGATTGCTCGAGATTAAATCTCTGATAGGTAATATATAAAAAGTAATTAGAAAGCTCTTTGTCTCATTCTTTGTGATTCCACAATAACTTGTTCTACTATTATGTAGTTAAGTTATTGAGAGATGATTGATATTTCTAGGCTGTTCTTCGGGAATATGAGACTGGAATATGAATTGGTTCTTGTGCACCTTGATTTATCAAAATATGGAAAAAAACTTCATAGGTATTTTTGTGGGAGAAAGATTTATCTATCAGAATAGAATTTTCCATGGGAGACAGATTGGTTTATAAGTCTTCGACTTTGGGTCGTAGAAACTCTTGGTTGTGGGTGAGATCATTTAAGTGAATCAAGTGCGTAGAGTCCTGATTTAATTCATAGGCGTAAGTAACGCGACTGTACCTTGATTACTGGGAGATTGGTTATGACTCAACTACATTCCAGTCCAAAGTTAACTTCTAGTAGGCTAGTGTCTGTAGCGACTTAATACAGTGTGGTGTTCAATCTGGAGTAGGTCCCGGGGGTTTTCTGCATTTGCGGTTTCCTCGTTAACAAAACTTCTGGTGTCTCTGTTGTTTCTTTTCCACATTATGTTTTATATAATTGAAATATCACAGGTTGTGCATGATTCAATCAATTGGTAAATCCGACTTTTTTTGTTGGATAGGAATTGATTGGCACTTGGATATTGGTCTTTGGTACCATCCAAGTTATTTCACATGTTCAATCAGGCTCATAGATTACTATCTGTTCGATTGCGGATTTATTTGAGAAATCGAGATATAAATCTTGGATACTTTTCTGTGATTGAGTCTGATTGTCTAGTTGAATCTCTTGGAATTGTATCGGTGTTGTACATACATATTGCCAAACGAAATATTGGGTGTGGTTGTTAGACCCCCGCGTTCCCACTTCCTCTTTACTGGAGTAGATGGGATACCACTGAGCTATGACCTTGGACCCGCTCAAATGGTGTTTACAAAAGTGAAAAAGGAGAAAAATATATATTAAAGCAGTGATTCCCCACCCCACCCCCCGTAAATGTGCTCTCTAACTCTTTATTTATACACACCAACCCATGACTCTAATATATTCTTCAAGAACTCCAAAAACTTCTTATTTTTAATTAAAATCAAATAGGCTTATCTGTTAGAGGCGTATTGGTACCAAAAGTCTTTACTTAGGTTGAACCAACTATTAGGCTGTACAGGACGTTGTTCG